>NC_135307.1:111468857-111792190 GCF_048772815.1 Callospermophilus lateralis | reverse complement strand
GAGGTACGTCAAGGTCAACATCGGCAGCCATGCAGCCATATTTAGATTGCTTTAACTGACTCTTCTTCCTCATCCCTAGAAAACTGTAAGACATGTAGAGTAATTGTTGATTCATGTGCAGTTATGGGAAAACATGCTAAGACAACGTATGTACCTTTACCCAGATGGTAACACCTTGTAAAATCAAACACAGAATCACAACCAGGATATCATCGGCATTGATGTAGCTAAGACCCAGGACACCTCCAACCACAAGGAGCTCACGTGATGCTCTTTAATAACCATACCCATTTTTTTTCCTGTTCCTACTTCCTCCTTAACTCCTGGCAGCCATTTAAATAGTTACATGTTCTCTATAATTTTGTTGTTCCAAGGGTGTACTATTAGCAGAACTGTACAGCATGTCACCTTTGAGGACTGGCTTTTTTCACTCAGCATGGTTCTCTGGGGATCCAGCCAGTTGTTTTATATCTCACTAGCCCATTCCTTTTCACTGCTGAGTAGTATTCCAGGATGTGGCTGTACCACAGTTTAACCATTCATCTATTAGAGGATTTGGGGCTGTTACAAATAAAATTACTACAAACATTCACATTTGGTTCTTAAGTGACTAGAAGTTTTCATTTCTCTGGGATAAATACCCAGGAGTGCAATCAAATGCTAGGTCATGTGGTTGTTGCATAGTTAGTTTTTAAAGAAACTATATGTTGTGTTCCAGAACAGCCACACCCTTTTTTATTCTCATCAACTAGGTGAGCCCTGAGAGCCTGTTGGCACTGCCACGGTGTTCTGATTTTAACTGTTCTGATGGTTGTGTAGCACTGAACTTTTAACCTTGCATTGCCTTAATGGCTAATGCTGGTCAACATTTCTTCATGCTAACTTGCCGTCTGTGTGTCCCCCTGGGTGAAATGTCTGTGCCCTTTTTCTAATTGGATGTTTTTGTTATTGCATTTTTTAGCTCTAGATGGTCTAGATTCCAGTCCTTTGCGGGGTATGTGGTATGCTCATAATTTTTCCCAGTCTCAATTTGTTTTGCATCCACTTAAACAGGGAATTTTTCAGAGCAAAAGTTTTCAATTGTGATGAGGTCAAATTCACATCTCCTCCCCGGACCCTTTTTTTTCAGTACTGGGTTGAACCCAGGGGTGCTCTACCACTGATCTATATCCCTAGTCCTTTTTATTTTGTATTTTGAGACAAGATCTTGCTACATGCCCAGGCTGGCCTTGAACTTGCGATCCTCCTGCCTCAGTCTCCCAGGTTGCTGGTATCACGGGAGTGCAGTACCACATTGGGCCACTCCTGTCTTTTTTATGGGTCATGCTTTTGATTTTTTTTTTTTTTTCTTTAAGAGGGCACGTGGTTCAGTGGTAGGACCCTTGCCTGGCATATTCTAGAAAACTCTGCCTGGCACAGCCAAAAAAAAAAAACAGAAAGAAAATAAAAAAAGAAAAAAACTGATTTTGTGTTGACACCCTCCTTGCCTAGCTATAGCTAGTGTGATATTAGCTGTGGGTTTTGTTTTGTTTTGTTTTGTTTTGTTTTGTTTTGTTTTGTTTTGTTTTTGTAGAGGCTCTTTATCAAGTTCAGGGAATTCCTCTCTATTCTGAGATTTGTTTTTTTAATGATGAATGAGGATTGAATTTTTTCTTCATCAAATGATATAATTATGTGTATTTCTTCTGTATCTGTTAATATGGGGATCATATTGATTGATCTTCAAGTATTGAACAAGGCTTACATCCTTGGGGAATAAATCCCATTTGGTATATCATTCTTTTGGTATGCTACTTCATCTTATCTATACTTTGAGGATATTTTTGTCTATATTCATGAGGAATATTGATTTAATTTTTCCTTTTTGTTCTGTCTTTGTCTGGTTTTGGCATCAGGAAAAATTCCTTTCATAAAATGAATTGAGAAGACTTGGTGTTAATTCTTTAAATTTTTTTTTTTTTTTTTTAGAATTCTCCAGTAAAACCATCTGGCCCTGGAGATCACTTCCTGGAAAGTTTTAAAATTATAAATTTAATATTTATACATGATGTCTGAATTATATAGTAATTCATTTAAAAAAAAAAAGAGTGATTTCTAAGTATAGCATTTTAAAATTTCTATTGGGGAATTTATTTGTGAACCCATGAAGCTGAAAACTAATGAGCAGAGTGTCCAACTTTATAACTGAAATAACAACAAAAGAATAAACCCAGAGAAATTAAAAGCAAGGAGATACCAGTAAGAGTGAAAATTCATGACCAGACACAGTGTCCCACGCCTGTGTTCCCAGCAGCTCAGGAGAGTGAGGCAGAGAGTTGCAAGTTCAAAGCTAGCCTTAGAGAGGCCCTGTCTCAAAATAAAACATAAAAAGGACTGGGGATGTGGTTCAGAGATTAAGCTCCCCTAGATGTTCTGGAATCCAAGAAGGCCAAAGTCAATGTTTTAAAATAACTAATAAAATGAAAAATTCTCTAGTCAAAGACAGACAGAGACAGAGACAGAAAGAGGGTAGAGAAGGAGGAGAAAGAGGAGAGGACAAATGAGTGAGGGAAAGGGGGTGTCCGATGCCTCTTCCCCATTAGATCCAAGTTATGCATTTCTGGCTGGAATATCACGTAAGTGATATTGGGTCCCTCTCAGAACCACATCTGGAGATACATGGAGAAAATGATGTCACCTGCCCCTTACTGATGATGCTAATTTTTGATCCTGTTCAAGACACTGTAAAATTCCTGCACTGGAAATTATTAATTTTTCTTGCAACTAATAATAAACCTATGGAGAAATACTGTTGGATGATGAAATATCTTACTGCCATTGATGAAGCTTTTGTGATCCAACCTTTACCCCAGCACTCCCTCCACACAGAATTCAACATGGTGGCAATTGCCCTCCCTTCTTTCCCATGAACATCTGGGTGCATTTACTTGGTTGCCTATTTGTCATAGTTATGGGCTCTAACATTCCTACTTTTTCTTTCTTTCTTTCCTTTTTTTTTTTTTTTTTTTTTTGTACCTGGTGTAAGTTTATGATGCATGAATAATGGAGGTAGAGGCAAGAATCGAACCTCAGATCAGCAAGCTTTCCTTTATTCTGCATGGAAGTCAATCCATCAGGCATGGGAGGGCTCATTTTCTGGGTATGGAAATAGCCCCCTGGGTTACAGAAGGAGGAGTCTGGGTTTATAGTTTACATTGGAGGTGAATTAATCTTTGGCGACTGATGCTGTGCTATTCAGACAGTCAGGGGTCTAGTCGTGCAGGTTAAAATTTAACTCAGGAAGGCAGTTGTAAAAAGTTTTTAAACTCATTGTCCCTGAGAAAAGCTCACAACTTGGTGTTCACTGCTTATCTCCTTTCCTCTGGGATCCATTGTTACCTACAGCTCACTATTTGCTTTTCTCCTTCCAGGACTCATCTGCAATGGGAAAAGGTAAAAGTCCAGGGCCCAGGGTTTCAGTATTTGCCTCCTTCCTTCAGGACCCACTGGGTCCTTTGCTTTTGGTAGAGATGCTGGGGATGAATTCGGGAAGGGATGAAAGTTTGCTTTTTCCCTCAGGGGCCACTGTTACTGGGTAAGGATGTACTGGGAGAGGTTTAATATTTGACTAATTTTCTTTCCCTCCTCCTGAGCCACATTGCCCCTCTGCTTTTCTTGGGGGGCTGTCTTGTAGGAATATTATTTTCCATAGCACTTCTTCCCTGGGGTTGAACTCAGGCGCTGGACCACTGAACCCCGCCCCAGCCCTATGTTGTTTTATTTAGAGACAGGGTCTCTGAATTGCTTAGCGCCTCACTTCTGCTGAGGCTGGCTTTGAACTCGCGATTCTCCTGCATCAGCCTCCGAGCTGCTGGGATTACAGGCGTGCCCCACAGAGCCTGGTTCATTCCTTCTTTTTCCATAGTTTATGGTTGATTGGTATTCCAAAGTACTTCTGTTCAAATATCCTAGGTTTGCCTGTCGGGGGTTCCTGGAGTTGATTTTGTCCTGGCGCCGTGCCCCCACATTTTTCTAGCACTGCTCTCCTTCGTGACACAGCAAGGTGATTCGGGTTTATCTTGTGCCGACCCTGAGCCAGCCCTGGAATGCGTGGTGTCTGTGGTCCTGGTATCGCTGGAGAAAGGTGGCGATGGAGACCTCGCTGGGCTCCCTGCTGCTGCTGGTGTCTTTACTTGGGTGCGTCCAGCAGTCAGGGAGGGAGGTGCGTGCGCATCACCACCCGCAGCGCTGGCACGCAGGTAGGCTCGGAGCCAGGGGCATGTAAATATTTCAGAAATCGTGAGTTCACACTGCCACGTCACCATTCCTGAAACCCTTCCTTCATTCCATGCTTATCTCTCCCTCCCTCCACAGTGGAACCAGCGTTCCCCATAACAGACCACTCCCTCATCGATCAAACCAACAACCCATCCAAAACGGTGTCAGAGTGGCTTCCCCCACCACTGCTAACCTGCCCTTCTCCCCTGCCACATCCTACCCAAGTGTGAGGTCACATAGTCAAATACTGTATTCATAAGCTACTTGCATTTATTATTTTTTTCATTTTCCCCTTCCATGTGGTTATGATACTGATTTGAAATCCAGCTGGGCTTGTTTACTTTAGTAGGTTAAAAAGGATGGGGAAGGGAGATTTTATTTATTTATGTTTTTTGAATATGCAGAAAATGTACATGCCTCCAGAAGTCAAATCTAAAGGAAAATGTGTGCCCATCAATCTGGGCATTCACCTAGCCTTCAGAACCCAGTGACAAGATTCAGGAGAGAGGAGACCCTCTAAGAAAAAAAAATATATATATACAAAATTACAAACACAAAATCAGGTGGAGCAGTGATTATTTATTTAGGATGAAAAGTAACAAATTGTGAATTCTGAGGCCGAGATGTCTGTAATCCCAGCGGCTCAGGATTTGCAAGTTCAAAGCCATCCTCAGAAATTTAGTGAGATCTTAAGCAATTTAGTGAGACCCTCTCTCTAAACAAAATAAGAAAAAAAAAAAAAGAGAGAATGCTGGGGATGGGGCTCGGTGATGAAGTACCCCCCAGTTCAATCGCCAGTACCAAAAAAATTTTGTAAATTCTGAAAGTATCACAAATAACACAAACATCACAAAATCCAGAAGAAATCGTATAATACTTTCTTCTGCAAACAGCATCCTGTGTTATCACCTCTCCACATCGTAATCATTTTATAGAATCATCTTTCCAAAGAGTGGGGAAGGAAGGTGATGCAGCCCTCCCTCTGATGTGAGTTCTCAAAAGTATTTGTGCATATCTCCTGGAAAAGGTGGCCACAGGCCTTGTTACTCATATGTCACCCTGGACCTTCCCTGCAGTTTCCAGCTCAGCCTGTGTCGAATGCACATTTCCCCATCACCCCCACCTGCTGTACCTCAGGAACCAGGTGACCAGGAAGCCTAGATCAAAGAGGTATTGCCCATACTCACCTCCATGGGCTTCAAAATCAGGGCTCATGTTCTCGATGTGTCCCCAAGGGTGGGTGCTAGGGAGCCCCGTGGAGGTGGGTTTGCATCAGTACCACCAGGGCAGGGCTTCCAGCCACCCTGCATGACTGGACTGTGGCTTCCTTACTGCACACACAGCAGAGGCACCTCAGCCTTGGCAGGGTCTGTGCAGGAGGTGGGCTGTGCATGAGCTTTCCTGTTCTCGCCTCTGAAATCAAGACTTGTAATGACCTACAGCCCCTCTGAGGTCACTAATAGTGACATCTTCGTGGATTGCATGGGCGGTGGTTGCTCTGTCTCCCTGGAGCACCCTTGGAAGGGGAAACTACAGCTTGGTCATGTCCCCAAGAGCATGAGAGAAGGGCAGGTCCAGTGAATCCCACCTTGCTTTATTTAGTCACTTATTGAACAGTCGGCCTTGTCTGGCTATTGGGAGCAGATAGCATTAGATTTAGATCTCTGCTAATGACTCACCACCCCAGGGACCTCCCTGGACCCAGCATGGTTACCATGGGGTTCTCCATAAGTGACGATAATGCCAGGCTCTTCAGTGTCTCCTGCAGCGTTACCTGCTCAGGATGCAGCCCCAGCTCTATGGGGCATGCAAAGCCCCTCTGCTCCCCAGGCTTGAACTTACATGCAGGGTCAGACCATGACAGCCGGGCTCTTCTACAGTCCCACTGGGTCCTCAGCATGAAGAACAGTGCCTGGTAGGGAGCCAGTGTGACATAAATATTTCCCTGAGTATGGAAAGGTCACACTGCAGAAATACAACGCACATGCAGTGTCATCATCAAAAATGACACATTGCTGGGCTCATTGCTTGGGTTAAATGACTTCCTGGCTATAGAAAAATCTAGCCTCAAAAATGTGTTTTCTTCCCTTCAGGAGGCCAAATGCCAGTTCAGTGCCATTTGAAGCTCTCTCTCCTTGGCCGGCATGGTTATGACTAGTTCCCAGGGGCAAACTCAACGGCAGGGCAGAGGCAGAGAACTGGGCTGCACAGACTGTCAGATCAGCTCAGATGTCAGCGAGCAGCAGATCTCCTCCCTCCTCCCCTCCCAGCTCCAGAGGTCCCAGCCCACCTTGGCCTTTGTCACCCTGCCCTGACCCTCACACCACACTGAGCAGTCTCAGCGCACAGAAGGAAAGAGCTCAGCTGCGCGTGTGCGTGTAGGTGTGCACCTGTAGGTGTGCACGTGTTGGACTGTGAGTGAAGGTGTGTGTATGTGTGTGTGACATTTCTTCCCAGGAAAGCATGCAGAACCCAGGCTTCTCCTGTGCTACCAGGGAGCCCCAGAGCCAGGTGCTGCACTCTGTCGTGTGCCATTTGTCAGGAAAGGGGCCAGTGTGCATCTTCAGGAACACAGAACTACATAAGGATGAGCCGGACTAACAAATTATCTTCACCCCTGTCCAGGTGGCCTGGACCCACACTGAAACCTCATCTCCCTATACACCCACATTCATAGCTCACTTTTCTATGTATCAGGGTCCTCCTCCTCCTTCTGACTTTCTCTTCTCCTCTAGATTTCCACCTATCTTCCCCAGTGATAGCTACTACCAGTCGATAGCCTGCCAGTCTACTGAACAGGTCCTTGATCCAGCCTCTCCTCAGCACAGTTTTAATCACCTTTAGGGTCTTTTGTATCCCTCACCCCTCCTCCAACCTTGAGTCCTTTATATATATAAATTAGTTGCTGATGGACTTTTATTTCATTTATTTATTTATATGCAGTGCTGAGAATCGAACCCAGTGCCTCACACATGTGAGGCAAGAGCTCTACCACTGAGCCACGACCCCAGCCCTTGAGCCTTCTATTATGACTTTCTCATGAGCCGTCTCTCTCTGTCCTGCCTCAACCCCATAACTCATTGCATTTTACCCCTCTCCAATACCCCCCAGCAAAGAGGGCTAACATCTCTTACCGGCTGGTGTCACCTTTCTTCTTCTTTGTTCCTTTCCTACTAGAAAGTAAGCTCCATGAGGGCAAGATGTTTGTTTTGTTTACTGAAATGTCCCCAGTATCTGGCAAGAGGCAGGCCTTCAATAAAGACTACTTAACAGATGAATGCTTAGTACGGTTGAGCAACTGGCCAGTGGGTTTGGAATTAACCCAGTTCACCAGCATCTGGAGCATTTTTGGAAACCCCGGTAGCGCCAGAAATGATGATACTAAAGCCCTACAAAAGGAACATTCTATTACGTGCTAAACAACTTCCTCTCATCAAAGGGGAAAAATATGAAAATACACTCTTCTACCCACCACCGACCCCAAAAGCATGTCACCCCTGTTTACCCAATTCATCTGGAGAGTAAGAGCAAAGAATGTGCAAGGAGTCCTGACTTTACTAGGTGCAGCTCTGGTTTGAAATTTTAATTGCTTTCTAATTCCTAAGGAGTTTGTTGATTCCTGGCCCTGTCCCCTAGAGGCTTGGTTAGAGGCCAGGGATGAAGCCCAGAATCTACATTTTTAATACTCTCCCAAGGCAAATAAGAAGTAAGAGCCTCTTGCATCTCATTCTGAGAGAGTGGATCTTAAAATCCATAATAACAAATGAAGGACCAGCGGAGTGTGGCCAGATGCCACCTGACCTGGAGGAGATGAAGGGGAGGGGGCTGGTGAAGTCGGTGTGGCATCAGGCCACCACATGAGCCTCAACTGGAAAAATGCAGAGAGGAAAGAGAAAGGACAGAAGGACAGCCAGCCAAGGACAAAGGCAAAGGCATGGATTCTCGAGAAGGCTGAAGCCCAGAATAAACTGAGGGCTGTTTTTAAAAGAAATTGATGTATTTCAGGAGAATATGGCCTCCCTGGGTGTTTCTCTGGGAGGAAGGAGTGACAGTGAGACCGATTTCAGCTCCGTCTCAGAAGAACTTTACCACAGACTCCCCCACCATGGAGCGGGCTTCAGGGTTTGCTGAGCAAGTGGAGGACATCGTATTTGCCATCTTTTCTTCTCCAAGGTAGCCTCCATAGGACCGGAAAGAGTAGTGCTCGACTGCTGGGCCAAGTGGGGAAGGAAGCCCCCACAGGAAATCTTCCAGAACAAAATGGGGCCATCACTGTGAAGTCACTGCGGAGAGAGGGAAGCGTGGAATTGGTGAGCTTTGTTTCCCGGTGGAGAATGGGAACTGGGGCTGGAGCTGAACTGGGGGACGGAGTAGCTCCCAGCTGTGTGGGGAGAGGGGGAGGAAGAATACCACTGGGGCCCCCGATGGAGTGGAGGAGTTGGGAGAGCCCCTGAGGGGGAAGACCCGGGGCTTTTAGGGTTGTGCTGAGGGACGTGAAGAACCCCCCCTTCATCCCACCTCGAAATCCTCGTGAAGCTTTGTGGTCTCACTAATGCTTTGAGGAGTGAATTTGCTTTTCAAGGACTTGATGAAGTTCTGGTTTCTGATCAAGTTGGACCTGACACAAAAATGAAAGGCTGCTCATGGTAGACGAGCCAAGTATGAATTGTAGCAATGTTCATCGCTACTAGCCATTGAACTCTGTGTGCCACACATGGGGACGAAGACATCAGGTGCAATCTTGCATTTAATTTTGCCATAATCCTATGAGGAGGGAAAACTGAGGCTCCAAAGTCGAGCTGTTGATGAAGTTGGGGTTCCAACCCAGATCCATGTAACCTCGGGGTCTGTGTTTTCTAGCCTCCCCAGGAGGTAGCTCCCTGGGCATTCGAATGTCCAGTCTGAGCTGTGACCCGCTGTCTGGTATGTGTCCCAGGGACTTGAGCACTGAGAGGGGTGTGGGGCACAGATGATGCATATGGATAAATGCAGCAGACGTGTTTTGTTTTGGTTTGGTTTTGGTAACAGGAATTGAACACAGGGGTACTTAGCCACTGAGCCACATCCCCACCCTATTTTGTATTTTAATCAGAGACAGAGTCTCACTGAGTTGCTCAGGGCCTTGCCAAGTTGCTGAAGCTGGCTTTAAACTCACGATCCTCTGGCCTCAGCCTACCAGGCCACTGGGATTACAGGTGTACACCACCATGTGTGGCAGTACAGTGGATGTGAACACACAACTGCCCACACACACACACACACACACACACACACACTTCCTCAGGATGTGCACAAAGGCCTTTTACATTCTTCAAAGGGACTGACCATCTACTCCATTAGCCACGGGGTTTGGCCACAGGGAATCTTGGCATTTGCTTCCCCAGGTCTACAGATGTTGGCCGGACACCTGCCCCGTGCCGTGCAGAGTGCTTGGGGGTAGAGGAGCAACCAAAAGCAGACAAGCTCGCTGCCTTCATGGAGGAGACAGACATCAAAGAACCACCCAGAAAAACATGTAATTTCACTGTGACATTGTTGAGATGGGGAGGTTCATGGCGTCATGAGAAAGAACAAAAGACTGGGACTAGGTGGGACCTGGGGACACAGGGGCTAAGGTGTTAGAATGAGCAGGTGTTGGTCAGATAACAGGCGGGGAAGAGCACTCCAGGCAGAGGGACTGCACGCACGGGGTCCTCAGGTGTGTGAGAGGGCAGCCTGGGCACCCATGGGTGCCATGAGCCTGAGAGAAGCTGGAAAGCGTGGGCCGAGCAGGCAGGGCCCTGGAGTGTCATGGTGACCGTGCCAGGTGGGTTGTAACAGGGCACCGAGGAGCTGTGACAAATAGACATTTCAGAAGGGAAGCTCCGGCTTCTGTGTGGGAGAGATGGAGGAGGACTGGGAGGAGGGGGCGAGTCCTGCAGGGAGGCAAAGGTATTTTCCAGAACCATCACCACTGAGTAGACGATGGCAGAGGCCCAGGTCCTCTGAGAGTGGACACCAGGCTTCCCTTCCCATCCTATATAAGTCCTCAGCTTCTTCTACAGGGTCCTGGGGTCTAGAAAGGGATGTTCAACTTATTGGTAAGATAGACCCCTGGAGGTAGGAAGAAGTCCCTGCCTTGTCCCCCTGAAAACCGTCTCCCTTTAGCTTTGTCATTTGGGAAATGATGAGGGATTAGGGGGAGGGGGAGGAAAGAGGCAAGTTCTCTAATTTCTGGGCCATTTTCCCATTTTTTTTTTTTTTGTGGGAAAGTGCCCTGCAGTTATCTGTATAGATTGTCAGATTGTCTGGCAGAAACCCCAGCCAGAGCCCTTTGGGGAGAAGAAATGCATGATTCAGCCAGTGGGATGGAGCCAGCAGGGTTAGCAGTTGATGGGGAGGCCAAGGAGGCTGGAGGGGAAAGGATGGGGAGCCAGGGGACAGATCCCTCCAGGCAGGAGAGCTCTAGGGAGCATGGCAGAGGGAAGAGGCCCCAGGCATGTGGAGCAAAAGGCAGGCTCCTGAGCTCTGTGTCCTGGAGGAGAAGTTGCCAGCCAGGGAACCAAGAAATAATAAGATAGGACCAACCGAGCGACTGATTCAGCAATGGGGTTGCTCTTGATCCAGGCCCAGCCTGGAAATTACAGGCCTGGGTTGCAGCTTCCGGGACAGCTACTGGAATCAGGGGCCTGCTGGTGACTGTGGTCAACAGCCACATGGCCCTGCCTCGCCTTCCTGGGCCACGGTCATCTCTGGTTGGGGGAAGGGCTCACACTCAGGACTGGGATGGGCAAGCTGCTCCGTGGAGGCCCCAGCAGAACAGATGCTAGAATATTCCATCCACTCCCCTCTGCAAAAATCCGCCTGGCCTCACCTGGCCTACAAAACAAGGAGGGTGAGTTCAGAGCCTCTGTTGCCAGCACTGTGAAAACACAAGTTTGTGTGGGTGCTGTCGGGGTGCAGAGGAGAGCCCAGGGCCTTGCGTTTGCAAGCGCTCTACCTCTGAGTCCCAGCCCCAGCCCCAGCCTCAGGAAGTGGCTTTCTAATCCTAGTTCTGCCAATGCTGTGTGGCTTTGGAAAATTGGTTTCCCCTTTCTTAGTGTCATTTTCCCATCCTGGAAATGGAGGCATTAATATCTGCTCTGGCTACAGGATTCATAATGGCCAAAGTTCAACAGGGAACAAGAACAAGGACCGAATGACTAACTTCCACAGGCACGTGCCCACATGGCACTTCTACCTTATAAGGAAAGGACCTTCTGCCTATGTTAGAGACCAGAAAGCTGAGGCTCCCCAAGGTTAAGTCTCTTGATTAAGATCCAGCGGCGACTAGCTGAGCCAGGGGTCTGTCCCCATCGCCGGACCCCAGGGCCAAAGTTTCCCCCATAGCCCCACAGCTGCCTGTGGGTCAGTCTGGAGTCAAATTACATTTAAAGAGGATTTTTAAAAATATCAGTGCTGAAATCCAGAACCAGAAACAACAGTGGCCTTGTTAATTTTTAGACCTTAAAGTAAGCAAGACTGAGGGTCAGGTCGCAGCAACCTCTCCGTGAACCCCAACCAAAGAAGATACCTGGAGTGTTGCCCACCAGCATCTTTGAAATAGGAGTGGGAAGTTTAGAGCTGGGTGGGTTTCACGGTTCACAGCTCACAGAGAAGCAGGAACTTTAGAGATCAGGTACTCCTTCCTCCCATTTTACAGATAAGAAAACTGGGGTTCCTAGAAGGGAGTAAGCAGCAGAGGGTCACACGTCCAGTTAGAGGGCAGCGTGGGAGGAGACCTAGGGTCTTCCTTATTCTCCGCATGCTGCTCTTTCCAAGATGGCAGTGGCCTCACATACCCACCGCACATGGCTGGGTGATCTCAGGAGGCAAGAGCGGGACACCTTTCAGAAGTCCTTGAGCAGGCAGCAGGCGTTCTCTTAGATTGCCCTTTTAGGTGGATGTTTCAACCCCACCCTCTTGCCTTTCTGGTTCCCCATCCCTCAATCTCCCCAGCTTGAATTTTGTGCTTCATCCCAGAGAGCTCCTCACCAGTCAGCCACCACCTCCACCCTTCTCCCTGTCCCTTGCCTCCGTCTCCTCCCTGCTACCATCTTTCTATAGAACCTGTTCTCACCCTGCTTTTAAGGGCACCTCTCTCCTGCTCCCTGTTTCTCCAGCCCTCTCTTCCTTCTCTGAAGCAGAGTGCCGTTATTTCTAATCCCCATTTGCAGTTGATGAGGATACAAACCTCTAAAGAAGTGAAGTAACTTGCCCAAGGTCACATAGCCTGTCAGTGCTGAGCTGGGACTTAAGCCCCAGACTGACTGTGTGAGACAGAGCCTGAATCCAAGCATCAGGCACCTGGGGTCTGCAGTCCGTCCAGTCACTGTGGCCCATCCTGGCCTGGCCTGTCTCGTTAGTGCCATTTCTCCTGGTTAGTCTCTTCGGAGAAGAAGTTCTGTGACTTCTCAAGGTAAGAACAGGTAAACACCTCCTCCCTTCCACTCTCCTGGACAATTGGGCAAAGCTGGTTCTCAAAAAGGTCATTCTTACCTCATTTTTCAGAGAGGGGCTGTGGGCCACTGAGAAACATTAACAGACTTAGTGTCCCTAGCACAAACTGCATGGCTTTCAGCCAGGCCCCTCCACTAGACAGTGTCCAGCATTCCCCCAAAATAAGGGTCTCGGCTGGGTGCACGGCGACTGCTTGTAATCCCAGTGGCTTGAGAGGCTGAGGCAGGAAGATCTCAAGTTCAAGGCCAGCCTCAGCAACTTACCGAGGCCCTAAGCAACTTAGGGAGAACCTGTCTCAAAATAAAAAATAAAAATAGGACTGTGGGTATAACTTAGTGTTTAAGTGCCCCTGGGTTCAATCCCTGGTCCAGGGTGCGGGGGGGGGGGAGGAACAGAAAGAAAGAAAACAAGGTCTCTTCATAGTAGCAGCAGAAGAAGGCTCCTTTCACCTGGCGCTGTACAAGCAAGTTTCTGTGGTCAGCTGCAGCGGCCTGCTTACTCTGATCATCTCTGAGTATTTCCACCTCTGAGTATTTCATTCCTGCCATCTTCTTTGCAGAGTGAAGCTCCTCACTCTTCTTTGGCCCAGAACTTCATTCCTGCCTGCCACATCCAGACAGACTCGGGCCCCGCGACGTAAAGGAATCAACATCTCCCAGCTCCCTGGGCATTTTTATTTCCAGGCCAGAATATTTGCCCCTGATGGGGTGTGACCTCATCTCACCATGAAGCTCCTCTAATGACACCCTGAGCTGCACTGTGATGGTCACATAAGTTGTCGGCACTGGCAGCTTCAGGGATGTGGTCCCCTGAGAACTTAGAGAAGGACCGTAATAAGCAGAGTTGCTTCCAGAGACAGACTGGCCCCCGTGGCAGCAAGATTGAATCATATCCTGATGGAAAGATCCAAATAGAGAAAGTGTAGGTTAGACGGGGAAGGCTGGCCAATGGCAGAAGAGCGGAGAAGGGCCATGTGCCCAGAACAACACCGTCAGTGCCCTGAGCACAGGGGAGAGGCCGCCCCTGCCCGTGGATGGGCATTTTACTTTTCAGAACAAATCCATTTCATTCGATCGCTTGTCGTTCATTTATTCCTGGAACACACCTGTGCCAGCCACCACATGCATAACTGTTTTTCGCTCTGTGGGTTACAAGTTGTATCTGGCCTCCTTCATGTAAAGCAGACTTTCATCCCTGTATTTCTCGATGCTGTATCCCAGCATGGGACCTTGCTCACGGTTACACTGGACAGGTGAGCACTACTTCATATATCTGAGAGAGAGATTCAGGAAATCACTAGACAGACAATGAAGACACCAGCCCCCTGCACGGCCACCCACATATGAGAAGGGAGGTCCCCTGTTCTTACTCTGAGCTCACTGGGCCACTTGGTGATAAAGATTCCCATTCAGTCCCCCTTCAGGTAGAGAATGTGGACACCCCAACATGGCTACTCATTTTCCTTGCAAGTTAATAATATAGTAAACCCCCTCAATATCCAAAGGGGATTTGTTCCAGGGGCCCCCTCTGGATGCTGAAATCCACAGATGCTCAATCCCTCATATAAAAAGGTGTGGTATTTACATTTAAGCAATGCACATCCTGCAGTATACTTTAAATCATCCCAAATCACTAATTTTTTTTAACCTTTATTGTATTTATTTAGTTTTATGTGGTGCTGAGGATCAAACCCAGGGCCTCACATGTACCATGCAAGCGCTCTACCGCTGAGCCACAGCTCCAGGCCCCCCAAATTACTTATGTTACTTAATATAATCTAAGTGCAGTGGAAATACTGTTGATACTGTATTGCTTGGGGAATGATGACTACTAACACAATTTGGCTTTTAAAATATTTTGCATCCAATATTTTGCATTTTGTTGGTTGAATCCATGGATGTGTAACCTGCAGATATAAAGGGCCAACTGTATCAAGGTATATCCACCAGATACCTAGGCTAGATTCATAAGAATGGAAACACACACACACACACACACACACACACACACACACACACACACACTCAGTGGAGTCTCTGGGTGAGCTGGGGATAGGGCTGGCAGTGGCAGGTGCCTGAGTGTGCCTGGGTGAGAGTCAATGTGATGAGCCTTCTGGGAGTCAGCTACCAGCCAGGAAGCCCCAGAGGCCACCTTCAGGGTCAGCTGGGCAAGACTCCTTTACTGGAGTGTTGGCACCAAGGACAGGCACATCATGGCTCAATCCTGGAGCCCCGTTGCCTCTGTGTTCCAGAAGTGCTTCTCGTCCTTGACTAATTCCAGAGTTGGAGACCATCCAGGCAAAGACGACTCTGGGGGATCATTGTACCAAATCCCTACTTCATGATTATTATTTTTTCCTTTTTAAAAAATTTAAAAATGTATTCTAATTAGTTATACAGGACAGTAGAATGCCTTTTGACACATTGTACACAAATGGAGCACAACTTCCCATTCCTCTGTCTGTCCATGGTGCAGAGGCCCTCCAGCAGTGTAATCATACATGTACATAGAGTGACAGTGTCTGTCTCACTCCACCGTCCTTCTCACCCTCACCCCTCCCCTCCCCTCACTCCCCTCTGTCCAATCTAAAGTTCCTCCATTCTTCCCTACACCCCCCCATTATGGATCAGCATCTGCTTATCAGAAAAAACATTTGGCCTTTGGTTTTCTGGGTTGGGCTTATTTTATTTAGCATGATATTCTCCAGTTCCACCCATTTACCTATATATATATATCACATTTTCTTTATCCATTCATCTGTTAAAGGGCATCTATGTTGGTTCCCTAGTTTAACTATTGTGAATTCAGCTATCTTGGGCAAAGAAAGGGTTCCACAGCTCCATGTCCTCACCAGCAGTCGGTATAGCCACACTTTTAAACTTTTTTTTAGGGTGTAATTGTGTCTCATTGTAATTTTAATTTGTATTTCCTGGATTACTAACAAAATGAGTCTCTTTCCTGCACTTTAAATCCTTAACATTTCTTCTTCTATAGAATTCCCTTTTTACCTCTTCTATGAAATCCCTGTTTACATCTTTTTCCTGTTTTTCAATTGTCATTTTCTTATCATTCATATTTATGCATTCTGGCTGCTAATCAACCCTTTGTTAGGTTTATGGGTGTGATTATCATCTTCCAGTTTGTGACTTTTCTTTTTGTTCTCTTTATGGTCTTTTAAATAAAAATTCTTAATGTCAGCATACTGAAGTTTACCAGTCTTTAAGATTTGTACTTTTTGTGCTTTATGTAAGAAACCTTTCTCTATGCCAGGGTCATAAATCAATTCTCTTATATTCCAATAGTTTTATAGTTTTTCCTTTAATATTTAAGCCTTTATCCCATCTGTAGTTGTTTTTTGTGCATCATGTAAGGTCAGGATTTAATTTCGCTTTTTTCCATGTGGATAATGGATTGGGCCAGCATTACTCATCTGCAATATCTGGTCTGTCCTAAATCAAGTTTCCACATATATGTGGTTTTATTTCTGGGCTTTCTCTTTTGTTTCATCACTGCCATAATTACCATATTGTTATGATAAATCCTGACATCTGGCATGGTAAATTCACCACCTGGTTTGTTGGTGGTTTTAAATTTTTTTTAAATATCAGCATCTTGGCTATTCTTGATCATTTTGCTATTTTATACCAATTTAAGAATTAGTTTGTTACATGAAAAAAATTACTGTTGGAACCTTAATTGGAATTGTGTTTAATTTACATACCAACTTAGGGAGTACTGATATCATGATGATATTTAGTCTATTCAAGAACATAGTCTGTCTCTCCATTTATTTAGGTCTTCTTTAATATCTTGTATATATTTTGATAAGGTTTCATAATTTTATCCATAAAGGGATAGTACATGTCTGCTAAATTTACTCATAGATTATATATATAACTTTATATTTGACATTTTGTCATTGATGTACATTAGAAAAGTACATATATCCTAAGTTAAACACCCACTGAGTTATCACAAACTGGGCACACACAATTATATGACACCCAGATCAAGAAGTGAAACATGAATCACATCCCCAAAGCCCTCATGCACCCTGCCTGTCACTACCCTCCTGGGCCAAGAACCCAACTTCTTCTTGTGTAAGTACGATTTAATTCCATCTGCTTTTGAACTTCATTTAAATGAAATCATGTCACGTAAGCTCTTCACTCAGCGTTGCTGATGGAATTTATCCATATTGCCTCGTGTGACTGTAGGTCACTCATTCTCCTTGCAACATAATGTTTTTTGTGTGAAGATACCACTTTGATTTCCAATCTCCTGTCCATGAGCATTTGGTAGTCTCTAGTTTGGGGTTATGATGGGTAATGTAGTTAAAAACGTTCTAGTAGATGTCTTTGGGGATGTAGCGTGGAGTGGAATTGCTATGTCATAGGGTGTCAACATGTGCAGCTTTAGAAGATATTGCTCAACAAGTTCCCAAAGCCTATGTATCAATTTGCATTCCTATCAGCAATATGAGAAAGTTCTAGATGCTCCCTATCTTTGCCACCAAGAGGTACTTTCTGAGTTTTTTAATAATAATATTCTAGCAGGAATCGAGCTATATTTCATTGTGTTTTAAAGAGCTTTATTGAGATATGATCTGCTTTCAATAAAGTTCACTCTTTTAAACTATATGATTCAATGGATTTTAGTATATTTGCAGTTTTGCAACCATCCCCATAATCTAATTTCAGAACATTTAATCATCACCAAAAGAAATCTGAACCTTTTAGCAATCTCTCCCCATTTTTACCTTACTTGGAGTAGAACTGCCGGATGATGTGGTAATTCCATGAGGAATTGCCCAAGTCTTTCACACAGAGCCTGGACCGTTTCATTTTATGTTCCCGCTGGTGATGTATAAAAATCCCAATTTCTCCAAATTCTTGTCAATATTTATTATTATTATCTTTCTTATTATTCTGGTGAGCATGAAAAAGTATTCAATTGTGACCTTGGATTTGCATTTTCCTAATGACTAGCAGTGTTGAGCAGCTTTTCTTGTGCTTGTTATTTGTAAATCTTCTTTGGAGGGATGCTATTCAAATCCTTTGCCTATTTTTTTAGATTGGGCCATTTGTCTTGTTATTGTTGTTAAGATAATTTTTATCAATTCTGGAACAGGCCCTGTATAAGTTTGTAATCAGCAAAATTTTATCCCATTCTGTGAATTGTCTTTTGCTCTGTTGATGGTCCCTTTGAAGTTTAAACCTTTAAATCTTTATGAAGTCAAACTTATCAGTTTTCTGTTTCATCCTCTGTGCTCTCAATATCATTTCTAAGAAGTACTTGCCTGACCCAAGGTCCTAAAGATTCATGCCCAAGTTTTCTTCTGAGAAAGAGCTTCAACTAGTTTTAGTTCTGGCATTTAGGGTATGTTAAGTTTTGAGTTAATTTATGTGTGAGATAGGGATCCAAATTTATTCTCTTTGTGATTTCAGTTTGTATTTCAGTGATGACTAATGAAGTAGAACCCCCTTTATTAATTGTGATTTGTGATTTGGATATATACATTTTTTGTACTGGGAATTGAACCTGGGATGTTTAACCACTGAGCCCCATCCCCCATCTCACTAAGATGCTTATTCCTCTCTAAAATGCTAAGGCTGATCTCAAATTTATGATCCTCCTGCTCAACCTCCTGAGTTGCTGGATTACAAGCATATGCCATGACACCTGGTTCGGACATCCTTTTTTTTTTTTTTTAAGTATCTGTTCATTAAGTATTTTACCCATTTAGTAATTAAGATTTTTGGGTTCTCCTAGTGATTTTTAGGCATTTTTATAAGGATATGAGTTCTTCAAGGAAAAATCATTTTGTGCATTTCATTTTTACTCTCCTAATAGTACATTTGGATGAACATAAGTTCTAATTTTAACATGGTTTGACTTACCATTTTTTTCTCTATTGTGAGTGCCCTGTTTGAGAAGTCATGACCTACTCCAAGCTCATGAAAGCATTCTCTAATATTTTACTCTAATTAAAAAATTGTTTTGCCACCCACCTTTAGATGAGCAATCCCTCTGGACTTGTTTATTACGTGCATTTGAAGTAGTGAAACAAATGCATTTTTTAAACATGTGGGCAGTCAACCTAGTACCAATTATTGAAGTGACAATCCATCCTCAGATTATGCTATAGTCTCACCTTATCATAAATCAGGTGACAGAATATGTATGAATCTCTTAAGGGACTCTCATCTATTCCATTAGTCTGTGTATCTACCACACTCTTAACTACTATTGCTTTACCATACTTCTTGTCACTTGGTAGTTGAAAGTCCTCCAGCTTAGTTGTTCTTAAAGATTATTCTAAATATTTTAGATATTTTGTACTTTTATATGAATTTCAGAAGCAACTTACCTATGTTCACACCACACACACACACACCAATTTTGATTATGATTACATTAAATTTACAAGTCAATTTTGGGGAATTGACATTTTTATTGTAATGAATCTTTCAATCCTTGAACATGGTATATATTTCATCCTTTATTTAAGACTTAAAGTTTTATAAATATATCCATCACAGTCACAGTCGTCAGTTGTTTGGAGTGTGTTGGCAGGGAGGTGTTAAGGACACTTAAGATCAGCTCTTGGCAAATATCAAGTACAAATTCTCCTCAACTTACAATGGGATTACATTCTATTAAACCCATCACAAGCTGCATATGCCCTAACCTACCAAGCCCCCTAGCTTAGCAACACAGTACTGTGGAGTATTAGCTGGGGACCCTCACGAACACCTGGGTGACTCAAGCTGTGCTGTGCGTCTGCTGCCAGAATCAGGAGATAGTGTCAAGGTGAATATCACTAGCCCAGGAAAAGGCCACTTGCATCCTCTATGATATCTTTTATAATAAATGGGTAATTGCAAATGGGAACTCAAATGGGGAAAACAAGTGAATAATGTAAAATTAAAATTTGAGAATCATTTAGTTTTAAATAAAGGATCAAGAAATATTTCAATCAAAATTTTAAAATGGGTAATCGTTAATAGTGTTTTCCTGGGTTCCATGAGCCACTTTAGCAAATTAATCAGAGCTAAGGAATGGAATTGTGGTAACCCCTGATTTACAGTTCGTCAGTCAGAAGTATAAAGGACAACCTACAATTGCAACTGCATCTGAAGTACAGGCCAGACTCCTAGGATGGAGTTCTCAATCTGTAGAACTGTTGCTCTCTCCAGGTAGTTAGTGTCAGAACTGAGTTAAGTTGTAGGATGCCTTCCAATATCCTCTGGAGAATTTCTTGGTGTGTGGGGAATCCACAGATATTCTCATAACCAGAAGTGAAGAAGCATGAGAAGAGTGTCACTTGTGCCTTGGAGGAGAAAACATTTTCATCAGAAATTTTATTTTCTATTTTATTACTTCTTGCTTTCTACCTTTATTCCTTCTTTCTATTTTTCTGGGGTTGTTTGGCTAGGTTTTAAAAATATCTATATTAGACACTTAGTCTGTTAAATTTGAGTCCTTCTTCTTTTCCAGGGGTATAATTTAAAGCTTTCAATTTTAAATACTTTAACTTCTTAGGAAAATTTTTCTAAAAGTTTTTATACATAACAGTTTCATCATCATTCTAAGTCCTTTAATTAATTTTGATTTCCTTTTTGACCAATAAATTGTTTAATGGCATCAGATTCCCCCATTTATTAAGATATAATTAAGAAATACAAATTATAAATACTTAGAGCATACGACATGATATTTTGATACATGTATACATTTTAAGATTAAATCAAGACAATTAACAAGAAATCTTGGATATTTAAAAATGTTTTTGAGATGTCTGTCTTTTTTTGATCTTTTTGCTATTTATTTATGACACTGCATTGTGTATACAGAACATAATCGGTACAATACCAATTCTTTGAAACAAGGGGTTGAGTTTTGTGAGCTGGCTGACAGAATTCATAAATGTTCGCCACATAAGCTTGAAAGTTTATTTTCTAATATTGATGCACTCTTGTATATATGTCCATCAGATCATAACTTGTATATTTGTGTTTTACTATTTTTTTTTAAAGCAAAGTTTTCTTGCTCTACGGATGCTAAAAGAGGTATGGTTTTAAAACTTCACGGTGAGGTTGATTTGTTTATTCCATCCTCACCAAGCCGGTCTTCACGTTCTGGTTCACAGGAGGATGTCATGTGACCCAATGGGAGGACAAGGTCGGTTGCATTCGGAGGGTATCACGCGCTTCTCCCCAGTTCCCATCCACAGCAGAAAATGCTCTTGGCCCTTTACACACCATCCGTTAGCACTTCTGGGTTTTGACTGGCATGTCTCAGCCCCTGACCTCAAACTCAGCAGCAGCCACCATTTGTCTGACCCTTACCCCTTAATGGCCAGTCAGTGGACCGGGCGTGTAGAGAGAAATACCAGGCTTGGGGAAGGAGGAGCAACCCCTGGGTCCTGCATTTATTTTCTGATCTCTGGCTCAGGGAGAGCAGATCGAACTCGCTCATTATGTCCATCATTTTGAGAGCTCATCACTTACTTTAGGCCTGGTGACAGGCAGCAACTCATCTACTTCTCAGGCCACCCTTGAAGGTAAGAGAGGTTGACTCACTTACTCCAGGTCCCACTCCTGGTAAGTGGTGCTGGGATTCGAACGAGGTCTGCCTCCCTCCAGACACCACGATCCTGGCCCACTCACAGTACTCCATTAGCCAAAGCCACCTTTTGGATAATCTGAGACAAAACAACCAGCCCAAGTAGTTGGTGGCAGTGCCAGACTTGCGTGATTTTCCTCCTGATGCCCTGAAGCAATGGGTAAGTGAGGAAGCTGTCCCCACACCTTCCAAGGGCCTGGCCCTTGATGTCCTGGAGAGTTGGTTTTCCCCTCTCTAGAATTCAGTGCAGTCACTGATGAAAAGAGCCTGAATTTTCCCCCAGAGAAAAGGGAGCTGAGGCCAGAGGAAAACCCCACATCAGATCCCCGTGACACTCTGACCCCAGCCAGACTCCAGACACAGAGGAGCAAGGGAGGCCAGGTCAAGTTCTCCTTGGCTCTTTCCACACACCCAGTTGGAAGAGGGAGCAAATACCCTGTGTCCTTCTCTATGCCGCCCCCCAGCTGCCAGCCCTGCTGTCTGCCTGCTGCCACCCATGGGAAGCGCTGTGTGCTGCTGGATTTCCATCTACTCCTGTGTGGGAGACGCCCTCCCAGATCCTAGGGCAACATGTGGACTTGGAGAAAACTGCAGAGTTGACTCTTCTTTCTGAAAAGCCATAGCGCTGCCAGCCTGGCATTGAGAAAACTGGAACTCCAGGCCGTGGCACGGTCTCAGTGAAAGATGAATCCCATTCAGGAAGAAGTCAGGCTGTCCTGATGTGCCAACGTTTGGGCACATGGGGACAGGCACTGGCCTTTTCTTTCTACTGGGTTTTGTGTTTTTGTGGCTGTTGTCTCAGTTCACTTTCCTCCTGGAAGCAATTATCTGAGAAAGCTGGTCCCTGCCCGGGAGAGTGTAGGACAGGAGGAGGTGTGGGGAAGTTGATGGGGAGGGAGGGGGAGACAGGGGGCCCCTTCGAGGAACAGCAGGGGCTCCATGGAGTAAGGATCTCACAGACACAGCATTTAAGAGTGCATCCTCAGGTAGACCCGGCAAGAGCCTCTCAGACCCAAGCCCCTCCTTCAACCTACAAGAGAAGAAGCTGAGACCCCGTGAGGGGAAGGGGCCTGCTTGGAGCGACCAGCCAGGGGCAGCTGCAGTTCAAGACCCAGAGTCTCCTCGTGCTCAGGGAAAGTCTCGTTTTATTCAAAGTCTATTGATTGTCAGGAATCTCAATGAGAAATTCCCTTTTAGTGACAGAGGGGTCATTAGATCAAACTGCCTGGGGGAGGGAATTGAAGATTCTCTGATGGGCTTCTTTGCAGCACATCCTCAGGGTCTCTACAGTCTGTTTCTTACCCCCAGGGGCTCCTCCTTTGGCCCATCTTCACTCTGGACTCTTAAGGTACAGCACCCACCACACTGCCCTGCTCTTATATCCTGTCTCCGCCAGACTCCACCAGACTGCAAACTTGAAAAAGCCATCTTTACACTGCCATCAAAGCACACAGTAGGCACTCAATAAATGCTGAACAAATAAGGAGATAGATGCATTCGTGTTTAGAGGGATATACAGATAAACAAACCAGTACTTTCTCAATGAGAAAGATCTCAATCTGATGTAGTAAAAAGTTCCCAGCATCTGGAAACAAAAGATGAATATCTAAATCTGAGTGCAATATAACCCTTATGCGAGTCACTGAGCCCATGTTGGCACTTGGCCACAGCTACACTCCCCATGTGCCAGTCCCTGTAATAGATGCTTCACCCACAGTGCCTCATTTAAAACTCACAACCACTAGATGAGGCAACATTGTTCCCATTTTTCAGATGAAGAAACAAAGGTGAAACAAAGTTGCAAAACAAAGTTAAGAAACAGTGGTGTAGACCTGAAATCGAAGTTCAGTATTTTGTGCAGCCTTGACATTCAGTGAAATCAGGAAGGTGCCTAATGGTCTGACTCTAAGTTCCCCTCCCCACTCCACCTCATAATGGAGCATTTCCCAGTTAAGTAGCTCTCCTTATCAGGAAGGCCAGGTGAAGTTTCTGCTTATCCTTTCTGCCAGCCTGTGTGGAATTATTCAAACAAGCCAATCACACCCTTCTTGGGAGCCAGGGGACCCCTCACTCCTGATACTGCAAAGCCCCCTCCCATGGCCTGGCTTGTTCACCTTTCTGAGTGCAGCCCGCACAGACAGGGGTTGGGAATTGCCCTCCTCCAGTCTTTGAACCTGTGACTTATCAACTGCTGGGACTCTCCTCTGTCCAGCATAGTGTCCCATGTTCAGCTATCCCTATAATCCCACTAGTGGGGCCAAGAGGAAGTGCTCGGAACAGAACTTGCCCAAGTCACTCAGCTAGTGAGCCATGAGGCTGAGACTTGAACCCAAGCATCTGATGCCTGCGCCCACCAGCTACTCTTGTGCCAAATTGCTCAAAGTAGTCATTCTGTAATTCTACTAGTCTCTGGCCCCACGAGGCCAGTGGCAGTATCTTGTTAACAAATCTCTCCTAGAGTCAAGCACGCATCTGGAGTGCTAAAGGGAAGATTTCCTGAATGAATAAGCAGGTGAGTGAACTTTACAATTCTGAGCTTCAGTTTCCTCATCTGAAAAATCAGGCTAATAGTCTCCATTGACCTTGCCAGAGACAGTTTATCAAAGAGGATAAAAATCATTAACTTTGGAGCCAGACAACCTGGGCTTAAATCCAGGCTCCATCCACCATATAACCTTGGACAAGCCCCTTAACACTCCATGACTCAGTTTTGTCATTATAAAACGAGGGCAGTAATAGGATCTGCTTCGCTGGGCTCTCATAAGGTCTGAATGCGTTATCCTGTATAAACACTCAATAACCCTAGCTTATTTTGGTTTATGGGGTTATTGAGAAAAACATGCTAGAATGCATGCATAAAAGACTAGGGGAATTGTAGAACAGGTGGCTGGTCCTTGGTGGCATCTCATCTCTGTCATCAACTCCCTGAGATGGGCACTGCTGGCTGCCTGCCTGACAATCATTGTGCTCCTTCCTTCTTCCTTCCTAACAGAATCCCAACTCTCCCCCACAGATGACTCAAAGAAATACAGCCATCCCCAGCCAGGAGCAGACTGCAACCAGTCTAAGCCCATCGTGTTCTATTTACCAGCGATTGCCACAAGAGTGGGCATGGCCAGGGAGAAGTGAGGAGATTGTGCTTGGGATTCTGGGGAGCCTTCCTCTTTTCCCTCTGGGTGTTGCTGTGGCTGGGCTGAAGGGCATAATGGATTTCAGTTGCCATTCAGAACCAGCCTGATGACAGTGACAGAAGAGGAGCTAGAGTCGTGATGACCTCTGTTGGAGGTTCCTCCAGCTCTGGACTTCTCATTCTGTGAAGGATAATGCACTCACTCATTATTTAAGACCATTTGATTCTGTTTTCTGGTGCTTGCAGACGCAGCATCACAGTGGATGTAGTCCTTGGCACCTGCAAGTACTTCCTATTGCAATCGATTGTCCTCAGTCTCCCTCTCCATTCTCATCACATTGAATGTTGCCTTTTTGTTGTTGTTGTTGGGGGCAGGGATCTCCTCTCTTTCTAAACTTGAAACATTCTGAGAGAAAGGAGGGTTCCCTGGTTCACCAAAACCAGTGCCTGGGACACAGCACACAGCCAATAAATATTTGTTGGAGAAATGAATGAATCAATATCCTAGTCCTCAAGTTATTATTCACATACAACTGCATGAAATCACTGTCCCAGCAGTAGGTGATTTTTTAAGTGGAAATTCTAGAAGGTTCCTGCTCAGTTTTATAAGATATTATTAAAAGCCATAGCAAGAAAATGACATTGTCATATTTTGGATTACATTTCCATTTTTGGCAGCTTTGGTAATCTAGACAAATTCTTCCTCTAAGAAGATTGGAAAAACTGGACAAAATATTTTCCAAAAGTCAGATTGAAAGTATGGGAAAGCTATCAAGGTAGTTAAAAAAAAAATTACTGGGCTGAGATCTGAAAGAGAAAGTAAGCCCAAAGAGGTGAGCCTGGCATTTGAGGCTGCTTTTACTCTGAAGGCATTTGCAAATTCAGAAGATGCAGCACAGAGACCAGGAAACACTTTTTACAATATTTGTGGATAGAGCAAAAGTTGTAATTCAAGGTCTAACAAATTGGGAATCACATAATTCCCTAACACTTCAGATCCTGAAGGGCTATGACCTAAGACTGAACATGACCTATCAATAAATCGGCCCTCACAAGGACACTAGCCCACCTTCCAGTCATCTGGGTACCCAAGAGAGTCTTAACTCCAGAACATTATTAAGCATTAAGGCAATTTTAAGGATTAATATTATGGTTAAGGTGAGTAACCTCAGGAATCTAGTAAAAACAAATAATCCTCTGTGGAACAAAATTCAGATTCTCTATTTGTTTTCACAATTCTCAAATACAATGACCTATGCACAAAGATAACTAGTCATAGGAGGAGACAATATATTCAAGCATCACAAGAAACAGAATACAATAAAAACAGAATGGAATGATTCTAAGTTTATTGATACAGACTTGAATATAAAGGAACTATAAAGAACCAAATATAAATTCTCAAACTAAAAAATTAAGTAGCCAAAATTAAGAACTTAAAAACTGGGATTTGGCTTAGCTGACTTAATAAACTGAAAGAAAGCATAAAATATCCAAAATAAAACATAAGAAGGAAAATCTGAGAAATGCTAACAGAGGGTAAGAAACATGGCGGGTTCAGTTAGAAATTCTAACAAATGCTTAAATGGATTCCCACTGCTACACAGATGAGAGAGAATGGATGGAGGTAGTGTTTGAAGAGGCAGTGACTGGAGAATTTCCAAACTGACAAAAGACTTGAATCCAAAAGTGAATGAAGTCCAACAAATTATAGAAGAACAAGTAAGAAGAAGTCTACAACATAGTAAAGTCAAAATCAAAAAGAAAAACCTTAAAGGCAGGTATAGAAAGAAAAGGCATTTTATGTCCAAAAGAGCAATGATTAAATGGACAACTAAATTCTCCAAACAAGAATCAGAAGACAATGGAATGAATATTTCAAGGTGCTAAGAGAAAAAAAAAAAATAACGCCAATCAGAATCTCTATACCCAGAGAAAACATCCTTGAGGAATAAAAGAGAAATAATGACATTTCATACACATAAGAATTGAGAGAATTTGACACCATTAAATGCAGTCCTAAAGGAAATAACTAAATGGCATTCTTTGGGCAGAAGGAAAATGATCCCATACAGAAAGTCAACGCTGCAGGAAAAAACAATAAAAATGGCAAATTTGTGAATAAATGTAAATATTGATGGGCTGCAAAAGAAAAACTTTCTTGATGTTTAAAATAGAGAGAAAATAGATAAAAACGATTGTGTATGAACTATAACACAAGTATTTTGAAGCCCCTGTATTGTCTAAGAGGAGGATAAAAAACACATAATATTAGAGCTTCACAAATCAAAGATGAATGCTGGAATGTCTAGGATATTGTTCAAGAACAGCAAATGCATTCATCACTTCCAACCTAACAGAGGAGAAAAAGGATATTATAATCTATCCAAAAGAAATAAGGAAAAAGAGAAAAAAGGCACATAAATCAGGCAGGACAAATAGAAAACATTTATAAGACAGTAAAACTAAACTCAAGTATAGAGGCAATTAAATAAAATGTAAATTATCTAAGTACTCCAATGGAAAAAAATTTTTCAACAGATCAGATTTTAAAATAGCTATATACTAGTTACATGAGTAAGTCACAAGAATAGAAAAAGGTTGAATTAAAAAAAAAAAAAAGGAAGATGAGAGCCCAGGTAAACACTAACCAAAAGAAAGCCAAACTATGTTAATATACAATAAAGCAGATTTTAAGGCATAAAGCATTACTAAAGAAAATAAAAGGTTCCAGTCACTAAGAAGATATGACAATCCTAAATTTATATGTACCTAAAAATTTAGCCTCAAAATCTATAAAGCAAAAATATATAGAACTCTAAGGAGAGAAACAATTCTACAATCTTTGTGAGAGATCATTTTAATTTCCCATAAGCAAACAGCATGTAGTAACTATGTACAGGCACTTTTCCAAAAACTTGATGTTGGCTCATTTAATCTTCACAATAGTCACATGAGGAAGATACTCTCACTTACTAGGTAAGAACCCTGAAACACCAAAAACAAGTGTCTTGGCCAAAGTCACAGAATTACTAAGTATCAAAGCTAAGATTCAAAACCAAGCATTCCTTCCAGAAATAATGCTATCTGGCCATTCCTCATTTCAGTCAAGTTGATATCTAAAATTAACCACCACAGATATATGAGGCAGAGTCTAGGAGAGGTCCAAAACGTGGAGTTAAAAAAAAAAAAAAACAAGGAAACCAACATTCTAAATCCTTCTAGATCCACAGTTGAAACATACTGGGAGTTATTAACATTACTCTCTTAGCAACTGAAAAAAGCATTCAGGTAAAACTCAACAGGGGAAGGAGTTTGGGCAGAGTCATATTATTACAAATATGACTCTGCTCAAACTCCTAAACTCAAACTTTATATCACAATTGTGTCCAATAGAGGACTGTCGTGAGGTTAAAAAGAGATCACACTTGTTTGTACACTGGAAATTGTTATTCAAATATCAGGTTCTATTATTTAATGCTTGTTCTTCTATTTTTATTTTTTATTTTTAGATATTGTATGAATTTGTGGATCTGCTTCCATTGCAATCCCTTCAGATTGCTGTTACAAAAAGATCAAGTACGAACAATTAGTAAGTTGTATCGTAGTTTATACAGTTGAGTATTAAAATGCTTGTGTAAATAGGGTCTGTGTTAAACATACTAATAGGTCACCTATTGGTGGTCCTTCGGCACTTTTTCCAGCCCCTGTGGTGTGTAATTCTGGGTCTGGGGTGTCAACGCAGACTTGCTGAGGAATGGAATGATCAGAGGGCCAGTGTGGGACCTTATGCGAGTCACCGACCTTCTCGTGCCATTTGAAGCTGCCCCACTGCCTTCATGGGGCTTCGGGGAAAGAGGAGACATGAATTGGGAAAGCCCTTTGACTTATATACACAGCTAACAAATGTCAGGGATCGTTAAGAATCTCAAATGATGTGGGCAGCTTGACTAGACTGTTTAGCGCTGTTGTGTATGTTGTTAATAATAAAAGCTAACATTTATTGAGCGCTTGCCATGTGGCAGGCACTCCGCCAAGCCCTTGACAGGCTGCGGTTCATCTACTGCTCACAGCAACCGTGAAGACAGGGCGGTGGAGGGTGCTGCAGCCAGATTCCAGGCTCCACAATGCATAGTTGAGAGTCGTTGAGCAAGTGTTGGGCCCTTTTAAACCTTGGTTTCCTCATCTGTAAAATGGGAGTAGTGACAGCACGAACTTCATAGAGTTGTGATCATTCAAAGAGCTAATAAATGTCAGATGCTGAGAGCAGAGTCTGGGTAAGTGCTCCATAAGAGCTTGCTGCCTAATCATTCTCATTTTACAGGTGATGGCAAAATACTTGTAAGAGGCAGGTTATCCAGCTGTTGAGGGGTCAGGCTAGGAATTTAGCCCAGGCATCTCTGACCCCAGAGCTTAAGTTTAACCACTACACTCCCTACCCCCACAGTCCCAGAGCAACTTGAGGGGCCACCAGACATTTGCAGTCTGTTTGGAGACAAAGACAATGCTATCTCCATTTCCCTTGTAAAATCTTCCTAATGATGCTTGATTTGGGGTCATCACAAAGGAGGAAGTTCTCAAGAGGCCTTAGGCCCAACACTTAAACCCATCTTTTTCTCACTAACACTCAGCATAGAAAAAATGCTCACAGAAGCATTTGTTACCCAAACATCAACTAAAACACCCCCACTTACCATGGCTTCTTCCCCCACCACCACTTGGCTGCTGCTCCCAGCTGCAGATCGCTTAGGAGATGTTTATTTCAGGCCAGGCTGAGCTTCAGCAGCTGGAGCAGCCTGGGCTAACCCCCCCCACCCACCCCAGGAGAGCCAGAAACAGTCCTCTTTGCAGAAATCAGTGTGGACAAGCCATCTCCAAGCAGGTGCCCACTGGTGGCTGCCCCAGCCTGGCAGGCATTTGTTCACAGGGACAATGCCAGGTCCTAGACCCTACGGTAGAAGGGGAGATAGACTCTTTTTCCATTCTGCCACTAGGATTGGCAAGGTTGGCCAGTGAGCCTGGCTGGAGGCAGAGATTAGATAGGAGGTTTTGTTACTGGTCCTGCTGTCACGAACTTTTTTTATGGTTTTTCTTGGGCCGTGCTCTCCTCTCTTCTCCTCCTCCACTTCCAAGATCAGTTATGCAACTTGGGATGTTCAGAAATCTCTGCACACCCTTCCAGGCTGACGACAGTGACCCAGAGGGTAGGATCAGCTCTCAGCTAAGTGAAGAAACAAGGCCCATGAATTTTCATACCCCTCTCAGCTGGTTCTTTGAGGGGCTGCTTTCTCCTTCTGGGCCCTCCAAATGCACAAGGCCTGGTGCTCCTGCCCCACATTCCCTGCAAACTCATGTCCCTTCTTCTTCCCTATGTAAGTTCCTACTCCATTCAGAGACCTTGGGGAAGAAAAAGATACGATCAGTAAGTTCACACTATCAGAGAATGGCCGATATCGGTTGCATTGGTAAATCTGCTTCTAAAGGGGAATTTTCTTTTTCAAAGAGTGAATCCAATGTCAAATGGCCACATTTCCAGCATCCCAAGACATTCTAGGTCTGGCCCAGGAGTGAGCAAGGGTGGAGACAGTGGCATTAGAGTGGCATGGAAGCTGTTTTGTGCTGCACCCATATCACTGGGGACAAGTCCTGACTGCCACTTTCTAGCTGTGAAACTTGGAACAAGTTGCTTCATGTCTCTGAACCACTTGCCTTGCTTGGGCTGAGTTTCCCTGGAAGTAGACACAAGGATTTAAGTTTTGTGGGGGGACGTGATCCCAGGAGGCACTTTCAAGGGAACAAGGGATTAAGGTGAAGAAGAAGGCAGACAAGGCAGAGTGCAGGACACAGCTGGGGGTTACTGGGGCATCCCAGGAGACCATGCAGGACACACTGCAGTCATTCAGAGCTGGTGGGTTCTCACCTACCAGCTCCCTCATTCATGGACCATAGTCAGTGCTGTTTCCGTGACGGGTTGTTGGTCCTGCTCTTCATGTTCTGGGGATGCCAAGTATGAGCGGGGGGGGGGGGGGGGGGGGGGCGGGGGGGGCGGGGAGTATGTGGTTTAGTTCAGAGTGAGGTAGGAAATAAATTAAGGAAGGCAAGAGAAATCCCCATTGTTCAGGACCTTGAAGGACAGACAAGGCACAGACTTGGCTAAGCCAGCAGCAGGGCTGGGAGTGCAGGGCCTCTTGGGCACAGAGGGAACAGCATCTGCCGAGCTCAGGTGGGAGGAGGATGGCATCTTCAGAGAAGCTCCAGCAATGTCCATAGAAGCACACAATGTCCTGGGGCAGTGAGGAGAGGGTGTCCGGAGATGAGCCATGAGGTGGTGGCATGTCCTCCACAGAGCCTTCCTGAATGGAAGCCACAGTTCTGTCCTCCTGACTCATCGGGGGTTGGACTGCCCCTCTCCTCCCATCACTCAGACCTTCAGTTTCTCCTTGCCTGTCAAGTGAAGGCCATCTCCTTACTACAGCATTAAAAGTCCCCTATAACTCAACCCAGAGCTATCTCCCATGCTTCATCACCTCTCCTCCTCCCCAAAACTTAGGGCTTGCCTCCCTGGAATTTGATCTGCCTCAAAGTGAAGAAAAGGATGAAAATGTAAAAAGCTTTATCTGGGAGTCTGTGTACAGCTAAAGGGTGTCCTTTAAGGGCCCTGTTCCTGTCATTTCAGACGCTGCCACAATGGCTTAAAACCCTGAAGCGTGGTCATCTGAAAGCGGGAGAGAGAACTGCAAGGAGCCTGTGATCCTCCGAGAAATCACAGAGGACACTATCATCAGGACGCCAAGGGTGGTCTGCACATTGGAGGCCTACCTAGGGAACCGCTCCTCTTCTCTATCACACTTTGGATTGTGCTGGATCTAAGGAGTGAATGCCTGCACAGATGGGTGTGGGTGTGTCCATCACGGCTGCTGAACGGCCACAGATGCGGGGAGATCTGCACTGTCGTCTTCTACCACTGGAGAAGATAATCAGGCTCAATCTAAAGAACTAGCTCACAAAGGGCTAACTCAGGAGTCGGCAACACTCTCCCCAAATATAGCAGAGGGGGTGCATCTTCACAGGGATAGGGCCCTGAAACTCCGGTTTGCTCTGTTCCTGTGGGTTGCTCACCTCTGAGGGCTCTCCATTCCTTGGCACACCTTGAACTTTTGCTCCTTTGCAGACTCTGGTCCATCTGCAGTTTCCTCTTCTTGGAACACCCCCTTCCCCTCTGAAAAACTACAACTTGTAAGGCCTGTCAGATGGACCTCTTTCTTTCTTTCTTTTTTTTTTTTTTCAGAGTAGAAATTATAAGTTTATTAAAGGACAGCAGAAAAGACTTCTCCAGGAGGAAAAAGGGGACCCAAGAGGTGGAATCCGTGGAAGTGCAGTTGTTTCCCCTTTTTACAGTTCTTTCAGTGATGGAATGTAGGTTGGAAGGCCCGAGAGGTGGAACACAGGTGGACCAAAGAAGTAATCTGGGCAGGAAGGACCTTCATTAACATTTCTTTGAGATGGACCTCTTTCTCTGGCTCTCCTTGGTGCTCCCCTAGGATTTTGGTCCCTCTTCCATGAAGGCCCTCAGCACAGCCCCATGTACCCTCCAAAAATGTCCTCCAGTGGAGGAGCTCAGAATCTGGAGTTAGGCAACACCAAGTTCAAGTCCTGGGTCTGCCTTTATAAGTTCTGAGCCCTTATCTGTGTGAGCTTCAAGTTCTTCGTCGGCAAAAGGAGGCAGAGGTCATACTGCTTTGTATGATTGCTATGAGCATGAAAGGAAATGACATCAGGAAAGCATCCAGCTCAGTAAGTGGCCAGTCTAGGGGAGCTGTTGTTTTGATTTAGATTTAGATTTTACATTTCTGCATCCTCTCCTAAATGTGGAGCTTTGAGAGGAGCCAAGAGCCACATCTGGTTTGTCACTGCCTCACAGCACGGTGCTCAGTAAACACATTTATAGAGTGGCTGGGCTCCTCATCCCTTGGCCCTGAACCCTATAGACCATGGGAATTCCTTACTCCACCCCATGTCTTGTTAATGTCATGGCTCCGCTTCCTGAAAATCCTCAGTAAGCCTCTCTTTACCCCTGAGCACTGCAGCCAGACTCTAATTTTCATGGCTTCTCCCTGATACCTCAGCCCTGCCTTTGGCCGGGATGGAAGTCCCAAAGAACCCCCAGGAGGCCCAGGGCTGAAGGAGATGAAGCAGAGTCACACTTAGCCCATGATAAGGGCACAGCTAAGGCAGCTCTTCTCCGCAGTGCTGTCACTGCTGTGATGTTTGCCTCTGGTCTGGTCTGACGTCAAGAGTTTAGCCCACCTAAGCCCCCTCAGAAATGGCCTCTCTAGGGTCCTGACACCTTTAGACTTTTCACTTTGTATTCTCCCATATCCTTTGCCATAGTTCTTCTTCAAAGAGGTCTTTGCCTCTCTATCCTGCGTGTCTGTCTGTGCTGAGGTCTTAACTTCTTTCCTTTGATATCTTTACTGCAAATGCTGGTCATACTTGTGGCTTCAGAAATGGAGATCACAAAATAACTTCCCGGATTCAGTTTAGGTTATACACAGGGTTGGTCCCAGTAGAAATACCAGTCACAGGCCCTCAGCAATGGAAATAAGATTGGGGCTCAGGCCCAGGATGAGGGGGAATGGCAGCACCCACGTGCCTGCAAGAGGGAAGGGGAAACCCACTGCTGGGATAAACACATTTCTTCAGAGTTAAGCTCTTTCACTTTGTTGGTAGGATGAGACCTGGTGTGACAAACAGAGAACAAGGGACATCCTCTCAGCCTGCTGTTGCATGGTAAAATGCAGTCACCTTCCATCTGGATTGGTCCAGAACAGCAGCACACATCATTCAAACTGCAGATAGCGAAAGCAATCTGGGTGGTTTTCTTTCCTTTTTTTTTTTTTCTTTTTGGCTTTGGAATTTGTTGTATCATTTTTTTTTTGGCATAAAATGTGCCTTCCCAGAAACTGTAAGTTGTTTAAGTTTATCTTTAAGAAAGAGTTAGCATTTCCTAAGCACAGATCCCTGATGGTGCAGGGAGAAGGCCAGATCCATGCAGTGGGTCTGCGGTTGCAAAGGGGCCTGGAAACCAGGGAGAGCTTTGAGGTGACGTGCCCCCATATTGGTATGGAAAGTGGCTGCATTTGGAGGCACCCAGGGGCAGAGGAAAGGGGGTAGAAAGAAAATAACCAGATGGTGGGAGAGAGAAAGACACATGTGGAGTAAAGAAAGAGCAAGTGTTAAGAGAAAGTAAGGCAGAGGGTTCAAGATAGACAGAGAAGACCAATCCATCCCAGTTTATCGGAAAGTGGTTCCAGTTTTGACACTATTAAGTCCAGCAACCTGGGAAATCTTTCAGACCCAGGCCATCCAAGCATAGAGTTCTGAAAAATGCAGAGAAAGAGTAGAAAGCAAGAGTCATCTCTCCAAAATGAATGCAGACCAGGCCACTCAAGTATTCTGCTGTTAGAAGATGCACAGGTCCTAGAAGAGCCCAGGCCTCAGTTAGCAGCTTCCCACCCACTGCTAGGTTCTTCAGAGGACATGGCATCTCTCCTATCTCCTTTCCCAGAGGAGCCAGGGTTCCATCAGAGGAGGTGCCAGATTGCAAGCTGTGAGCCACAGGAGCACACGCAGGACCTCCCTCTGGGCTGACCATGCCCACGTAGTCCTGGTCTGGCTTAGCTCTCCCTCCATCCAGCTGGGGTGTGTATTCTGCTGTTCAAAATACATGGATTCTCATCACAGTTCTGTCATTGTAGGTTCTATGGACTCCTGAGTAAAGCTATTGCTGTTTTGAGCTTGGATCTTTGAAGTGGACTTAGCAATTATGGGTCTGTCTCTCTAGTATACTTGGCCATCCCCCTTTTCCTGGCATCTTTAGGAACATCCTCTCCTATAATATGTGGTCTTGGTGGGGCTGTCAATCATGATGCCCTTCTCCTCCCAACCCCTCAGGGATGGGTGTGTGTCCCAGACTGGCCCAATTATAATTCCATAACCTCCAGACACTGTGATTTGTCCAGGGAGGGCATGAGCCGAAGCCCTGAACTTCTCTGCTGGATTGAGGAAGGCAGGCCATTTCTTTCCTTTTGGTATCTAGAAAGTATAAACTTGTGATTGCTGTCTGTTATTTTTCTAGACAGACAGACAAACACTGTCTGATGCAGGAAAGAATAGGGTAACACAAAACTAAGAAATTACAGAGAGGGTAGTAACATTCATCTGAGACCCTTGATCTAGCCATGCCTGCAGTTAGATCACCTTTGCACTTCCTAGTCACGGAAGCTGTTAGACTCCCTTTTCTGCTTCAGTCGATTTGTGTTGAGTTTCTGTCACTTGCAACTTAAAGAATCCTCATCTGTACAATCCCTTTACCTGTAAGAAATGAATATAATTATTTGCAGGGTTATTATGAGGATTAAAAGAAGTCATGGGTATGAAAGGAACTTTTAAAAAAGTCAAGTACTACACACAGCAGTCAGAAATTGCTAGTAGGGATGTAAAACAGCACATCAACTGTGGAAACAGTGGGAGTTCCTCAGACGATTCAGCATAAAATTACTATGTGACTCAGCAATGCCACCACTAGATAGAGTCCTGCGTCACCTAAAGACAGGGCTACATCCTGAGAAGTGCATTACTGGGCGATTTCCTTGTAATGTGAACATCGTATCATAGAGTGCATTTACACAGACCTGGATGACATGGTCTACTACATACCTGGCTATACAGGTCCATCATTTTATGTGCAGTCCTGGTCACATGATGAATTCTCTTGGGTGTACCCAAGGGAACATCTGGAAACAGATGTTAACACAGAAACTTGTACATAAATGTTCCTGACAGCATTGCCCATAATAGTTCTGAGTGGAAACACCCAAATAAGCATTACCTGATGAACAAAATGTGATACATTCATACAGTGGAATGATATGTGGTAAGAAAAAGAAACATAATGCTGATCCCACTGTTCGAACTTGGAAACACTGTGCTAAGTGAAAGAAGCCAGACACAAAAGGCCATGTGCTGTGTCACTCCATTTACATTCCATTTAAATGTCCAGAATGGGCAGATGGATAGAGACAAAAAGCAGATTAGTGGTTGCCAGGGGCTGGGCTGAAGGAACAGGGAGTGGCCAGTCATAGGTACAGGGTTTCTCTCAGGATGACAAAAATGTTGTGAGATTAGTGATAATGGTTATGCAGCCTTGTGAATATGCTAAGAACTATAGAGTGATGTGGTGAATTTTATAGCATGTGAATTGTATCTCAATCAAAATTGTCAACTCAAGGGATTCCACCTCTTGGGTCCCCTTCTTCCTCCGGGAGAAGTCTTTTCTGCTGTCCTTTAATGAACTTCTCATTTCTACTCTGACCTTGCCTCGGCGTGCTTCTCTGGTGTTATTCTTTAACACTGGGGAAGCAAGGACTCGACACCTGTCAACAGCGGTAACATATTGGAGGTTCCCAACCAAGATTCTACACGGAGGTAAGCGCCTCTCCACACACCCCACGTCTGAGGTGCATCTTTCTCTCTCTTTCTTTCTGGAGGGTAAGGTGGGCACCCGACGGCTACTTAAACGCAATTAGTGCAGCTGCCACTCTTCAAGACTCCGGTGAGAGGTTTCCCGGCCTAGGCAGCTCTCAATCACCTGTTCAATACAGAGCAGGCATGTTGGGTTTTGCCAAAGCCGCTTCCAACTTTTCTGTCTGGGCCCAGAGAGCAATTGGTGTGAGTACACGGTGTCCCAAAATCCCGATCTGCCTTGGATGCATGGAGGTGGAGGAAGGAGTTTGGAACAACTGCGGAATTCCGGTCTGGGCTACTCTCAGATATATTCCTAAGGTTCCTTTCTCTTGAGCCCCCTCCCGACAGCCTTAGGGGTATCTAGGTGATCAGTAGATGAATGGCACTGAGGGAAAGCCCCAGTTACATTTGCTTCCGAATGGGCTACGCAACACTCCCAACCCCGCATCCATTCCCTCCTGGATGCTCCCCTTCCTTCGCAGGTCAGAAATGTTAGCAATTCAGGTTGTAGGACTGAGAGAAAGGCATGAGAGAATTAGTAAAATCTGCCCAGGTTCCCTAAGGTGCATAGGTAACTTTCACTAGTCTGTTTTATCGCCCCAAAGTTTAAAATGTGCTGTGTTCTTTAAGCTGCTAGAGAGGCATTTTTAGAATCAACTCCTCTGGTAATCTCTCTGATAGAAAGCGCTACCTTACAACCAGTAGATTTCCCTTACCCTTAGGTGGTTCCTTTAGTCTACAGAGCAAAGGCAACAAAAGAGTGCATGATTCTCTTTTGCAATGGGTTTTTAGTGGCCAGGAGGATAAGCAGTAATGCCCTTAAGTCTGAATCCTCCCAGGGTCTCTGGCATAGGGCAAACTGAGACCCTAGCACTTTGCCAAAGGGGACCAGAAACACCCTTGGCAAAGCAAGGTGAGAGACGGGTTTTCTGAACCGTTTAGGAAGCTCAAGCTTAGGGAGCCATCCCTAATGAGAACAGTTTTCTCCGGCGCAGGCGCCTGAGTCCTGTTTTCTTCTCACTCAGATGGGAGCTTCTCTCTCCAATACACCAGGTGCACCACTAACCTGCGTATTGAAAAATTGGGATAGATTTGACCCTCAGACGCTCAAGAAAATGTGCCTCATTTTCTTGGCCTGGCTTCAATACAAACTCTCTGATGGAGAAACCTGGCCACCAAAGGGAAATATCAATTTTAATACAACTTAGCTATGATACCTGCCATGAAGAAAGGAAAATCTTAGGAGACCCACTGAGGAAAAAGAATCAGAAGGACCCACAAAATCTCCATCTGCTGGCCTCTCTGCATTTGCCGCAACAGGCAAACCAAATATATTACCTCTCCAGGAGATGCCAGAATTTGGGCCGATCAAAGTACATACCCCCTTCTCCCTTTAAGACCTAAGGCAGATAAAAACTAACTACTGGAAAGTTAGGAGATATGCCAGCGTACCTGGGATTAGACCTAACCAAAGGAGCTAATCCTATAAGTAAAAGGAGAGACTGAGGGACTCTCAGCAGCTGCCAAAGCCTCTTGTGCTTCGGGGAACCTCCCTCATTTCTTCCCTGCACTGTAAGGATTGCTCCATCTCTGTCTACTTAAAAAGAAGGGGACACTGAGTGCAGTAAAGTTGCCACACCGAGACCCTTGATTTTACACCTATAGTTGCCCCCATGTGAGAACATCTGGTCCACTCGTGGGGAAATCTATGGTGCCACTGATGTAGAAGTCATAATTAAATGGGAGTTAGAAACCTGGGGAGATTTTTCCTTTATCTGGTCTGTTTTAAAGGTTATTATAAATTGTTTCTTGGGGATAATCTAGGCTAAATGTGTGTCTAAAAGACGATTTTTTATTGTAACAATCTGGTATCTAAATGAGTTTTTGAAGCATTGCATAATCTTGCAGTTAAAAGTTGGGTTTAGATAATTGTTTAGCTTATTATTTCAGATAGTTCATGCTAGAGAACTTAAATACTTAGGATGGAAAATTAAAAAACTCTACTTCCAAGTTGGCAAGTAACTCCCAATCATTTAGTTTTATTTTTTTCATCAATTTTTAAACTGGGTAGCCTGGGAAGATTTCACTAGGTGTACCAGTGCATTAATTTGGGCAAGGATAATAAATTATGATTTGGTATCTGTTCCCCTCTGTGTGTAGGATTTAGGAAAGAAAAGTGTTGGATTGGGACCTTGATCTGGCTTATTGAAATGACATTGAATAGCAACAGTCTTGGAAATTTTTAAAGCTTAATTTTGGATGTACATGGTAGTATGTGGTTCTCTTTTGAAATTTTTTTTCAGGTGATTTAATGTAACTTAATTCTACTTTAGGAACTTCAAAACAAAGGAAGTGGCTTAATGATCCTGAAGAAATTTCTTCTGATGGTAGCTTTTATATTATCAAGTGAGATCCTATTTTCAGTTTTGTGTGAGCAAGTTTTTCTAGTGTAGGAAGATTTAGAGGTATAAAATTTTATGAATTGAATCTTAAACTTGTATCATAATTTTCAACATCCAAACCTGAAAATTGTGACTTATGGTTAAAATGCCTTAGGCATGAGGTTTCTGCTCAAAATTCCAGTTTTCCCAGTTCCTTCTAGACCTCAGCCAGGACTTAAGTTGAAATGCAAATAGAATAAGCCTAAGAGCTCAACAGGAGACTGATCTGAGGCCCAAAGAAAAAAAAAAGAGTAAAAGTGTCTTTTTACCAGAACTCAAACTAGACCAAACCAAAAAGTAAATTGTATGGTATTTACTAATTACTGGCCAGTCATTTTTTCTAGGACTCTTGCTTTTTCTTAGATTCTGTATTTTTTTTTTTTTTTTTTGAGCTCATGATTTTGATCCTACAGACCTAAGTTAATGTTTTTCTGATCAGTTCTATTTTTGACCAACTGTGGAGTTCTTTGAACATTGCAATGGAGATTTCACCTGAGAAAAGCTACAAGGCCTTTACTATTGTGTTATGTGTTACACTTGTGTTATGTGTTGTATGTCTGTATGTGTGTATGTCCATATATCATGCAGTGATATATGAGGAGCGCTCATGAAAATTTTTTTAAAAATGGATCTAAATATCTTTGATTCACGTGATTCAAATGGTTCAATTTAAATTGGATAAACAGATAAAAGTAAAGATGTCTTTAAAATTAAGCTTATAACTTTTTCCTAGGTGATAAAAAAAACTAATAAATGTTGATGTCTATGAAATAATCTTCCTAAATTCAAAAATTTACAAGGATTGTTTCAAAATGTAAACAGAAAAAGAGGTTAACAGATGGAAAAGAGAAATTAAAAGGTTCTAGATATGTATTTAATAGAAGGAAAATGTGTTTCTGGATAAGAGAGTCTATGTGATTAAGTAAATAAAAAGGTTTTAGTAAGCGATAGAGAAGGTCTGTGTAAGTTGGTTATATGTGTAAGTTTTTTGAGCAAGTAATCTTAAAAAAATTAAACAGCTGGTTAAACAAGTACTGTTGTTTTTAGAGAATAGTGCTATGTTATTTCTTTAAAAGCTAAACTTGGTTAATATAAAAACATCAATATAATTGTGGTGCTATTAATGTGTTTGTATCTTCCAGGTATACAAGTCTGTAAGGTAGAAGCTTTAAAAGAGCATTATATCAAGCTGGTGTTCTAAAGTTGTATGGTAATTTTAGGCTTAAAAGAAAAACATATTGGAGGTGTATTTATGTCATTTGTGTTCTATAATTGGACTTGTTATCAATAAGATATGTAAAGTTCTATGTTACTTTTTACACTAAGATACAATTTAAATGTATTTTTAAGTTAATGAGAGCCTAATCTATGTAAAGGTTTTATTGCAAAACACAAAAGTACTTTGCTACTTTTCTACAAAAGGTTAAAATCTTTCAGTCTTTCTTTAATTCATGTTTTAGATGTGATATTATATTGTGTTAGTTAATATTTTTTGTAAACTTGAGCAACAATTTATGTAGGTGTTATAAAATAATGTCTAAAAAGCAAAGATCAGCTTCAGAACTATAGTACTTAAGATTTATGAAGAGCTCCGCCTTTCCCGAGAAAAGGTTCTGTGTCCCATCTCACTACATGTGAAAATGACTATGAAAGAAGTAGGCCAGATTTCAGTACATTTAAAGTTGTGTCCGAAAGTTGGTTTTTGTCAAGATTACTTGGATCTCAAATAGGGGATATAATGTATAACGCTGCCAAAATTCAAGGTAGCTATTACATGAACTAAATATGTTTTTACTCTTGATAATTTTATTTTGTAGTTTTCTTATAAATGGTCTAAAGATTGCCTGTTAATGTTTTGCAGAGATTTAAGAACACTGATTTAAGAACACACAACCTGGGTTGATTTAAGATAATGAGTTATCACCTACAGGATAGAGAGATAGACATTAAAGCCAAGTACTCTTAATATAAGGCTGTTGAAATTTATTTACTGGATGTTTAAGATTTACTCTTAATATAAGGCTGTTGAAATTTATTTACTGGATGTTTAAGATTAAGTTTTAAAATTAAAGTTAAATTAAAAGGGTCAAGAAAACCAATATTTGGCTCTTGCCCTCTGAGTCAGTCTAAATCCAGGGAGCAGGGGACTTCTCCAAAGAGCTTTGCAACTCTGGGCCACATAACCTCCGATCGGGGAGATTAATGAGACCACTGGAGAACAGAAAGCCAATCTGTGCTTTTGCTATGAAGAGGAGGGTCATCAGAGAAAGGAGACATCCCTGATGCTTCCCAGGGAAGCCACATGGTCAAGCAAGACCTGGACCCATCCTAGCGCAAATGGCACTAGTAGAACTGAGAAGCCGCTCTCAAATTTCCCCAGGAATGACTCCCATAAAAACTCAGCTGTTGACAATAGATAGAAACAAAAGTCAGTTTGACTGTTTCATCTTAAACACTTAGCAAAGACAGTTAAAACCAAAACACAGCCATTCCTGGACATTTTAAATAACCTTAAAATATTATTATTATTATTATTATTATTATTATTATTATTACTATTTTAAGGTATACACTTTATGTTAGCCTCCCAAAATAAGTAAGACTGGAGGCTACAAAGAAGGATTCTCAACAGAAATGCCTGATAACTATCAAAAGGAACTGCCAGAGTAGTTTTTAGTTTAAGGCCTACAGCTATTTCTAACCTACACAGGTAGGCTTGGTGTTTGCTAGTATGATTATCCAGCCCTGAGTAACAAGATTAAAGGTTTTTCTATTAGACACAGAGGTCATACTAGAAAAAAGATTTTGCAAAATCAGATGACATTCAATTATTAAACTGTATCTTAAGGGGAAGGACATCTATAACCCTAAAAGTTAAATGTTGTGTTTACATCCCTGACAATTCTGGCAATGTGACACATATCCTTAAAGATTTACATGCTCAGATAGAAGCCATGTCCTCACCAACTTTGTCATGGGAACAACATCTTAGCTCCTGGTTCTCTGTTACTTCCTGGTGGAAAATATTGTTAATCTCTGTCATTGTCACCATACTCATTGGCATATTCCTGTGCTGTGGCATTTATTGCTGCATCAATCTGGTTCCAGTACTAATAAATTCTTGTTTCTCTTATAGACCACCCATCACTCAAATGGCCCTCCAGCCTATTACTTCTCAATCGGACTTTTATCATGGGCCACTCCATAGACTCGATTTTTAAAGGGGACTCCAAACTGCTTGCCCAACATCATCCCCTTTCAGCCTGAAGAAGCCAGAACGATCTTCGCTCCCTTTCCTTACAACAGTAAGGAGTTCCCAAAATTAGAGGGGGGAATGAAGCCAGATTTAAAATTAGGCAGTCAGTGTAGTTAGGTAAATCAGGTCTAATATCCAGTGAAATCTAAAATGGAGGCCATGTTGAGAATGAATTTCCGGAAAAGTTGAGCAACTCTTGAAATGTTAATGAAGTCCCAAGAAAAGCCCTAGGCCCAAAGTCCATCCCAAAGAAAAGTTAATGAAGAGCCCCATCAGATTTAAAGTTAGCCCATCCCAAAGAAGTGTTAATGAAGTCCTTCCTGCCCAGATTACTTCCTTGTCCCACCTGTTTCCCAATTCTTCGGGCCTTCCCACCTATATTCCATCACCAAAAACTATAAAACGGAGAGACAACCGTACTTCCACAGATTCCACCTCTTGGATCCCCTTCTTCCTCCGGGAGAAGTCTTTTCTGCTGTCCTTTAATAAACTTCTAATTTCTACTCTGAAAAAAAAAAAATTGTCAACTCAAATCCCAGCTTCAAATCCCACATGGTGCTTATATTTATTTAGCTTCAATTTTCTGTCAACTCAAATCCCAGCTTCTAGAATGCCCTTCGTACATTTCTCTGAGCTTCCCCAGCCTTAGAATCAGAATCATAGGCATTTGTCACCCATATCATGCTGCCTTGTGTGATTTAAATAATGTCTAACAATGATTAAATAAGAAATGACTTCAAGTAAATTAAGAATAAATTATAATTAAATAAATAAATACAAGCTCACTCTCACCTTCTGGGCTCCCTCAGTAGCTCCTCTTACACAAGCTTCTCCTGCTATATCTTGCAGAGCAGTGGGGGGACAGCTGGCACCCAAATATTTGCTGAAAGAACAAATGAGGGCACACCTCTCTCCCAACAGTCCTGTGTTATGCAGAAGCACACACACTGTATTCAGGACTCCCACACCATGATGAAAGTTAATGAAGGGTAGAATTGTTACCAGCAAGACTCGTGGTGCCACCCAGAGCACCCCTTCAACAGGCAGTGTGCAGATTCTCCCCCTTCTGAAGGGCCTGGGGTACCCTCCCCAACTCCCCGATCCTCAGATAATTTGCAGCTTTCACAAGTGCTCTGGGTAATTCCAAGGCACCATAGTTGGAGCACCACTAGGCGGAGCATGAACTTGGGCAAGGCTGGGAAGGGGTCACAGCCTATTGGATGGCAGGTACTGGTAAGAGTGCTCTAGGCTCCAAGCATCCTGACTCAATCCTTAAGCCATGGTCACTGTCACATAACTAGGAAGTCTTGAGAGGAGTGGGCTCACAGGGTAGCTTGAGTAAGGGGTTCTGCAAGGTCCTCTTGCACTTGGTTTCTTCTCCATTGTGTCATCAAATGTCTGCCTCATCCCAAGGCCACAACCCCCTTCCCCACCCTGACCTCTGTTAATTTCTCAGCACTTCCTCTGTCCTTTACCCAGCCTGAAAGAGGAGGCCAGGGTAGGAAAGCACAGGAGAGAGTTAAGTAGCAGAGGTGAATATATTAAGTAAATGCCACCATACTACCAAGAAAAGAGCGATGTTGAAGAGGCCAACACAAGCCCACCATTCCATTCATGGGAACACAGGCCTGCTCAAAACCCAGCTCATCCTCAGGAACCCTGCCATCTCTTCCAGGAAGCCCTTCCAATCTCTCCTAGCCTGAAAACCCCACCTCCTGTACTCATCCATTCATCCACCCTCCTCCTGTGTTTCTGGTGTCTAGGGACTGAGTGCTCATAGAGATTTCAGGGAGAGAGAACTTAATCAAATTATTCTGTTAATCAGAGTCTAGTTTCTCTTTTAAGTACAATAAAGATGAGAGAGAGAGAGAGAGAGAGAAGATGAGCATGTGTCTGAGGACCTGAATAGTGGGGACAGGGGACAGGAAGGGCACAGGAAGACCCTCCTAAGAAAGTGACAGGTCCTCTGCTCCATCTTCCCCACCCATTGCCCTCTGCCTCTGCTCCTCCCCTGCTGGGAAGGCCAGCCACCGCACTCACAGTTGTGGCCCATGGCTTGATTAAAAGCTTTTTCAACAAATAAGCTTTGAAGTTGATTGTCTGTTATTACAAGGGCTGGGGAGGAAGGTGTCTGGGTGCCAAAGAAAAGCATCTTGATTTGTTACCGTGGTTCAGGTCCTCCTAGGTGCCTCAACATGGCTCAGGTGTGGAGGGTGAGGAGGAGGTCAGGAGAGTGGAGGAGGGCGGATCTGCATTGATTCCAGGGTCACAGGATCTCTGGCCTTTACATTTCATGACCCAGGATGCAGAAAGACAAAGGATGTCTTGGAATGGACGATGAAGGGACGTCCACTATGCTGGTCTAAGGGAGACCTGAGTCACACAGGGTATCGCTGGATCACCTCCAGTATCCGTCTGGGCTTTGTGGAGCTCTTTTCTCTGGGAGATGGGACTATTGAACCACTTTCCTGAGCAGACCCTGATTTGGTGGTGGTCACAGAGAGGCAGGTGGCACACCGCCTAAGTAGCTGGCTCCTAGGAGTGGTTGTGGGGCGGGGGGGAGAAGACCAGATGTGGAGAGGACGTCGTGGCCGCTGCACGCCTCCTGCCCAGGTGGCAGAGGGGCCGAGACTGGCCTGAAGCCAGAGCCCATGTGGTGGCCTTGCGCCCCTCCCCGCCGCTCGAGCCCTCCCACTTCCTCCGAAAGGGCCGCGGCTGTCAGGGAACCGGCGCTGAGCGCAGTGCTGGCTCCAGGCGCCGAGAAGAGGAGGCTGCTACTCTGGCTCGCCGCCCCAGCTGCCGCTCTGCGCCCGCAACCCGCCGCAGCACTGCGGGCCATGGACCTGCCCAGGGGCCTCGTGGTGGCCTGGGCGCTCAGCCTGTGGCCAGGTACGTGTCCCTCCTTGCCTTCCTTAGTCTCTGGAAGTCCCTCCCTGGCCCGCTGGGACCACGGATCCAGATGTTAGGAGAGGGAGCCCCATACGCTTCCTAGGGTCGGAACTTGGCTGCTCTTGGGGTCGTGGGTCCCCTGGGACTGACTGCAATTTAAAGGTTCCAAGTTCAGCAAAAGATCGAGGTGCGCGGAAGCATCTTAAGAGTCCGCAGTTTGGTGTGTTGGGAAAAGTTGAGGAGGTTTAAGTTGAAAAAGCGCTGAGGGCTGGTGGCACCGCTGGGTGCCTTGGGTCCCCGAGGGCCGTGCTGCGGTTCCCACACAGAGGCCGGGGTAGTCAGGCATCCCAGGAGTGTGAAAGGCGAGTGGCCCCGACTGGGAAAGGGGATGGACACATGGAGCGAGCGTGCCTCGGTGCCTGTGCTTGGATCTGGGGGCGCACCCCGGAGTTTGGAGAGTCAGGCGCCGCAGCCCCAGAGGCTGGAGAGGGAGACGCCGGAGCGAAAAGCTGCCCAGAGTTCATCTCACCGGGTACTAAAGGAAGCCCTAAGGCGTTTGGCCCCTAGGCTGTGGCAAATCCTCATCTGCCCGGTCACAGGCGGCTGCACACTGTCCCGCAGTCCAGGACCTCTGGAAAAGTTACCTGATACCCGGAGTCGGAATAGGACAGCGCCCCCACAACCCGCGCTTGGAATTATGCAATTATTCAATAATCCGGGGGGAAGCCGCGGTCGCCAAGACGCACGTAGCTGCCTAATGTACTCCAGGTGTGGGGGCGCAGCTGGCAACCCGAGTCCCGCAGAAGTCAGACCTGGGCTGTCTGCACCGGGAACCTAGTCACAGGTCTTGGCACAGCTCTAGCCACACGGGGCGGCCGCCAGCAGTGCTGTTTTATGGCGGGAGGAAATTTTGGGGGTTCCTATTCTGCGTGCGGAATGTCCAGCAAGGTCCAATCCGGAGCACGGGCTGGGTGTGGGCGCCAGGATTCTCCTCCCCTTCTGCGTGCCTCCTGGCCTGAGCTGGAGCCAGTAGTTGGGATCTGATGGTGTGGCAGCCGGAGAGGGGCCTTCCGGGAGCGCAGGTGGAGACCCTCCAGCCCTCTCTCCAGTCTGCAGACACCACAGGAAACATGTGAGCCCTCCTGTCTTTGTATACCAAACTTCTGGGAGGTCCCAGCTCGGGGGTTCAGTTTAGGTCCTAGAGTGACAGTTTAAAACAAACAGTGGTGTGTGAAGTTTGGATTTGGGAGAAAAGGAAGAGCTGCCACCAGGCCCCACAAACGTCTAGAAATTAGCTACAGGGGGCAGAGCCCACTCCAGCTTCATTTAGATGGGAGAAGGGTGACTTCAGGAACTGTCCTTAAATCACTGAAATCCAGTCACAGTAAAAAGAATCTTCTCTTGTGTGCCAGATATGTTGCCCCATAATCTAAGGTGGAATGATTGCCTTCCAAGCTGGGGGACAGTCGCAACCTCAGCAAGCTAAGAGCAAAAAGGCTTTGGAATCAGACCTGGCTTTCAGTTCCGGCTCCAGAACCCATGTCTGTCCAGCCCTGCACTGGTTCTGTGACCTCTCCAACAGGAGCACAGTCAGTGGTTGTTAATGGTGTTGTCATTCAAGAAAGAGAGGTGGTAAAGGACAGTGACATTAAAGGACCTCTAAAGACGCAGGATTTGTGACTCAGAGCTCCCTGTATATGGAGAAAACCACTTCTGCGTTATGTCTGGCCAGTTTGGGTTCTTGAAATATGGGATTTATTAAACATATCAATCAATGTTGAAAAAAGGACATCTGCTTGCAGGGAGCTGGGGGAAGGGCCTAAGCATGTGTGCAGTCTGAGCCTTGCCCATAGCAGAGGACAAAGCGAGACCAGGGAGAGCTAAACAGAGGTGCCAGGGAGTCAATGGAGCAGAGAAACTAGGAGCTGTTCAGATGAGAGAAGTTCAATGTCATTTGAATAAGCAAGGGTGACTTCCTGAAGGAGGAGATAAATTTGAACAGGACTCTGGAAGAGTATGTAGAGTCAGTGTGACTTAAGTGAGACTCTTCAGATTTTAGGATGCTAAAGAAAAAAAAAAGGTGTATTTTTTAAATCCACAAAGGTGATGTTGGTCAGCCTAGACTTTACAGACTGGAAGGATCTCAGGGGTCATTGGGTCCATTCCCAAGGACCTAGGGCAGAATTGATGTTGATCTGTCACCCGTGTGTCACATGGATGCAATGTAAAGAATTCCCAAGAAGCTTGCCTACTGGTGGTGGCACAGTTTGGTTCAACCAGAGATTTACTAGAGGCCAGGTTGGGAGTGAGTGGTCCCTAAGATAATTTGAGTTCAGAGCTTCTACGTTTTCAGAGCCCTGGCTGCAGAATGGCTAAGCTGATGGGGTAGACAAAGCTATCAGGAAAGCCTTAAAAAAAAAGAAAAAAGAAATAACAAATCTGAAGACATTTATGGCTGACGTTCAGACAGAGTAGGTCCATTGACCAGAACTTCCCATCACAATCCATCCATAGTAAGAGCGATGATTCTTTTAAAAATGCACCTGAGCCCCTGTTACCTGCCAAGCCCCGTAAAGACACAAAGCACAACCAGACACAGAGTGGGGCAAAGGCTAAAGAGTCTCACTGCTGCAAAAGGTCTGGCTCTGCCAGTTAGTGCTCTGTGCCCTCAGCAAGGCACTACATGGTTCTTCTGTGCCTTAATTTCCTGCAAAGTGGGGATAATAATAGAATGTATAAAGTTGTCATGAAGATCAAATAAGCACATTTACATACTGTACTGGGAAAGTGCCAGACATATATTAAGCACTCGCTGAGGCTATCTTTCTTCTCCATCATCGTCTTCCTGTCTGTAAGGATCTAAAGATGGACAGATATATACCTTTCAAACTCAAGCCCATAAGAGAAATCTAAGGGAAATCTGTTGGAGACTCAGAGGAGTCATATAGGCCAGTGCCCTAAATAAACCAAGCCTCTTTAGCTTGGAAGATGCAGTTTGTCATTGTCACTTTCCCTCCCCTTTGTCCACTTTGCTGGGAGCTTATGGGCCAAGACCCTCAGCCACTGTGAGCTGAGAAGCCTCTGAACCCCTCCACACCACATGCAGGCTCTGGGGTCCTAAGGAGATGAGGTGGAGCCTCACCCTCTTTCTCTTTTTTTGCCAGGAGTCTAAATAAACCAAGACTTCCCCAGCCCCTCCCTCCAAAGACCTGGCCTATGGTTTTAATCACAGTGAGAACTCACTCCACCATGGACCCCCAAAGATGGGATGCAAATCTTGTCCTTCCCATGATTCCCAGGCCACCCACACAGGTCTGTGGGCCCTGGAGGGACTCAGTGTCTCACCTCACCCTTGCTCTCTCTGCATCTCCCTCTCTCCCCTCCGGGAGTGGAAGCTTCCTCACTCTTCTCTCCACATCAGGGAACTTCCTTTCATCCCCAGCCCCCACACCCTGCCTCAACCCCTAAGCTTAGGAGAAAACTGTGTTCTGAGCTGACTTGGCTCTTATATGTAGAAGGGAGTTCATCTGAAGAATTTAAGAAATTCATTTTCCTCTCCACAAGGCCCGATTTGGGATACTATCATCTCACCACAGACTTCAATCTTCCTTTTGGAATTAAATCCGGTCACTGTTGGAGTGCGCCTGCCTGGCAATTGTCATGATCCTCCCCAGACAGTGGCCTTTGGCCGACTCCAGGAGGGTCTGCTACAAAACAAGCTTTAAAAATGCTCCAGTGCACTTCAAAAAACTGACATCTCTGCCACTCACTGCATGCCCCGTGCCCCTCCTACCCCCAAATCTAGGGCTCTCACCAAGGATCCATAGTCATTGGAAACTCTTTTCCCCGAAGCAATTGTGAGCTCAAGACACCCACACTCCTTAGCATGGAGAGCTTCCCATAGTGAGCCATGGTGCAGGTGGGACTGTCCCCAGCTTCACTGTGTCTATCCTGTCAATCCTAATGCCACTGAAATCCTAGGAGTTTGTCCCCAGTGAGGGGAGGAGGGGATGGGGGGAGACTAGAATAGGTCATCTTGTAAACCCAAAAGAAATGAGCTTCAAAAAACTTCAGTGGAGAGTTTTCACACTGAGTACTTAAGACCAAGATGAGTAGAATCTCACTCGGAAGGAAAAATCAGAGTGGCCCAGTCCCCTCCCCGTGCTCTCAATTCTTCCTTCACCTGAACACTGACCTGGCAGCAGTGGTAATAATCAGCACAAGCAGGGGTCAGGAGCTAGGTCACCTGCATTCCACTCCCTTCTAGTTGGGCGGCCCTAGATAAGCCCCTTCGAGGCTTAGTATTCTCAACTGTAAAATGGGTAGAATAACTTCATAAGCTGATGCTCGGGTTAACCATCCATATGTGATTCATTCATGTCACGTGATCAGAGCGCATCTGGCTCCCAGCAAGCCCTCAGATCACAGAGCAGTTTTTATCCTTTCTGTCACTTAGTATTTGCTGTGCACACACTTCCGTGCATCTCCGCTAGACCTTGCAACCGCATCATGAAATCACTACTGTGATCCCCAGGCTACACGAGGGAAGAGAAATGAACAGTGCAAGATCATGTCCATAAAGTAAGAGGCAGCATCAGGATTTGCCTGACCCAAAGCCACGGCTCTAAATCCATGCGTGATTTTCTTTGGAAAATGGGACTGGAAAGCATAGAAAGACAATAGGGGGCCCTGGCAAAGGAGCTGACTTCAGGGAAAATGAAATTAGGGTGCAAACAATCACTCTCCCTGACCAGGAGTGGGGCACCTGCCCCTTCAGACTCAGCTAGACTCCAACTCCTCCATGCAAGATGCTGGCTTGGTGAAATGGGGTCCTCACGGGTGCCTCGCAGGCTGAAATCCTCTTTTCCTCACTATCCCAGATCAGACTCCACAAGCGCTCAACCACCTGTCCCCAAAGGCCTTGATATCCTGGGACACTGACTGCCCGAGGGTTCCCGCTCAGCCCATTCTCCTCCCCAGCCTGCCCATTCCATTCCCCTAATCAAAACCTGCTCGGAGCTTCAGGCCTATTAAGTTCATTCATGCTCATCAGCGCTAAAGAGTGAGGACAACTCAGTGTGTCCCACCCAAAGGGATTTGCACTGTAATTGGGCTGTGCCTTAAACCAAAGGAATAAAGAGCAAACCGGGGCATTTTAGGCACCAGGACTGGCCAGCAGAGGAAACAGGGGAGGCTGGGGGCCTGCTTGGCTTGGTCCAGCCAATCAGAGCCCTACCCTAACCCTGCCCCTGACAGCCAGCCTCTTCCTATAAGGTAGAAGAACCCAGCCTGTGGCTTGGATGGTGAAGCTCTAAAGCGGGCAGAGGTTTTTCTACGTGGCATGTGGGTGAGTTAGGGAAGTTACTATAGCAACATGCTCCAGGATTCCAAACAGGATGACACAGAGAAGGGGTTCATGCCTCTGAAGCTGGGGCTGACAGCTTTCTTCCCCAAGCAGCTTCACCAGCTGAGCCAGACTACCAAAAATCCTGACCCTGCAGATTTCCAGGGCCCATTTCTTCTCTATAGATCAGAGAGCTGGGCTCAGGAAAGCCATGGAAAAACCATGAAATGGGCTAGTAGGTGCAGCTCCCACCCACAGTCTGCAAAGAGTGTGCCTTCCTCTGTCAGGAAAGGATGTCCCCTTTAGATGGATGGGGAGGCTGAGGCTCTTAAGGGTTAAATGATTTCCGTGATTTTCCCCAAGATCACATGGGGACTCAGGGCCAGGTCTTCTGACCAAGGGTGAGGTTTAGATCCTAATTTGCTACACCCAGAGGGGAACTTAAGGAGTAAATAATACTTCCATCGGGGAAATGATGTTCTAATGGTAGATTTTTCTATACTAGTGGCAGTCAAGTCATGAAAGATCATTGGAATCATTCTGGAATATCCCTAATCTCCACCATCCTCCTTGTCAGCCTAGCCCATTCCCAGGCTCTCACCCTCTCTTCCTTCAAGGAAGAAGGCCAAAAAACAGTTTTCATTTCCTCTCCTTGTGCTGGGGGTGCTCTTTTCCTGGAGCTCATGGCCCTTAGAGTTAATGATCGGTGGTGATCGTCAGTCCCTTAGCAGACGTAGTTCCTCTCCAAGTTCCTTCATACGACTTGTAGGATGAGCTACATAATCTGCAGGACCCACTGCAAAATAGCCCTACTCACATGGTCCTGCCTACAGGTCTGTCATTTGGCAAGAAAGACACACAATCCCACTTTACGGATGAGGACCTGAGTGACTTGTCCAGTTCATCAGCATGTACTGAGCCCCCATGAAGCCCAAGCGACTAGGGTGTGGAGACTCCAAATTATAGACAAGGCACCGACTCGGCCTTGGGGAATGTGGGAGTGGGGAGCATTCTGCAGACCCCTCAGGTACAGGCTCATGCAAAGTGCTGGTATGCATGGAAGGCGGGGTATCCATGGAGCAACTCTAAAGGCCCACAGATGGTTTTTAAGTTCTGAAGTCCCACAAACATTTCTGTCTCCGGTGACTTTGAGAATCTTTTGGGGAGGACCTCTGAGAATTTGACGCTGGGCTCTGGAGCAGCTACCTTGGTGTGTTGCAAAGCTAAGTCTTGCAGAACTGGCCTTCCCACAGCCCCAGGGATGTGCAGTGGCATGGGTTCAGTCTTGATCTTTAACAAACACAGCCCGCCAAATCCTGACCAGCGGGCCCTCGTCTCCATCAGGACTCACCTGTCAGCAAGACCACATACACGGAGGCCTGCTTGGCCCTACAGCACCCCATCCAACTGAGCTTCTCTGACTTGTCCAAATACAAGAGCTGCTTCCAGCCTGCACTCACACTGTCCCCTGTATCCCCCTTGATCCTGTCCCTCTTTTCTCCTGGCTACCACCCACTGATCCTTCAGGTCTCCATTTGGCCTCCTAAAAGCCTGCCTGGTCCTTTAGTCAGAGCCTGGGCCCCCTCACATGATCTCAAGGTATCCTGTTCCTGCCCACCCAGTGGTACTTCCACTGCCTAGACACCTTCCCCGTTGTGCTGGGAGACCACGAGAACAGATGCCAGGACTCGGATCCACCACTGCAGACACAGGTCTTGCGTAGTGCTAGATGCAGTAGGTGCTTCATAGCGAATGAGTGGAAGAGCCATCTGTCCAGAGACGCAGAGAGATATTTAAGGGCAGGACAGATGTCTGAAATCTCTTTGTACTCATACTTGATAAATGATGATAGTACAAGGGAAGAAGTAATACCGGTTATAATATAGCAACAGATGGAGGAATCTGAGGTTTGAGGGGTAGGAGACAGATTTTTTTTTTTTTTTGAAAGAAGGATTTACTTGGCAGCAAAAGAGGTGAGTAGAGTATATTGATGCAAACCACCTGATGTTGGGTGAGCAAGATGCTGGAGTATGGACTGTGAGGAACTGCAAGAACCGAACAGTGGGCTAGAGCCACTGAGAAAGAAGCCAAATGCCAATGAGAGCATTTGGATTGGCAGATGGGAGCCATTGAAGAGTTTTGAGGGAGGGTAGGGACATTTGCATTAGGACATTCTAATCTACATTTGCAGAAGCTTCCTGAGGAGGTAGGGAAGAGGTTACATGTGACAGAATGACAGTGGCGAGCAGGTGGAATGACAGGAAACATCCAGCACTCCACCACTGGACTGAATCCCCAGCCCAAATGACAGGCAAGCGGTGCCCCTGGCTGAGGAAATGCGAGGTTCAAGGTGGGGAAATTTAGTCAGTTCTGTACATGTGCCCTGATGGGGTTTGTGGGGCAGGCGGGGGCCGTCGGTATGCTGCCTGGGAGCTTGGAAGCCAGTCTGACGCTGAGCCTTTCGAATGACTGGTAGCTGTCACACAGACAGGCCTGAGTGAGAGCAAGCGTTCATAGCATGGAGACTCTGTCCCTCCATCCCCTTTTCAGGCCCAGAAGCAGTGATTCATGCCCCAAACTTAAGACGAGCTCAGATTCTGCTTTTGAAAGCCATTTAGAGCAGAAGAAACCATCGAGAGAGCCAGGCCAGACCACAAGCCAAACATCAGCTGTGGAATGTGCTTGCTGCTGACGGCGAGGCCAGCCAGGGGCAGCAGCCCTGGCAGGCTGCACGAGAGGCCCCGCCGGCAGGCCTGACTGTGGTCAATTGTCCCCAAGATGGTCTCTGCTCTTTCCTCTCTTCTCAGTGTGGATCTGCCTGCATCCCATCGGGCACATCGTAAACCCACCCCCAACACACACCCCTGCCCCCCAGCCCGGCCCCCCACCACCCTTGGTTTGACACAGTAGAAACCTAGGCAAGAAGTGAGGGTGGAGCAGAAGTTTCAAAAGCCTCGTTTCCCACACAACGTAGTGATTCAGACATCAACCATACTCTGCAGAACGTAGCCATGTTATTTGGTGCCCAAGAAGGAGCTGGGAGTGCCTGGAGAAGATGGCAGGGGCTGAACATAGACCGAGAGCCATCCATGGTGCATTAGGCTATGACATGAACCCCCACTGCACAGACGGAAACACAGGGTCTGAGCCCCAACCCGTCATATTGACACAGGCTTTCAACATGGGCCTTGATGCTTATTACGTGTGGGACTTTGGACAAGTGACTTTTCTCTTTGGATCGTGTCATGAAAATCACAGTGCTATCTTGTAACCCTGCCTTGTAGGGTTAGTATGAAAAACTGGAAATACCACCCAATAACAGAATGTCTGGCGGCAATGGAATGCTCAACCAATGTTAATAGCAACATTGGCTGACCCAGAAGTGCAGTCGCTGAGCGAGATCTCCCAGGTGGTAGAGTCACAGCTTTGGATGCAAACCAGGCCGTCGGACTCCAGAGACTGTGGTTCTGAGAGGTCAGATGACGGCTGCTAATCAAGACAGCCAGAATCCAGAACTCAGAGCTTATTATCTCAAAGGCCATCTTCTTTCATGATATTTTGTTGTTGCTTATTTGGGTTTTGTTTGTTGTTGTTGTTTTGTTCTGTTTCATATTTTTTAGTTGTCAATGGACTTTTATTATTTTTATTTCTTTACATGTGGTGCTGAGAATCGAACCCAGTGCCTCACATGTGCCAGGCAAGTGCTCTAGCACTCTCCAGCCCAAAGCCGACTTCTGCCTGCACACAACTCTGGCTCTACCTGTGGAGCCCGTGGTGCTTTCATTTAATGGTTTTCTTTAAGTGAACCTTAAATCAACTCAAGATCTTCACAGAACCTCATCCTAAGCAATAATTGCTGGAAAAACCCAGGATTTGATTTGCTTATAATTTTAAAACTCCTGTGTAATCAAGTTTTCATGTTCACACTTAATCAACCTCTCTCCATGGGGACACGTGGTTCCTTGTGCCTCCCAGGAAGGACAAATTCCCTGCGGCTCCTAGCGCCCAGAAGGGAAGTACTATGGAGATCAGATGTGACTGGGGGACTCCTTAGGAGACAGACCTGGTTCGGTCGGTCGAGGTCTCCTCAAGGGCCAGCTGCTCCCTGGGAACCCACTGAGGAGCCCTCAGGGAAGCTGGCAGGTGTCCAGGCAGAGGAGGGTCCCTCTTCTCCTGCGCTGGGCCCAGGTGAGGGTAAGGCCCAGGAGCATTTCCCCACCACCAAGCAGCCAGGTCCCTGGCTGTTTCTGGCAGCTGCCTGGGTGGGCAGTGGCCCCACTAGACTGGTCTCCACTGCTGGGCGTAGGCAGGGAAGGGGAGCCTTCCCAGGGTGCCCACTCGTGAAGGCAAAGGGGGATTTTACATGGAACCTGAGGGGCGTCCAAATCTGTTGCTCTTACAAAAGACAAAGAAACCCCCAACCCCCTCCCTAACGAATATTTTGAAGTGAGTGGAAGTGGGGAGGAACTTGCTGCCTTTCTTCTCTCTGGCAACTATAGAAAGGAAAGCCCTCCTGGACCGCTGCCAGAAGCTCTGTCATGTGTCATGTGTCATGTGACTTCTCTCTCTCCCCTCATCAGCAGCACCCCTACTCTTCACAAGGCTGCCTGCCTGGATCCCTTGGATAGGGGGAACCGTTCCCTTCCTTCTCTCCTATTTTCTCTTCCCCTGGGAACCATCGAACCTCCGTGCCCTACACACCCCTCGTAAGCACTTAGTTCATGCCAGTTTGTGCCCCCTCTTCAGGCTGGGCTCGGCTCAGCCTGCTGGGCATGAAAACCACTGCAAACTAACTCATACAGAGGAGTTCCCCACTTGCCCTCTATCCCCGCCCCACAGCCTAGTGATTATCACTAGAGGCTGCTTGAAAGCAGCCGTAACTCAGCCCAGGTGACCAATCCAGGCCAACCCTGAATATTACCAGTGTAGAGACCAAAGCCTGGGGCTGGCCTCCACCTCTCAAGCCTAAGGCAGTGGCAGAGCCCTGGAGTCAAGATGAGGACCCCGGGTCAAGCTTGGAGACTGAACTAGAGTGAGCTTCATTCAGTCACTTCTCAAAGAAATGTTTGGCCTTTGTGTTTCCAAAGGCCCTTTGGGGGCTATGCGTCCATGCTTCCATGAACATTCCCTGAGCCAGAACTTTGCCTTTCGTAGGTGAACAAGAAGTTAACCATGGGGACTCTGTTTTAAAACAGTTTGCTCTGGTGCACGGGTGGACACAGTGCATGCTTGACCCCTGCTCGTCCACCCATCTGAGAGGAGTCTTGGGCCTCGGGGGTCCCTGAGAGATCCAGCACCAAGCATCTGAACATCCCAGACAGTGACCATCCATGGCTTGCAACCCTCCAATGACAGGAAACTCACCACCTCACAATGCAGTCCATTTTCTAGCAAAGGCAGATGAACTCATGGTCCTTGACATATTTAAGGACCTAACGAGGCAGTAGGCAATTGAGTCGGCTTTGCAACCATGAAAGGCTGACCTATACTGAAGACTGGAAGGACCTGTATATCCATCAGGGAACAGAACCCTGCACTCCCTCATGCCCCATCCACACCAAGCCGGGCAATGGCACCTGGTGCATCTGTGTTGAGCCCTGAGCAACTAGAAAACTCTTCCGGTGGGTGGGGTGTACCACTGTAGGGCGAGCCCCACAGACTTGGAAGGGAAGGGCCCCCGCGATTCCTTTTTTTAGTTTACATTCAAAGAGCAGGGTCAGACTGGCCTGGCACTTCTCTGGGTCCTCATTATCCTACTTCCTCTCCTCCAAGGGAAAGCCCTGCCACAAATTGCATATCTTGAGCTTTGTCTTGCTCTTATTTTGTCCAAACACTTGCTGGCTTAGAACTAATCTTAGATGCCCAGGGCTCTTGATCCATACACCCATGACAAGTGGGACACATGCTTAGGAACTGGAAAACCAAAACCAAACTGTCAGAGCTCTTTGAGCTGGTTAGTATATCAGATAGCCAATTCAGTTCTCCTTGAAATGCCTGTAGCCAGGATCAGAGTAGGCAGGGCTGCCACGTACCGCTATACAGGTTGTGCACTGCATACCTTACATCACTACAACATAAACAGCACCCTCTGCAGTTGGTGTAATACAGAGACCCCAGCAGTGAGAGAGTAAAGTTTTAAAGATGATAAAAGTGTACATATATGGACTTCTTGGAAACGTACAACAGGACTTAGGGATAGGGCAACTAGTTTAATGTATGCCTTTTCAGATAAGGAAACTGAGGGCCAGGAAGAGGAAGAAACTTGCTGAAAGTTGCAAAGCAAGTTAGAAGCCATGCTGGAATTAGAACTAGGGCTTCTGAAGCCAAATTCAGTCCCTCTCTGAGACTCTAAGTATCACACTCCCCTTCAACCCTTAGTTGTCAGGTTAAGAGTCTTAAAGGTCTGAACACTCATATTCATTTTTTGCTGTCTCTTTTACAAATGTATATTGATCACTTACGGTGTGTTAAGCACGGTTCCACGTGCTGAGGATAAAGTGGGAACCCAGAAACAGTCCCTTCCAGGGGAGCACTGGTAAATGCTTAACAACAGATTCTGGCTCTTGGGATAGAGTGGAAAGAGTTCTTATTTATAGCATTTGCCAGTTTCCCTGGTGTATCCTCTCCTCAGGGTCAATTTCAAGCTACCAGTGTGACCCCATGAGCTCCCGTGAGCAGGCCTTAGCACATGCTGGTCCTCTCCCTCCTGTGACTTAAACCCCACTGAGAGAGGAGACAGAGTTCAAGTGAGCAAACAGGTCTCACAACCACCTGTGGCTATTTTAAATTGTAAAAATAAAAAAGAAGATGCTGTGAGGAGGAAAAGTGGGTTCTCCATCCTGGCTAGGACATCAACACTGGAGGGTGAGGGGAAACCAGCTGAGCCAAGACCTTGGGGAAGACTGTCCCGGGCAAAGGGAGCAGCAGTGCAGAGGTCTGAGGTGGGAAGAGAGCTTGGTGTGCCTGAGCTGCGGAGAGGAGGGTAGCAATGTGACACTCGTGGGGTAGAGGAGAAGGCAGGTCTTGCAGCACTGGGCGAGCCTGGGGAAGGATCCAGGATCTACTCAAAATGCCATGAGGACACCAGAGGTGATAAGCAAGAAAATGTCACCATCTGAGGGGCCTTTTTAAAAAATCATTCTGGCTGCTGCAAAGCGCAGAGCGAAATTAGAATTGAGCACCCGTGTAGAAGATTTGCCAAAATCTAGGTCCAAAATGACAAGATTGACTGGGTCTAAGGGATGACAAAGGAGATAGAGGAGAGTGGCCACGCTGGAGAGGACCTGAGGGGTGAAACCTGCAGGATTTGCTGGTGGGAAGTTGAGTCACAGGAAGACTCTGAGCCTCTGACTTGCCAGTGGGGAGGTGGGAACCCCACTTCCCAGCATGGGGAGGCTGGCAGAGAGACAAGTTTGGAAAAGAAAACCCAGGGCTCCTTCCTGGACAAGTGAAAATGCCCCCACAGGCAGCTGGACAATGGCTACTGGGGCTCCCAAAGCAAGCCTGAGTTAGCCTGGGGCAGAAAGGGGGGTCTCAAGAATCTGGGCCACTTTGACGTTGGAGGGGGCTGAGGGGAGGTGGGAGGCACCAGCCCAAGGTCCAGCACGTTGGCCAGAGCCTGCTGCAGGGGTATATCTGTGGTCACAACTCTTGAGACCAGTTTTCCATCCAACCTGGGGTGCGTGTGTGTGTGTGTACATAGGTGTGTTTTAGTTGATCAAGACGTGATTGTACTTTGAATGAGTATAATGCAGAGATTCCTAAGGTTGATTTGGGTACTTTGATATCCTTCGTAGCAGTTCTTGAAAGCTTGAGGAAGAAGTCCCATCCCTACGGAGAGAAAAGGATGAATGATATAAGACAGAAAAGTACACTAGCCTTCATAAAACTGTGACTTTAGTCCTGAAGGAGGTGATTCATGTGTCCTCTGAAGGCATGAGATGGCTCTCCAGGACTGGGAGGAAAACTATGTTAATTATAGCCAATTTCAGTTTGCTGTTTTCAATTTTCAGGCCTGTTTTCCATGGTCTTGACATCTGCTTAACCAGCACTTTGGCCAACTACCGATTTCTCAAAAAAAATGAGAAGGGCCTCCATGGCTCTCACCAGCACTTGCTATTTCTCTCTGGATGCTTCCATGAGTGCCTCCCTTTCAGCCTGCATACCACTGGCCCTCAAAGGGGTTTGGTCTCCTCCGCGGCCCAGTGAAGGTGTCCCCACTGTCACATAGGTTGATTGTTTCTGACTTAGAGAATTCTTCCTTATCTAGAGCTTCCAGTGCTTTGGAGATTGGAGGAAGGCCATCGTGATAATAGTAGCAAACATAGTTTCTTTAGCACAGCGGATGACATGGAGGGAATGGTACAGGGAACGGAGGTTTCTGTTGAGATGACTGTCTTAGAGGAGAGAGGTAGGCAGGCAAGGCAGGGTCCTCCAAGGTCACACCAGGGCCTGGCAGGAGAGGAAGGGGGCTGCACTGATGGAAGGCAGTGGGTGAAGGGCAGGCCGCCCTGTGTCTCTCCACTCAAGTCCTTCCTGGATGAAGAAGAGGTGAACTTGGTGAGCTCGTGCCAGGCAGCACACCCTTTACCAATTTCAAAATGCCATTAAGGCCACTGGAGTCTTCAGAACTCTTGGCTAAAGTGGACCTAGCAATCATCCAGTGAGGATGCTCAGCCCCCTCATCACCCCCAGGAGAGAGCTTTCTGATTCCTGATGGGTTCTTTTTTCACACACTTAACATTCAAGAGGCCGTGCCAATGCATCTAGACCCAGGGCCCTTCCTCCTGGGGAAGGCAGACACTGTGGCCACAGCCTCCCATGAAGCAGACCTTGCTTCTAACCGCTGGCGCACGCAGAGCCACTTGCTGCCAGAAGCAGCAGTGGGTGTGGACTGGGGACCTGCTGTTTCCCCAATGAGCTAATCTCCCTGAGAATCAAGGGTGTGCGAGGTGACGCCTCTCCGTGGGGCGTCCTTACTGCCTCCCCCTTCTCCCTTCCTTCCCTGGCCAGGCCTAGTGAGTCTCCCATGGAAGCCACCCTCTGCCCCTTGACGGGGACTGTCAGGAGAAATCAGTGCTGCTGCTCTCCTCTCTGCGGGTCTCCTCCACACTGCGCAATCCCTGGGCTCTGTGCCTGTGTGCGCACTCGGCCCAGTGTCTCCTGGGGCAGAGTTCCGACCTGCCCTGCATGAAGGCCAGAAAGCCAGGGGCCTGAGACAAGGCTCTAGCTGCTTCTTCACCAGCTGCCACAGCGGGAAGAGGAGGAAGGACGGTGGTTGGCTGGTGACGTCAGTGGTGGGGGAATGGGAAGCGGGATGGACTCCATGGTTTTCCTTCAGAAGACGCAGCAGGATGAAGCCCATGAGCAGAGAAGCAGGAGGTCCCACCCGGAGGGCAGTCACTGGGTCAAGAAGTCAGACACTTCTGTGTGAGTGACAGAAGTGAGAACACAGAGGGGCTTTTACGAGAGTGAAGGGGGCGCATCCCCTTCCTTGGAAGACCCAAGAGTGGGCAAATTTGCTCTCCAGTAAAAGAGGGCATCTGGGCCAGATGTGAGAAGTGGCTGGTGTCACCAGGCCGGCTCCCCTAAACACAGCCTCTGATTCTAACAGAAGGGCCGGGCAGGCTGGTGCTAAATCACTGTGGGACTGGGGGACAGCCTACCTTCAGAAGTGGCTTGAAGCTGAGGACACATGTGTTGGACCAACTGCTGGCGGGAGCCGGGGGATGTTCTCAGTCCTGGAGGCAATCGGATGGAGTCTCGCTGGGGAAGCACCACCTGCTCACCCACGGTCTACAAGCCCCTCCCCTCAGAAGGAGATGGATTTGGAAATGAATCCAGAGGAAAAAGAGAACACAGACTTAGGACATCTGAACTGTGAACATTTTTAGGCCACCAGGGAGACTGGTGACCAGAAAGGGGAAGTATCTTGTTCAAGGTCACACAGCCAGTAAGCGGCAGAACCCAGGAGAAAAACCCAGTTTCCTGATGCCCAGCCTAGTTCTTACCACAGCAGTCTTAGCATCTAAGAGGTGGGTACCATATATCCATGTCCCCGTTTCTGAGTCCTAGAACCAGCTGTCTTAAAGTCGGGAGTCCACCCTTTGGCCTTTGACAGCCATATTTCCCCATCTCCCCTAGGTTCTCCCATTCCTAGAAGACCCCAGGGAGACAGATCCTTGGTCATTCCAATGCCACATAGTCCTGCCATCAAGGAGTCAGAGTATACAGCCTGGGGTCCACAAATTTTTTTAACTAAGAGGGTCTAAGGGAAGCCAGGAGGACCTGCTGTCCATTGCCCTAAATCTCATTGAGATTTTAGCAGCACAGTCCAGCCCCAGGGCTGGGCAGGGCTTTCTGTGGAAAGGTGATCACATTCCTGGACACTCACCAAGGTCTCTCTCTTCCTGACATCTGATGTGTCCAGAAGCCCCAACCAGAGACAGAAGGCCCCACAGCCAAGTCCCCAGGGTGCAAATGAGGGGCGGGGAGCTGAGGCCTGGAGGGGGCCGAGCATTAGAAGATGATTTTCTCTAATTCTTTCCTTTGGCTCCGGAATGCAAAATATTATCATTTTTGCCTGGAGATTTCCCTTCCCAAATATACTTGGCTCTGGCCAGCATCGAGATGAGTTTGCATTCTTCCCCGCTGCCTGGGCTCCAATTCTAAATTGTTTGCGGAGACTCAAGACAGATGCTCTTGTGCTGACAACTGGAAGTCAGCTGTGTGTTTGTCCAGAAGAACCTACTGATGTGTGCCAGGGCTGCACCTTGGGTGTCAGAGGCCGAATCTCTCATTTTCCAGATGGGAATATGGGGCCCCCGAGAGGCCCAGGGACTCCCCAGACGCACAAGTCAAGCTGATGGCACGGCCGACGTTAGAACTGAGATCACCCCGTCCCAACTTCTCTTGGCTTTGCTTCAGACTCCGCTGACTTCACCACCTGTCTGTTGGCCCCAGCACGGCTGCAGACTCTGAAGACCACAAGTCATATCGTACCCCGTGGGGTGGCCCCACCACCCAGCATGCAACCTGGAGCACCCAGACCCAAAAGACGATGACGGGAGTGAGGTCCTGCCACAGGACTGATGGGGAAGACGGAGGGTCATGAGGAACCACTGGCGACCTTGGACAACTCCCACCTTTCTCTGGGCCCTAGTTTTCCCCCTTAGGGTACCGAGGTCTTCGACTCAATAGAGCGGTTCTCAAACTGTATTCCAGGGACCCCTAAATTTCCAAGGAAAGTGTCCTAGATTTGCTCCTGGGGCTGGGAACCTGCTACTCGTTCCTGCTTCCCCTCTCAGCATCAACCTTTTGTGTCTACTTGGGATTCGCTGAGAAAAACAAAGTTTAGGGACAAATAAATGATTTGATCTCTAAGACCTTTGCTTACTCATAAAAGTAAAATCTAATAAGTTCCCTGATAATATCTGCTGTGTGCTGCCTTCGACCCAGTGGTAACGTGTCCTGCTCCTGTCCCATGGTGACTAGAAAGGAAGAAAATGAGGTGGAGGAAGCCCTGGTGCTGTGCTCCAGAGCCCAGTGTCCACAGAGGGCGGTTAGGTCTGGCGGTTTGGGTCGGCATCTTCCTGGATGGAGAAGGACAGCTCAGTTATTGGGCGTGGTGCAGAGCTGAGGTAGGGACAAGCTATGAGTGGTGCTGGGCCACACTGCTCCCTGACAGGTTGGGGGCAGGCCCAGTGGGGCCTAAAGTCAAGTCTCCTCAAGGAGATCCTGAAAAAGGAATGTCTGGGCTACTCCCCAGAAATTGTGAGTCCCCAGATTCCCCAGCATTCCTTCTCCCCGTATCTTTGTCCAGATACTGTGAAACCGCTCCTCCTCCTCCCTTCTAGTCCAGCATTGAAGAGCTAGGCTGCATCGGTTAACAATTGCTGTGGTCATGCCCAGCCCTTTGGGTTTTTTTTATCTTGCGTCAGCGTCTCTCTGCGTTGCAGAGGCTGGCCTTGGACTTGCCATCCTCCTGCCTCAGCCTTCCAAGTGGCTGGGATTACTAGCATGCACCACCGAGCACAGTCCTTACCCTGCCTCTTCAGTGGCAAAAACTGTAGTGACGTGGCAAAGGGTGCAGAGAGAAAAGTGAGGAATTGGAACTCATGGTGCAACCTGGGGCAGACCACGTGGCTCTGACACCTACTAGATGTGTGACTTGGGGCAAGTGATGGAATCTCTGTGCCTCACTTTGAAAACAGGGGTCATGATAATATCTGCCTCTTAGGACTGTTGTAAAGACAAATGAGTTAATACTTCTATCTCCCTTGTAGGGGTGTGCAGAGGGTTTATTGGTGGTGGTTGTTTAGCAGAGCTGCATTTTCTACTCTAATTCAGCACATTTTACTGAGGACCTTCTGTGCCTGGGCCCTGGGGTGGAAATAAAGAGAGAAATAAAATCCAGTCGCTGTTCTCACTCTGCTCAGAGTCCTGGGATAGATGGATAAGTTTAGTGTGGTCACTTACCAGGATCCACTAAACACGCTCAGGTGGACATAGAGGCAGAGCTGCTGCCCCTGAGAGGCCCACAGTCCACTGCCATTTCCCCATCAGCCAAGGAGCTAGCTGTGGGGAAGAACTATATATTCCTCACCCACCTGGGGCTTCCAAGATCAGGGTCAGATGCCCACCAGCCTGCAGGCCTCCCGGAGCCAGTGCCAGATCCCAGGGTCTCCTCGGAGGAGAAGTCTGCTTCTCCCCAGAGTTGGAGAGCTCCCTGAGCTACTGTACCTCCTCTCTGGGGGAGTCCTCTTCTCTCAACTGGCTAGAAGCTTCCCAGCTTAGAGGACCTGGTTCCCCCGTCCTTTCTGCAAAATCTCACTAGTGCTGATTAAAGGAGCCCAGACTAGGGCCTCGGCCTCCAGCCATGCCCCCCACCCCCACCCCAAGGCTTGGCTTTGCTTCCTCAGGCGCCCATCTTTGAGACAGTGCCTCCTGGGTAAAGAGAAGCCTGGCTGGCAACAGGGCAAGGACCATCAGGTTTTCGTTATTTGCTTGGGCAAAAGGGCAGCAGTGCAGATGGTGCAGATCAGCCGGGCATCTAAAGCTCATCTCTTTCTTGCTTTGGAATGCACTGTGTGTTTCCAGAGCTGCAGGAAGTCCACTGCGCCCATCTTTTTGCTTAGGGTGTGTCTGAATCCTTTCTCCCTACCCCCCTTCTGTCTGTGATTCACATTCAGATGTGGAGATTCTTGAGGCCCAAGTAAAATTGGGAAGAGGGAGATAGTACCAGGGAATTTTGGTGAAATTTCCAGCCTCCTCCACCTACCCCTGCTCCTAGCATACCAGAAAATGGAAGCTCAGGGTGACCCAGACTGTACAGGGGAGGGCCCAGAGATCCAGGTGAGGTCTTGGCTGTGGAGACTGAGATGCCCACAGCTAGGGGTCACCCAGTGACTTCCTCTTGCTGTCAACTCAAAGCCTGTGCTTCATCCTGACATCCAGGGCCCAGGGGACTCTGGCTCCATCCTGCTTCACCTGGTCTTCCTGTTCCACCTCTTGTAATCAGGGATTCGCCTGATTCTACCAAGCAGGGGCTGAGGAACCCAAGTAAATTGGGAAGAGGGAGATAGTACCAGAGACCTAGGGTGGGTGGGTTCTCAAGGATGCTCAGCTTGGAGGAGGACCGTCCTGTGTGAGGCCGCTGAGGTGAAGATTCAGGAACTGGGGTGGGGTGAGTGGCTCCCCGGGAAAGGGAGGCTCATCAGTGGGGTACTTCATGGCTCAGGACAGACGAGGACTTGGGGTGCACACTGACACTTCCTAGCCACGCAGCCCTGGGAGGGGGTCCCACCCTGGCAGAGGTGTCATCAGCCTTGAAGTGTGAGGAGGAAAGGAAGACCTGCGGGCATGGTGAACAGCCGGGCAAAGACACTGAGGTGGCCGAGGACAGGGCTCAGGTGTGATCACATCAGCACACAGGCTGCAGACCCTTACCAGCTGTGATAGAGAGAGGACACCAGTTACCTGCTGGTGATGAGACCGTCATACAAGATCCCATGCCACCAAGGTGTCAGGAAGGCCTCCCAGAGCAGGCGGGAGGATGCGACATTTGTGCTTAGGTTTGGCGACAAAAGTTCTTCAGAGGTTCACACAGGAGGGCATGTGCAAAGGCCCCAAGGCAGAAGAGGCAGGGTGCATCTGGGACACAGACCTGTGACCTTGCGACTGGGCTGCAGAAGTCAGAAGGAAATGCAAGGCCTCGGGACCTTGTGGAAGATTCTGGACTTTCTCCCAAGATCCCTAGAGAGTTATTTAGGAGGAAGAGGAGGGGAGGAGTGTGGATGGACTGTCACAGGGCAGGCATTTGGCAGACACTTCTGCAGCTAGGCCTGGAGCCACCAGGTAACGGGGCTGTGGTCCCATGCTGGCGCTCCCTCACTCTTGGGCCCGTGACCGCCCGGATGCTGGGAGCTGGTGACCCCACCTTCACCTGCCACCAGTGCTTTTCAGAATTCTGAGCCCCCAGTGATGTTCAAGCCCAAGGCTATGGCTCCAGGCCCCTCTTGGGATGAACTGATGCTTTATTTAAAAACCCAGATAAGATTCTGAGAAAGGGAGCAGCAGCTGATGTAACTTTGGCCACCGTCCGCCCGAGAGCAGCCCAGGAATTGTGGTTTTTCCCCTCTGTCATCAATCTCGGGGGCAGAGAAGTGGCAAGCAGCCCAGCCAGGCTCCTAGCGCCTCTGCAATTGGCCTGTTGATTCCCATCAAAAACAACTTTGTTTTGTTTTGTTGGCATTCGGGGGGCCATAAATCTCTGAGAAGAGTACATTCCCCAAGTATGAAAACCACGGCCATCAGAGAAGGCCAGAGATCTTGTCGGGAGCCGGGGTCAGAGACGGACTTGACGTCATTTTGAGGAAATCCGTCCTCTGGTTGGTTTGGTTTGGTGAGAGGCACATGCTCACTGGAGTCTGGGGAGGAAGCCAGCACTTTGTGACTTCATGCTCTTCCTGTGGCCAGATTTCACTAATCCTGTCCCCAGGGAGGTAGAGGTAGGGACACAGGGGTGTGGCGGGACCAGTCCTAGACAGAGCCCCTAGTGAAGGTACCCAGCTCCCACCAAGGGATGTATCACAAGAAACCCCGCTGGGCGCTGAGGCAGGAAGGGGGGGCCTCATCACTGAAAAGAATCTTCTCTCCCCCGCCCCCCAGGGTCTTTCCTACAAATAGCTGAGCTCCCAAGAGGGCGGCCCAGCACCCTGACACCCCATGCTATTTAATGGTGTTCCCAGCTGACCTGTTCCCTACTGAGCGATTGATGAGATTTAATTGATTTAAAATTAGTGGTTAGGCACCTAGAAGAAGATGTGGGTGACGTCAGTGCTCATATCCATTCTTTCCCTGTCCCTTTTCCTTGATGGCAGGAGACAGTGTTCCAGCCAATGAAGATCCTGGTCTCTAATTATTCAATGAACCCAAGAATGGGAGCTGAGATACCTCAGTGAGAATGCAGCAGTCTGGTGGCCCTTAGAGGACAGAAAATGTTATAAAATATCAGCCTTGTGGCTGGGCGCAGTGTCACACACCTGTAATCTCAGCAGCTCAGGAGGCTGAGGCAGGAGGATCTCGAGTTCAAAGCCAGCCTCAGCAATGGTGAGGTGCTAAGCAACTCAGTGAGACCCTGTCTCTAAATAAAACACAAAATAAGGGCTGGGATGTGGCTCAGTGGTCGAGTGCCCAGAGTTCAATTTCTGTACTCCCCCCCAAAAAAAATCAGCTGTGTGACAATAAACAAATAAACGATTTGTTAAAAAATAAACATGCAGCATGTCTGAGGACAAGTACAGCAGAGCCAGGGGACAGAGGGTAGGGTGGCCTGGTGACGGATAGGCTGGCATGGAAACAGAGACCCTAATAACTGGATGGAGGGCGTGTGGATCATGGGAGGAAGAGTGTTGCAGACAGGGGAACAGAACAAAGGCTGGACAGAGAATGGGTCTGACACAGTCGAGGGACAGCAAGAGCGGCTATGTGGCTGGAGCTAAGGGATAGAGGGGACAGGGTAGGAAAAGAGTGGGAGGGGGAGTGAGGAGGGCCTTGCAGAAAGAAGTTTGGCTTTAGCTGTGAGGGGGGTGGGATATGGATGGATGAAGGGGGTGGAGCTGGGGAGTGACAGTTTCTGACAGGTCTTGGAAGGGTCCCTCTGGCCTTGGTTGCACAAGAAGCACTAATAGAGGACACAGGATGGAGAAGTCCCCAAAGATGCAATGCATGACTTCACCTTCACCGGCCCCCACTCTGCAGTCCTAAAGGGACAGGTGGTCTGGCTTTCCTGATGGCCACATCTGCCTCCCTCTTTTTCTGCTCCACCTCTGCCTCCTGGGCTCAGAAGCAGGAAGGGAAAGGCCTAGTCTCCAGGGGGCTCCAGAGAGCCAGATGAAGTGTTGCCCCACAACCAGGCCTGTGTACATGTGGGCATGGGTTGTGTGTGTGTGTGTGTGTGTGTGTGTGTGTGTGGTGTCATGCGTGTGTGTATCTGTTCATCCCTGGAACGAAATTTGAGAGAGGGTGAGTTTCTCTCTGGAACCTCAATTCAACTTCCTTGACCCCTACATGCCCATCAGTCTCCCAGGTTGGCATAGGTGACCCTGGTGTCTCTCTCCTCTGTGCCGTGCTCTCACAGGTTAGAGACCTGTGCTCCTTCACCTCTGACCCTACCCCCACTCCATGCTCACCTGCCCCCAGTCCCCTTTCCCAAGACTGCCGCTGGCCAGACCGAGAAGTCCATGCATGGCACGGCTTCCTAAAGAAGGCACCAATGGACCAGCATGATCCTCTTCCCTCCCACTTTGAGGTGAGGATCCTCTCCCACTCCAGGGCCATAACACTAAATCCATGCGTCGTGTCAGATTAGGAATCGTGAAGTCAAGGTTGACAGATACATGATGGCACTGTCATCTCCTGTATCTGCAGGAGGTACTACCTATGAATCACACCACTCTTGCCCCTGAGCCCAGACTTAACCTCAGAATCTTTCCCTTTTTTTATGTTTTTATTGGTGCACTACAGTTGTGCATAGCAGCAGGATTCATTTACTCATGCCCCTGATACAACAGTATAATTTGGTCAATTTCATTCCCTAATATTTCCCTTTACCCTCCGCTGCTCCCTTCCCCTGGTCTCTTTCCTCTACTCTACTGATCTCCCTTCAATTCTCATGAGAGCCCCACCTAACTTTTTTCCTTTTTCCTCTCTAAAGAAAACATATGACCCTTAACTTTCTGAGTCTGGCTTATTTTGCTTAACATAGCGCTCTCTAAGTGCCATCCGTTTTCCTCCAAATGACAAAACTTCCTTCTTCTTTATGTCTGAATAAAACTCCAGTGTGTATGTACACCACATTTTCTTTATCTGCTCATCCACTGATAGAAACCTGGGCTGGTTCCATAGTTTGACTATTGTGAATTGTGCTGCTCCAAACACGGGTGTGCAGATATGGTTAGAGTATGCTGACTTGAATTCTTTAGAATGGTCATATGGTAGTTCAGGGCCTAGGCTTTCGAGGAAACTCCACAGTGATTGCACTAATTTACAATCCCACCAACACTGTGAAAGTGCTCCTATTCCCATGTCCTCCTCTCCCTCATCGATTATCACTTGTACTCTTGATGTTTGCCATTCTAATTGGAGATGAAATCTCAGTATAGTTTTGACTTGCATTTTTCTAATTGCTAAGTACGTTGAACATTTTTTCACACATTGGTTGGCCTTCTGTATTTCTTCTGGAAAGTGTCTGTTTAGTTCATTTGCCCATTTATTAATTGGGCTACTTGTTTTCTGGTGCTAAGCTTTTTTAATTCTGTATATATTATGGATGTTAATCCTCTGTCAGAGAATAGCTAGCAAAGATTTTCTCCCCTTCTGTTGGCTCTCTCTTCATTCTTAGTCGTTTCCTTTGCTGTGTAGAAACTCTGTGATTGGGTGCCATTCCATTTATTAATTCTTGGTATTATTTCCTGAGCTTTAGGAGTCCTGATGAAGAAGTCACCTGAGCCTATATCCTGGGGCGCTGACCCCAAGTTTTCTTCAGCAGTTGTGGAGTTTCTGGTCTAATTCCTAGATCTTTGCTCCATTATGAGTTGACTTTTTGCAGGGTGAGAGACAGGGATCTAGTCTCATTCTTCTTCATACAGATAACAAGTTTTCCCAGCACCATTTGTTTAAGCCTGTCAAGAATCAGATGACTGCAGATGTGTGGGTTTTCTGGAATCTTTCTTAACTCCCTGCTCCCAACAGTACTAACGATTGGCCCGGGTAAGTGGGATAACCCGTATCTGACATCCCTACACCAAGGTCTTCCCGTTTCCCCGCTGGGGGACTTTAATTCCATGACTTCAGTGATAGAACTCGGGGCACCTCTATCAGCTTGCTGGGAAGTAAAAGGAAGAGTGGGAGACACCACTTGTTTCCACAGAACAGGCCCTGTTCAAGTGGGCGTCCTAGGCCTTGACCCCGGAGCACCCAGACCAGGGGCCAGTGCCCAGGGAAGGATGCAGGGGGGTGCTCAGCAGGGACCAGCCTCAGCTTCAGAGTCTCCCCGCCCCCATCCTGGCAGGCTGTGGGACTTAGGGCAGGTCAGTTAACCTCCCTCACCCTGGTCTTTCCCTGTGCCGCCCACCCTACTGGGAGATGAATGGGTAATACCTGTGAGTGTTCTTTGAAATTTATAGAGTATTCTACATGTGAAAGGGGTGGAAATGAGAAAAGTCTTATTCTCCAGACTCACTTCACTAATCTAAAAGTCTTGGATGATGGCAAGTTCCCACCCCTTAAGTCCCATGGATCCCCAGTTTGGTGATCCTGGGAATACTACAGCCAGGCAGAGGTGTGGCCTGGATGAGTGGCAGGCCAGCCACATCCTGAAAATGCCTTGTTCAGAAAGGAGTTCCTGAGCAGGCAACCAAGGTCCTAGTTCCACTGTGTTCCTGGATCCACTGTGCCCCTGGCAAACCTTTTGGCCTTTCTGGGGCTATGCCAAGTGCTTCTGCCTGGGTAGATCCCCCTCATTCTCCCAAGGTCCTATGAGGATAAATGATGGCAGATAGGAGGACACTCAGAAAACCAAAGTGCCATCCCAGTTGGTTTTCTGTTTCAAAAGACAAAGTACCTTAGACTAGGTGACTCATAAAGAAAAGAGGTTTATTAGCTCAGAGTTCTAGAGGTCTGAGAGCTTGGTGCCAACACCAGCTTGGCTTCTGCTTAGGGCTCAAGGTGGATGGCAACACAGGGAGCAACACAGGGTGGAAGCTTTGCTAGCCTGGCCAGTGGGCATGTGCAGAAGAGGCAAAACATCAGGCGTAAAGTTGCTTCAGGGCGACTTGCTCTAGAGACAACTAATCCAGTCCTGTGAGACCCAACCCAGTCTTGTGAGACCTATTCCAAAGTCTCAAGAAGGACATGAATCAATTCTGGAGGGCGGGGGCCCCCCCATGACCTAACTCTGTCCTAAAGGTCCCATCACCTCTCAACACTGTTACATTGAGAATCAGTTCTCAGCTTGAGTTTGGTGCAGACAGATGACCTCCCAACCACAGCACAGTCATATTCAGGCTCCACACAGTCTTCCCCCAAGAAAGAATCAATTAAGTCAGCATTGACTGGCCAGGATTGTGGCTCAGTGGTAGAGCGCTTGCCTAGCACATGTAAGGCACTGGGTTCAATACTCAGCACCACATAAAAATAAATAAAATAAAAGTATTGTGTCCATATATATATATAACTAAATATATGAAAAAAGGACTATATCCCTACTCCTTTTGAAATATGATATGACAAGAGCTATGTAATGTTTTGAACAACTAATAATAAAAATTAAAAAAAAAGAAAGAAAAAAAAAGTCAGCATTGACTTAACAATCAAGGAGGACCCTGGAGGCCAAGGCAAAAGGACTGTGGGACTTTCTGTCCACTTTCCCTCCGCTCCCCCAGCCAGGCAGTGGCTCTGCTAAAGCCAGACAGAGCCTTGCACATTGATTCAGAAGGAGGTGGTCAGCCAGCAGAGCTGGACCCAGGCTGGAGCAGGTGGTGGGAAGTCCCTGACTCATTAGCAGGCAGACATGAGAGAAAGGAGAAAGAGAGAGGAGGGAAAGTAGAAGGGGAAGAAGCAAATTTGGAGGATGGAAGGGGTGATGGAGGAGGAAGGGAGCTATCCATGCCCCCATCAGACCAGACGGTCTCTTGAGAGAGAAACTTGGTCTCCCATTCAGTCTTTGTCCCCCCAGAGTAAGACTTAGGCCTCCTCTATCAGTTACAGGCTCCTCCAGTGCAGGTGCTGGGCCTCACCCATCAGATTGGGGGCTCTCTCAGGCGGGGACATTGTCACTACCTCATACAAGGGCTCCTCAAAGACAGGGAGCCCACTGGCTTCACAGCCAAGACCCTCTAAAATAGATGACTCACCGGTGGATCTTGAAACAGCCCTGGGGCCCTGTGTTCACCTGCCTGATGCCCCTGTTCTCTCCCCTTCCCCCACCCAGGGTTCACAGACACCTTCAACATGGACACCAGGAAGCCCCGGGTCATCGCTGGCTCCAGGACTGCTTTCTTTGGCTACACGGTGCAGCAGCATGACATCAGTGGCAAGAAGTGGTGAGTGAGAGCTGCTGCCCGCGCCCAGCCCTGTACCATTCCCCGCCCAGCACCCTCTATCTACTCCAGACCTCAGCGGCTGCCCAGCCTGACCCTCACACGTAGACTCTCTGGGGTCAGTGACTTGACTTCTTGTCCCACCAGGTCAGAGGCTGATCAGCTCTGCCCTGACCATGAGACCTGCAGCAATTCAGTTTCTCAGGTCTCTGTCTTCTAGTCTACGAAATGGGAATGAACAGCTCCTCACATTCTAGGTCATGTGACAAACGGTGGCAGGCACCTGGGGACCAAGAACTAACCCTCTCACATCCTGTCTCAGGGACTCACTCTCATCAGTGGGGGCAGCACCTCTGCTCCTCTCTCCTTGGAGAGCCGTTGGGGGTCTCTGGAGAGATCTCTGTGTGTTCACAACCCAAACAGGGCAACAGTGAAACAGAGAGAAGTAACATGAGACCAAGAGACGGCCGGACAAGAAAGGCCCCAGGATCCCTCAGGCCAGGGGCAATCGGGGGAGGGAAGGATCCACTTCCCAATTTCAGATCACTTTATTGCAGCATATTTTACCATATAATTCACTCATTTTGAGTCTGCAAGTCAATGATTTTTTTTTTTTAGTAAATTTACCAACTTGTACCATAATGACACAAATCAGAATATTTTCATGACCCTAAGAAGATCCTTCATGCACACTTACTGTTAATTGCCCTTCTCCTCCCAGGTTGGTCTGTAGTTGACAGAAGGCAAAGCTTTCCTTCCTTCCTGGGATGGAAAGGGCCAGGCCTTGGTGTTACCCTTTTCGAAGCCTGTATTAGTCCATTTTCTGCTACAATGCTAAAGTACCCGAGGTTGGGGACCTTGTAAAGAAAAGACGCCTGTTGAGCTCATGGCTTTGGAAGCTGAATCCAAGGTCAGGTTGGTCTCCTTGGTTCGGCCTCTGGTGAGGACCTCCTGACTGTTGGCGTCCCAGTGGTGGGAGCATTGCAGAAGGGATCACACAGCATGACAGGAAGCCAGGCTCACTCTTATATTGAACACTCATTCTCTCCAGAACTCACTCACTCTGCAAAGCTACTATTAATCCCTTCCAAGGGGGATGCCCCAGTGACCTAATTACCTTGCACTAGGCTCCCTTCCTTGGAAGTTCCACGTTGCCAACACTGCCACACTGGGACCAAGCTTCCAGCCTGCGAACCTCTGGGGGGTGAACCGCATCCAAACCATATCAAAGCCCCTTCGGGGGGACCACACAAACACTCATGATGAATGTTCTAGATCTGGAACATTTCCTGCACCCCACCCCTAGGCAGTGTCCCTCTGGGTGACCACTCTTCTGACTCCTGTCACCGTAGATTTGCTTTGCTGTCTTGAACTTCACATAGATGATATCGTACCATAGATACCCATTTATATTCGGCCTCTTTTACTCAATATTGCGTCTGTGAGGTTTAACATGTTGCGGAATATATGATATATACTTCACATTCTTTGTTCTTATGTATTCCATTGTTCTGTACCATAATTTATTTATTTACTCTGCTACTGATGGGTATTTGGGTTGTTTCCATTTGGGGTTATTTCTATTGGAGTTGCTATAGCCTTCTCATTAGTGGACATGTGTCCTCATTTTTACTGGATATAGACTCAGGGCTGGATTTGCATAGATAAAGGGTAGGTATATGATCAACTTTAGGAGGATATGCCAGGTACTTTTTTTTTTTTCCAAAGTAGCTTGCCAATTTAAACTCTATCTAGGAAAACAAGAGAGTTCTAGTTGTTCTGCAGCCTCACTAACCCATGGCATTGGCAGTCATTTTAATTTTAGCTAGGCCAATGGTGTGAAATGGTATCTCACCTGGGTTTTGTTTGCATGTCTCTGTTTACTGATGTTGTTGAACAACTTCTTATAGATCTGTTGGCCATTTTGATATTTGCTTTTGTGAAGAGTCTGATGAGGTGTTTTGACCCTCTTTAAAGTTGTGTTATATACATTTTTCTTATTGATTTATAGAAGTTTATATACTCTCTGTACAAATGCTTTGTCAAAGAAAAGCATTGAAAATATCTCTTCCCACTATGAAGCTTGCTTTTCATTTTCTTAATGGTATCTTCAGATGAACAGAAGTTCTTAACTTTACTAAAGTTAAGTCTATCAATCTTTTTATGCTTAGTGTTTTTCATAGATCCCATTTAAAAAAATTTTTTTTGCCTCTCCCCAAAGATATACTGCTCTATTTTCTTCTAGAAGTTTGATTTCACACTTAGGTCAATGATTCATCTCAAATGAATTTTTTGTGGAAGGTGCAAGATAATTTAAGTCAATTGTTTTTGTTCTCCCCATATTGATGTCCAATAGGTCTGGCACCATTTGCTAAAAGATCATTTCCCCCCCTAGATTCTAATGTAGTGTTTGTTTAAAATGAATGACCATGTATATGTGGGTCTATTTTTTTTTATTCCCCTCCATTCTATTTGTCTATTTATCTAAATAGTGCACCAGTGAAAGACCACCTTGTTACTGTAGCTTTAAAATAAGTCTTAAAGCCAGGTATTATGAATTCTCTACACTTGTTTTTCTTTGATAAGATTATTTTATCCATACCAGGTCCAGTATACTCCATAGAATTTTAGAATCAGCATGTCATTTTTTCCCAGTAAAATTTGCTAAGATTTTTATTAGAGTTGCACTGGATTTATAGATAAATAAAATCTTCACAGTACTGAATCTTCTGATCCACAAACCTATATCTCTTCATGTATTCATTTTTTAGAAATTTCTCTCAATAGTGCTTTGAAATTTTCAGCGTGAAAGTCTTGAATATCTTTTGCTTCATTAATTCCTACACATTTTATGCTACTAAAAATGAAACATTCTTATTTTCTAGTACATAAAAATAAAACCACATTTTTATATAATGACATTTTAGCTTATGACTTTACCGAGCCATCTGTCATTTCTGTTAGCTTGCTTGTGAGTTTTTTGGATTTTCTGTGTACACAATCATATCCTATGAAATAATTACAGTTTCATTTTTTCTTTTCTATATACCTTCACTTCCTGCCTAATTGCAATGTCCAGAACCTTCAGAGCAAGGTTGAATAGAAGTGGTGATACTGAACGTTCTTCTCCAGTATTTCATGATTAAATGAAATCTGAACTACAAAGTAATCACTTATTTATTGTAGAAACCTTCAGATTGAAGATGTTTTCTTCTATTCCTGGCTTTCTGAGGTTGGATTTTCAAAAATTGTGAACAGTGTTGACGTGTATCAGATGCTTTTTCTATAACAATTGATATCATCTGGTTCTTTATTCTGTTTATGGTTCATCACATTGGTTGGTTGAGTAGGGGATATTTTGGTTTGGGGGTAAATGTGTGCACGTGTGTATTTTGCTTTGTTTTCGGTGTTAAATCAAATTTGCATTCCTGGGGTAAACTTTGCTTGTTCACCATGTATTTTTCTTATTATTCTTGGGAATTTGTTTCTATGAGACATTTGTTTCTATTTTGTTTCATGAGATATAATGGCCTGTAAAACTTCTTTTCTGTAATGTGTTTATCATGTTTTGGCATTGCAATTATTCAGACTTCATAAAATGTGTTGAAAAGTGTTCTCACTTTCACTATTCCCGGGTAGAACATAAGATTTGTATTATTGCTTCTTTAAAGATTTGGGAAAATCCACCAGTACAGCATCTGGAGTTTTCTTTTGTGAGGAGAGTCGTAATTACAAATTCAACTTCTTAAAGACAATGGACAACTTGGATTTCCTATTGCATTTTATGTTAACTTTAGTAGCTTGTACTTTTTTGTGATTTTTAAAAATTTGTTCTTTTTAAGTATACATGGCAGTGAAGTGTATTTTGACATATTTATACAAACATGGAGTACTTCTTATTCTAATTAGGATCCCAGTCTCGTGGTTGTACATGATGTAGAGATTCACTGTGGTGTATTTACATATGTACGTAGGAAAGTTATGTCAGAATCATCGCACTCTTTTTTATTCCTGTGTCCTCTCTCTTCCCTTCATTCTCCTTTGTCTAATCTACTGAACTTCTATTCTTCCCTGCCCCCACCTTGTTGTGCGTTAGCATCCACATATCAGAGAGAATGTTCGACCTTTGTCTTTTGGGGATTGCCTTAGTTCTTTTAGCATAAGTCTCCAGATCCATCCATCTACTGGCAAATTATCATAAAGTCATTCTTCTTTATGGCTGAGGAGTATTCCATTGTATTTATCTACCACATTTTCTTTATCCATTCATCTGTGGAAGGGCACCTAGGTTGTTTCCATAGCTTAGCTCTTGTGAATTGAGCTGCTGTGAACATTGACATAAACATTACTGTAAATTACATTGGCTGTGTCATGGTAGTATGCTTTGGCTTTATACTGAGGAGTGGGATAACTGGGTCAAATGGTGGTTCCATTCCAAGTTTTTCAAGTAATTTGTCCATTTCACTCAAATTTTATTGTCAAAATATTATTTACGAGCTGGGGTTGTAGCTCAGTGGTAGAGCACTCACCAAGCAAGTGTGAGACCCTGGGTTAGATCCTCAGCACCACATAAAAATAAATAAATAAAATAAAGGTATTTTTCCAACTACAACTAAAAAATAAATATTTTTTTAAAAAATATATTATTTATTAGCTCCTATTATCTTTCAATATCTAAGATCTATAGCAACATCTACTCTACCCACATAATTTATTCTTATTGGTAATTTGTGTTGTCTCTCTCATTCTTAATATACCCATCAGTCTTGCTATGGGTATGTTAATTTTATTAAAGCCTTCTAAGGATCAGTTTGGTTTTTATGATTTTTCTCTATTAGATCTTTATTGTCTCAATGGTTCTTACTCTTTTTAACATATTTCTTTCCATCTTCTGAATCTGTTTTAATTTGACTTTTTCTTGCTTCTTATTTAAATTGTTGATTTTGCAACCCTTTTTTTCTAACATATGAATATAAGGCTATAAATCTCCTCTAAACATTGCTTTAGTTGCATCCCATAAATTTTGATGTTTTCACTATTATTCAGGTTAATATAATTTCTAATTTTCTTCTTTGACCCCTGAGTTATTTCAAAATGTGTTACATAATTTCCAAATATTTGGAGACTTAGGTATTTTACTATTAGAGTTCAAATTTAATTCCAAGTGGTCAGAGAGACACTCGATATTTTAAATCCTTTAGTATTTGTTTTGTGACTGAAAAAACGTCTATTTTAGTAAATTCTCAGTGCACTTGAAAAGACATCTATCCTTAGTTTCTTAAGTACATATATATATATATATATATATATATATATATATATATATATATATCAGTTAGGTCAATATAGTTGGGTTTTTTGTTTTTGTTTTTGTTTTATTTTGATTTGTTTTGGTACTGGGGATTGAACTCAGAGGCACTTAACCACTGAACCACATCCCAAGTCTTTTTGTATTTTATTTAGAGACAGGGTCTCACTGAGTTGCCTAGGGCCTCGCTAAGTTGCTGAAGCTGGCTTTGAACTTGTGATCCTTTTACCTCCCAAGTCACTGGAATTACAGGTGTACACCACCATGCCTGGCTCAAATCATCTGCATCCTTACTGACTTTTTTTTTTTTTTTGGTCTGCTTATTCATTCTATCACTTTCTGATAGAGATACATTAATATTCACATCTACTGTACCCACATAATTACCCTTTTTGGTGCTCTTAGTTTTTTTCATACACTTCTGTTCCCCTTTTATTACAATTTTATTTAGCCAAAAAAAAAAATCCATTTAGTATTTCCTACTGTAGTGCATGTCTGCTGAAAATGTTTCTTTCAACTTTGAAAGTTGGGGTTTTGTTTGCCTACCTTTATCTGCCTGCCTGAAAACATCTCTACCTCACTTTAACTTTCTTGCAGTACTGGGGATGAACCCAGCCCCTCCCTACCCCACACACACTAGGAAAGTGCTCTACCAGTGAGCCATATCTCCAGCCCTTTTTAAGTTTTTATTTAGAGACAGGGTCTCCCTAAGCTGCCAAGGCTGTCCTCCAACTTGCCATCCTCCTGCCTCAGCCTTCCAAATAGCTGGGATTATAGGTCACCTCCACACCCAGTTTCTCTTTAATTTTTTAAGTGTCTCGTATCAAGTTATAGAATTCTAGGTTGGCAGATTTCCTTTTAACATTTAAAAATGTCATTTCATTGTCTTCTGACTTAATAATTTCTGTCAAGATGTCAGCCTTCTGTTTTTATCATTCTTCTTTTGAATGAATATGTTATTTTCCTGTGGTTGCTTTTCTATTTGTCTTAAGTTCAGCAGTGTGAATATGCTATATCCAAGTGTAGTTTTGTTCTGTTTTGAATTTGTCTGCTGAGTGTTTTCTTGAATCTGAGGTTGATACATTTCATCAGATTTGGAAAATTTTCTATCTTCATTTCAAATACAACCTCTTTTTTTCTTCTTAGAGTCTAATTGCTGTCTGATAAGCCTTCCTGCCACGGCTCCCTTTCCTTCCAGTTTATTCCATTTCTCTCTTACTTTTTATTTGTTTATTTTTTATTTCAAGACAGAGTCTTGCTAATTTCTTAGGACCTCACTAAGTTGCTGAGGCTGGCTTTGATCTTGCCATCCTCCTGCTTCAGCCTCCCAAGCCATTGGGATTGTAAGTGTATGCCACTGCACCCAGCCCATTTGATTATTTTTAAGAGATTCTTATTTTGTTAAAATGATCTCTCTTTATGCCATTTGTCCATTTTTTATTCTATTTGTTTTAACATATTAATCTTAACTATTTAGAAGTTCTTATTGATTAAAAATAGTATCAGGTCTGCTTCCAGTGGCTATTTTATCTGATGACCATCAGTCACTTTTTCCTGATTCTACACTTACTTGGTAATTTTTTATCCTATGCTGAACATTGTGGATGACACATTATAGAGAATGTGGGTTCTGTTACCTTCCTTTAAGAATGCCATATTTTGTTCTGATAGGCAGTTAGAGTACTGGTGAAGTCATAAGTCTTGCCACGGCACCGTTTGGGCCTCAGTAAGAGCAGGCCTGGTCTAGCTTTGTTCTACTCCTGGGATATGGTACTTACTCTTAAAGCATGAACATCCCGGGGTTTCGGATGAAAGCCCAGGGTGTTCACCAAGATCTTTTCCTTCTGGCTGGGCACAAACCCCAGCCTCTCCCCAGCACTTAGTGGGTGACTTCTAAAATCTCTCTCTATTTCTAAAATCCCTCCTCCTCCTGGCTGCTTTCTGGTTGACTTTCCATTCTCACACCTCGCAGACCCCGCTTGGGATACACCCCAGGCTCTGAGGGAGACATTTAACTGTTTGGGGGCTGTGGCTTTCTCTTTTCGGATACCTGCCCCTCCCAGATTCTAGTTGCCTTTGCAGCCCCAACTTCAGTGGGTTTCCTTTGTCCAGCAAGATGGCTGCTCTCTGTACTCTGTTTTTCTGGAATCAATAAGGAATTTGCCCTTGGAGAAAGAGCTGGGGCAAATGTGGGCTCAGGCCCTGTTCCTTCCTTCTCTCACATATCAAACTCTGCTTTTTTTTTTTTTAATGATTCTTTGTTGTTGTTGTTGTTGTTGTAATTAGTTATACGTAGCAGCAGAATGGGCTTTGACACATCATATGTGAATAGAGTATAATTTCTTATTCTTCTGGTTGTACATGATATAGAATCACACTGGTCATGAGGTCATCTCTGTACATAGGATAATAATGTCAGATTCATTCTACTTTCCTTCCTATCCCCATACCCTTCTCCTCCTTTCACTCCCCTCTACCTAATCCAAAGTAACTCTATTCTTCCCAAACCCCCCACTACCACTTGTTGTGAATTAGCATCACATATCAGAGAAAACATTGGGCCTTTGATTTTAGGGGATTGGCTTATTTCACTTAGTGTAATATTCTCCAGCTTCATCCATTTACAAGTAAACACCATAATTCCATTCTTCTTTAAGGCTGAGTAATATTCCGTTTTACATATATATATATCACATTTTCTTTATTCATTCATCTGTTGAATAACAAATAGGTGGGTTTCATAGTTAGTTTAGTTATTGTGAGTTGAGCTGCTATAAACATTGATGTGGCTAGTATGCTGATTTTAAGTCCTTTGGATATAAACCAAGAAGTGGAATAACTGCGTAATTGGTGGTTCCATTCCAAGTTTTCTGCGGAATCTCCATACTGCTTTCCATAGTGGCTGCATCAATTTGCCATTCCTCCAGCAGTGTATGAGTGTGCCTTTTTCCCCACATCCTTGCCAACATTTATTGTTGCTTGTATTTCTGATGATTGCCATTCTGGCTGGAGTGAGATGGAATCTTAGAGCTCTGCTTTGTTTCCTATCCAGCGCCTGAAAATACCTGCTCCATGTATTTGGTCCAGATTTTGTGGCTATTTATGACTGGAACTGAAAATCCTTCTTCATATTATTTTACAAATTTAACTAGCACTTTTCTGAGAAACCTTCATGGCCCCTCCTTTCTCATGGCTAGATTAGCTGCCCCTGCAGAATTCCATATTTCCCTTTTCATAGCATTTTTCAAACAAACAGGATAACAATTGTATTCAATTGTCTTTCTTCCTGAAGTCGGGGCATAATCCCTGGCCTTTACTAGGTGCTCAAAAACATACCTGAAAAGGCTGAATTCATGGCGTAATCCTCCTCATCTAACCCAAACATAAATCCCACCCATATTTTTATGTGGTTTGATGGTTTGAACAGTAAGTTGAACAACCTTTTCTAAGATTGAATTTATTTTGATCAATATTTGTTTATTAAACATCTACTAATAAATTTCACTAGAATCTGCAAAATATGGGAATGAGCAAGGCATGGTTTCACTCTCAACTAAGGCACAGACCGGTTGAGCAGGTAATGCTAATATCCTTGAAATAATTTAAAAGCAATACGAGACAAAAATATGACCTGGTATTAATTATATTCATCTTTGTGAGGTCACTTTCTCCATGAAGGCTTTCTGGGTTCTTCTCCTAGCCTAAAATGACCTTTCCCTCCCTAGCCTTCTCTCTAACAGCACATATCATTTGCAGTGCTGAACTGGCGTCACTTAGGCTCACAGTTATGTCCCTTATTAGCCCCCAACTTCATTTCCCTGCAGCCTGAGAGCCTCCAGCCAAACTCTAGCCAGAGTTTGACAAGAGAAATTCTTGGCCTGAGTCTCTGGGAGTGCTTCATAGAAGAGGGGCATTTGAACAGGGTCTTTGAGGTTGGGCTTAAATGAGCAGAAAAAAATATGGTAGAATCCACTCCTGGTTGCTTTCATTGATCTACATGCAACCAAGAGCACTGTGGGAAAGATGCAGGGCCACACCCGCCACAGAGAGTGACCTGAGCATGTGTCCTGCCACAAGTGACTGAGAGACACGGAAAGCAGCCGTGGTGCAGAACTGACAGGAGCACCCCGGGCCTTTCAGGAATCCCTGTTGCATGGACCTCGTGCACATCCAGCCTGGCTGCTCCCCTCCCTGCTCCCTCTATGGCCCCCACTCCCCCTGGTCTGCAGGCAGATTTCTGAAAGTTGTATCAGACAGAGGACCCGGCGGGTGTTGGTCATTAGGAGGAGAGGTCGATGGCAGTGTCATTCGGGGGAGAGCGGCTGACCATTATGCATGGCTCCTGCGGGGATGTTGGCTCAGCTCCTTGCTGGGGTGCCTCAAAAGATGGACAAGAGCAAGGGCTTGGAGCACGCGGCTCAGCCACGTAGGCAAAGGCTCAGGGCAAGCTCTCGACCCTCCTGAACCTCAAGTATCAAGTGGGACTGACCCCTCTGTCTCAGGGAACGGGGCAAGATCAAAAATCCCAAAGTGTAATCAGCAAATCAGGGAATGACGGCTGAGCTCTCTGCAGCTGGAAGCAGCAGAACCCGAAGCCAGGCGCTGGCCGTGGTTGAGGGCTCCCCAACCCAAGCTCTCCCTGCTCCTGGTGCAGACCCGGCTGCCAGCCCCTTGCTCACACCTGGGCCGCATCCCTGGAGGCTAACACACCCCCTGGCAGGCTCCAGCAGGGAGATGGCACCTCTGAAGGCCCACCACCTCCTCCAAGGGGTCAGACAGGGACTTGCCGGTGGGGAAGAACCTAACTCTACAGCTCCTGCCCCCACATCCAGGCCCTAGCATTGCCCAGAGAGGAGCCCACCACCTGTCACCCACCACGGGAAATAGGCCCCGTTTTCCAGGTGTGAGCCTCATTTTGTGTCAAGAGCACAGGACTGTGAGCAAGAAGCTGGAGGATGAGGGGATGGGCCTGGGGAGGCGGCCACGTTCTGTTCTCCCCCCTTCCCCTCCTACCCACGACACCCCCAACTCACAGCTCAAACTAGGCAAAGCGGGCTGGGCCCCAGGGCTCCCGACGTCTTGAACAGCTTCCCACACGCTTTGGTTTTAGCAACAATGACCACGCTCACAGACATACCAAAAGGAAAGAGAAAACAAATTCCTCAGGGGCTGAGTGTTCTCTGCGCCTTTGTAAACCCTTGTGTATGTTCAGAGAAATTTGATCCACATGACTCTACTGCATTTACACTGGAGTTATCAAGCCAGCGCCTTTTAAGACCATCTGATGCCCCAGAAGCTCTGGTGCCGGGTTGGCAGAGGCTTCTCTGAGCCTTTGGCCCTCAGGAGCAGGAAGCTTCCTGGTGCTGAGAAGAAACAGAGTTGGGTCCCCAAGTCCTCAGTTTCTCCTTGAAGCTTTCACCCCTGGAGGCAGATGAAACCTCAGCTCTCTGAAAGGCAGATCATTCTGACTCCTTCCCTCTGGGGTGTTGGGGACAGGGACCGGATGGTCCAGTGACATCCCAGGGAGACACCATTAGTACTTGATGGGCTTTAAAAACAAGAGTCCACAGCAAACGCCCTGAGTATAGATTCAGAGACTCGGCAACTCCTAAGGAAAGCAGGGGTGCTCCCGTTTTACAGATGAGGCAACTGAGACACCAAAGGAGGACACAGTGAGTGTCAGAGCCAAGTCTGAAGCCCAGCTCTTCTGAGCACAGGGACCTGGTTAGGCCCCAGGGGCACAGAGCAGAAGCAGTCCCCACCCAGGATGGTGTCCTCAGGGCCCAAAGCTAAGCAGTGTGTGGGAAGGACAGGCGCTGAGCCCCCCCAGGAAGAGAGGCCTGTTTTCAAAGAACCCTAAGCCCAGCTGACAGACACCCAGAGAGGGATACACAAAAGGATCTCGGGTTCACTGAGCGGGAGGCCATTTTCAACATGGCAGGAGAGAGTGGCAGAGGGGGTCGAGAGAGGATTGAGAGGGTGGGCTTCCTCCTGTGCAGAGCAGAAGGGAGTGGAGCAGTGTGGGGCGTGGATAGGGGGTGAAGAGGAAGGAACCACCTTTAGAGAAAGAACCCTTCCTTGAGGGTGGAGGAGAAGGTGCAGAACACAGCCCTGAGGCCCAGAGCTGGGCTGTGTGGGCAGGTGCTGGAGGGGCCGAGGGGCGGATGCCCTGTGGATGCACATGAGGTAGAGGAGAGGGAGACTCAGAAACCCAAGACTCAGAGCAAGTCATCCACCAAGGCCAAGTGCAGGCGCCGCCACCACCTCTTCCAAAGGCCTCTCAACCTGGTCCACCTACCCTCCTGCGTTCTGGGTCTCAAAATTCACTAGTTGGTGTCCACCTAGACCAAACTCTAATTTGGCTAACGCGTTGATCTTTTATAATGGCTTTATGCACTGGCCTTCCTAGAAAGCAGGTTGACATTTCACTAAGGTCTTCCAGAGGGCCACCAATAGTGGACTTTCAGGTTCATCATAAAGAGAACCCATGAGGAATCAACCCACAAAATCTGCTGTCAAGCCTAGGCCCAGGGGTGATGCCCCGTCCTCCACTCCCAGCCCCAAGGCAAGCCGACTCTCCTCTGTGGTTCTTATCCATGAGCCTAGAGCGGGGTCGGAGGGTGAGCACCGGCCGTCCACCTCCGCAGATAAACGAAAGCACATCTGAGAGGCTCCTCGCTCCAGGAAATGTCTAGATTTAAAAATCACACAAATTGGGTTTCCTTCCCACTCAGCCACTTTCCAAACCATGGGAGCTTGAGCACATCACATCCAGGTCCTGGATCAGGGTTTCCTCATTTGTAAAATGGGCATCGTGATGCAAACCCCAAAAGGGTTCTCACAAGGAGAAATAGGAGATGATGTGTAGAGTGTATTCTGGGAGGAAGCCGCAAGAGCTGTGTCCCTCCCTCCCTCCAGAAGGGAGGTGGTGTCCAGAGAGACGTTTCAAGGAAAGAGCCCCAGTTTCTGTTGTTAGAGCAGAAAGCTCCATCATGTCCAAGCCTGTCCCCTCTCCACAGTGACGGTCAGGCCTGGGGCAGCCTTAGCCTTGACTGCTGCAGAAATCTCACCGAAATCTCCTGACTCTGGCCCCAGAGCAGGCTCCTGACACCACAGCATATAAATGTCCTCCGCTATTTTCCTTTGGAACAGATAAAATGCACACCATGACTCACTCTGGTTAAAGTCTAAATCACTACAGAAGCAAAGCCCAGGATCGGATGTCACCACCCCCCACGAAAGCCAGAGAGAGAAGGCTACCTCCTGGGGAACGCTGGCCCAGGGCCCCGGCCGCACCACCCAGCAGACCCCGGCAGGCACACAGGAGAGAAGAGGGGGAGCTCAGAGGGCTGGGATTGTCCTCGCTGGGACCTCCAGGCCCTCAGAAGCACGAAGAAGCCCAGAGAGGAGCCAGGGAGGGCCCTGGGTCCCAGAAGCCAGCACCAACTCTGGGGTCTGTGGAACATTCCAGATGCAGCCTGCAGATGGTGTCCAGGGCTCCTTGAGTCTCTGGATTTCTTTGTTCTCCTTTTTCTTTTCATTTCTTCACTCTTTTCTTTTTTTTCTTTCTTTCTTTTCTTTAATGCCAAACCTACACCGGCAGTCCCAGGACTTGAGGCATGTTGGTGAAGCCCAGGTTACCTCTGGCACCCACCCACTGCACGAGCAGAGGAGGGGACAAGGCCAGTCCTCGCGGCTGCCCACCCTCCTTGGAGCTCAACTCCAAGGCAGGAGCCAACCGCTGCGTGCTTTATGGGTAGGAAGATACACAATCTCAGGAGTGGAAACATTGAAAAGAAAATCTCCTGGTTACTAACCTCCGAGAAAGAAAATAAATTTAATGTGGGCAGTTCAGGGGAGCCAGAAAGACCTGCCAACTCAGCATCTTCTCCACCGGCCTCTTCCCACCCCCACCCGCAGCCTGCGGGCCCTCGGGGCTCCCATCCTTTTCTGAAAGCCATCATTCATTCTGTGACCCCAACATCCTTCCTAAGTCCAGTGCAGGAGAGAGAGGAGGAGCCCCTCACATGAGGGGGAGAGTACGCTAATGCTGAAATGCACTCCGTCGTGAGAGTGGAGGTACCTCATTTCCCAGATTTGCCTTTGGAAGCCTGACGTATCTGACCCTCCATGTCCTGTGAGTTCTGCACACACGGATTCTACCAACTGCAGATTTTTTTTAAATTCTGGAGAAAAAAAAAATGTGTGTACTGAACATGCACAGACTCTCCCTTGTCATTATTCTCTAAGCAAGACATTATATCGCCCATTTACATAGAGTTTACATTATATTAGAAATTATAAGTAATATAAAAATGGTTTAAAGCATATGGAATGATGTTTGTAAGTTATGTGCAAACACCGTGCCATTTTACACAGGGACTTGGGCATCTGTGGCTGTTAGTCCCTGCAGAGGTCTTGGAACCCATGCCCTGCAGGTACCAATGGATGACTTCATTCATGGCTCCTTAGCCATTAAGGTGCCATTATCTGCAATTATCTTAAGTGTCACTAGAGGGCACAAGAGGGCCCAGGAATGAGCACCAATCATGTAGGCTTCCCACAGATGTCACCCACAGGGCGGCCTGCACTTCCACTCAGTTAGGCCATACAACGAAAAGCCACACAGGGCAATATGTGTGTTTAAGTTTACACACAATTAAAAAACAAATCTCTGGGCTATAAAGGCCTTTCTCACTAGTCTTAACTGTACTCAATCCCAGTTAACCTAGCCCTGGTTTTCCCCAGGCTTGGATAGAATGCCTCCCTCTAACTTTCCTGACTCCTTCTGAAGAATTGTGGGTGTTTGGGATCTCGAATGCTTTCAGGGAGCCTTCCTCCCCTATCTGAGCTCTCTCTTCCTGGGACACTCAGAGCCAAAGGCAAGATGCTTGTCACTAACTTGAGACCGTCTGGACACGGTCTCTGTGGTTTTCTGTTGAATTCCCAAACCCTCCCCACTTTCGTTCTTGGTTATTCCTGTTTTAGCTGTGATGAGTCACCCTGAGCCAGTGATGCAGAGACACATGGAGGGGGGATGTGGGATAAGCCAACTAGGAGAAATGGAAAACGAGATGGGGAAAGGAAAGACAGAAAGAGAAGACAAGACGGAAAATAGGGAGCTACGAGGGAAGTACAGAGAAGGGAGGCCGGGAGCCCCCCAAGGTGGTCTTGGCCTCTATTCAGTTTTGCATCTTTGGTGTGTGGCTCGGGCCCACAGGAGAAGAGGAAGAAAGGAAGAGGATGATTCTAGAAGTCTAGATGGGACTTACGCTGGTCTCAGGGAAGTCCAAATCTGGACACCCTTACATAGGGTCTGAGGTCCATGGAGAGGCTGAGCCAAGATGAGGCCAGACAGGCAGGGAGGGGGGTGGCGGGTAGTGGCCTGTCCCCAGACAGCTCGCTCTGTGTCCACTGCACCTCCCCACTGCTGAGCCAATGGCTCTAACCCAGGAGAAGGACATTTCCCAAAATGCCAGATCACACTCTCCAGTGGCTGAAGCCCTTCTGTTTCCATATGGCTTCTCAAAATAAGAGCAATCCTGGGAGAATAACGATTGTCATAATCCAGGGGGAGAAGGAGAAAGGAAATCTGAGCTTTAAACCAGATGGAGAGGGCTTTGAAGGTGTCTGCATGACCGGGATTCCCTGGTGCAGTATGGAGCTGGCTTCCGTGTTCTCTGCCCTCCTGCAGCCCGGCTGTCCCCCAGGGGGAGGAGCAGGGAGGAAGGGAAGGCCCAGAAGCTGCCCCTCGGCCAGCCAGGGAGTCAGCCTTGAAATGGGAATGCCATCTCCCTGTGGTGGGGATGTTTGAGGAGTAAGTACTTTAACATCAGGGGAAGCCCCTAACACCTGGAATGAAATCAACTTCCTCTAAATATTCATTTATGCATCCATTTATTTGCTTACTCCTATAAAGTGTTTTGAAACTATGAATGCATGTCCCCGTGATCATTAGCTTTTCTCTTTTTTGGTGCTGAGGATCAAACCCAGGGCCTCACACATGTTAGGCTCTACCCCTGGGCTAACCCATCCCTATTTCTTGAGGGAGCATCCTGACCCCATCCCCAGACAGCCAGGTTCTCCATTATTCCAAAGTCTAGTCATCACCTAACACAATCCAGGGGATCCCAAAGCTGGCTGCAGGACAGAGTGACCTGTGCAAACTGGTACAGAAGAAAGGTATCTCCATCCAGCCTAAGAATGACCACGGCAGCTAGGTGTGGTGATGCACACCTGGAACCCGTGTGACTTGGGAGGCTGAGGCAGGAAGATCAAGTTCAAGGCCAGCAACTGAGTGGGATCCTGAGGTCTCGAAATAAAAATAAAACGGGCTGGGGATGTGGCTCCAGGGTAAAGTGCCCCGGGTTTAAACCCCAGTACTGAAGAAAAGGAATCAAAGCAGAATATCCAGAGGTGTTCCCCGGGATCTGTTTTTAAACATTCCCTGCTAAGTCTAACGCCCAGCCCAGTCTGGAACCACTGGCCTCATCCTTTGTGAGAGGTCTGTAAGCACTCACGGATTTGCAGCTCAGCTCCTCCTGTCCTTGAAAGGGACCTTCAAGTGCCTAAGTCTAAAGGAGTGACCAGTGGCAGGAGGCCCTAGCAAGCAGGTCAGGGTGATGCAGGGGAGCGGCATGATACTTGTCAACACATGTAGGTCCCTTACCTTCAGACTCATCTCTGGACAAGTGAGGGGCCAGGGAAAGGATGTGGGCTGGGGAGAGGGCCTGGGAGGAGTGGCACAGGATGCGCTGCCACACTCTGTGGAGGCAGGGACTTGTCCAACCCTCTGGGCCCGCCCAGGAACAGCCTTCACCTTCAAAATGACACACACACAGGCCCTGGCACCCTCTGGACTCAGAGCCGCCTCCCTCCCTGGGCCCAGCCCTTCTTCCCCGGCATCGTGCAGACCTCCCTGGTGGCTGAGCCAGGGCCTCTCCTCCTGGACCCCTCTGCACTGTCACAGCACCAGGCACACAGGAAGCCCTGGTGGCCATTGCTTGGCAGTGATTCTGTCCAAGTCCTTCATTTTAGAGAAGCAGAAATTGAGGTCCAGAGAGGGCAGGTGACTCAGCCCAGGTCATTCACCTCATCTGGAATAGATCAGAGTCAACCACAAACACCTCAAAAGGCCGGGAACCAAGGAGTGTCCCTTTTGGTCTCCGGGCCTTCTCCTCCTTCTGCACAACCCAGGTGCATGCGGTTGGTGGGAAGAGCCCCGACACAGTGGGGACAAGGAGGATCCTGGGTGTGCCTCAGCTGAGGGTGCAGTCTGGGGAAATCCTGGCATTCCCGGGCCCCGCTGTCTCCCTCCGTCCAGTGGGGATGGCCCTCGCTGCCCAGCCACCCTGGTGGTGGGATGATGGAGGGAGCATGGTGTGCACCCCAGTCACACGCTCTCCAGGAACCCAAGGCAACACCTGCCTGGGGCGGAGGGCAGGGGAGCTGAGGCCCTTTCCCCACTACCAGGCAACAGCTAGGGAGCCATAGACCCCCACCCTCCAAGAAGTTAAACTGCACATTCCACTGAGGAACATCTGTGCCAACTGCTGCGTTTCCCTTCCATTTTCAGAGGGGAGGGCTGTTATAACACTGAAAGAAAAAACCCTCTGAGCGTGACTTGGAAAGTCCAGGCAGCATTTATTGGGCATATCAAAAAGAGAAGGGGGGAGGTTACCCTGCTCGCTCAGCCCCTTTGGGAGAAGGGACCAAGGACACCTCCCTGGGAGAGTGGTCCCAGAGTACACCAAGGACAGGGGCCATCTGCGAAGGCGACCCAGAGTGCTCACCCGAGCTCTGCTCCTGGCTGCGCCCCAAGAAGCAAAGCGAAGACATGCTTGTCACTGCAGAGGGAACAGCGTGGCCATCCATGCGCTCACTTATTCACTCAACAAACAACCATTGAGCCTTGACTGTGTCCAAAGTGCCTTGACCAACACTGAGGCAGAGTCAATGTGGGTCAAGGTCTTGCTGCTCCCTGGAAGCAAATTATCAACAGGAGAGAAGAAAAGACACGAGAGAGAAAAGACACGAGAGGCTCAAACAAAGCATCATCGGGGGAACTGAGGGAGCTTTTGGAGGAGATATCAAGGAAAGCTTCCTGGAGGAAGAGGCTCCGAGGGGCAGGTTCCGTCAGAAAGCTTGGGATGAGGGGACTCATGCCCAGAGGCCAGCGGGGGCCTGTTGAGAATGGATACAAGCCTGGCATGGGGAGAGGCACAGAGTGGGTGACGCCCTTTGACGAGATGGCACAAGATGGCGCCTTCCGTTCCCCACAGCAGAGGGTCAGGTGCTTCTCTCCACCTGGGCGAGGACGGGCTGTGCGGTGACCCCCTCACTCTTCCCTCTTCTGTCCTAAGTACTTCTGCAGTTTAGGGGAAATGGCTGTAAGCTGAGGGGGACCCCAAAGCTGCCAGGAGCAAACCAGAGAGCCAGGCTTGTGAAATCAATGTCAGTGACATCGACGACGCTGTCCACAGGGGTGTACCCGAGACACAAGGCCCAGCCCTCAGAGTACCCACTGTGCGTGGGCTCTGTACCCGCGAGTCTTGGGCTGCACACAGCTAATGGTGCCGGGGAGCGTTTCCACTGACCTGCGTTGATGAAAGACTTGTGTTACAGAAGGATGTCTTGAGGTCCCTTAGACAGCTGTCAATAGGAAAAGACCAAAGCCATCAGAGTTGGGCACCTCTCTGAAGCAGGCGGGGCTGTGTGATGTCTCAGACCGGCCCCTCCTGATACCTGGGGCTGCAAAGGCAGTTCCAGCCCACAAGTCCGATCTGTCCTTCCCTCCCTCTCTCTGACTAAGGGACCTCGCACTGTGGACACTCCAGCCTGCACACCTCGCTCTGTCCTCACCCCTGGCAAATAGCCACCCCTTGGCTGGCACCATCCGTGGTGTGATCTGCCAATAGAAAGACCCCGTGAGGAGGCCTGAGCAGAGCTGGGAAGCAGGCCTGGGCTATTGGGGGTCCTCAATTGTTAGGATCCCTCACCCCCTCAGAAGAGACGCAGCCCCAGAAGGATTGGAGCGGGGTCCACAGCAGGGGCCTTGCCAAAGGGCGTCATTGACATAAACTGATGCGGAAAGGTGTCCTTGTGAAAAATAACCAAGTGGGCCGGGCACGCTGGCACACGCCTGTCATCCCAGCAGCTTGGGAGGCTGAGGCAGGAGGATAGCATGTTCAAAGCCAGCCTCAGCAAAAGTGAGGCTCTGAGCAACTCAGTGAGACCCTGTCTCTAAATAAAATACAAAATAGGGCTGGGGATGTGGCTCAGTGGTCGAGTGCCCCTGAGTTCAATCCCCAGTATCCCCCACCAAAAAAATAGCCAAGTGGGGAAAGTGTGTTTTGGAGCTATGGCTGTAGGGTGACTCCAGATTTCCTGTCCTCCACGACCTCAGGATGATCGTCCCCACGCCGTGCTGCTCGTGGCGGTTTCTGGTGGGCTGGCGGGGAAGGCCAGGGGGAGCCTTTCTGGTTTGACTCCGCACAGATCTGCAGCGTGAATGCTGAACCGCAAACACTGATCACCTTTATAATCGGGAAAAAAATAATTGAATCCTGCTTTTAAAATGTTGGAACCAGTTAATGGATGTAGGTATTTCTCACACGTTTCCTTCTGACCAAGAGAAATGTTGAAAAATGAGTAAATGAAAGCAACGGAGGACCACTTCAGGACCACAGAGGAGGGAGCTGGAGTCAGAGCCCAGAGGGAGTTCAGGAGTGCTCCACCCCCCACCAGAGGGGCTCCTGTCTCCCTCGGTAGCTTCTTCAAACAAGAGCCCCCTTCCTGCCCCTGAAGATTCCTGGGCCCCGTCTCCGACTGGCTGAATCAGAACCCTCTGGAGGCAGGCACGGGAACTTGCATTTGTCACTCTCCGGGGGATCAATTCTGATGACCAGCCAGGCTAGGAACCACTACCCTTCGGAACCCCAGAGGGTAAGCAGCCCCATTTGTCAGAAGAGGACGCTGAGGCCCAGGGCAGTCCCCAGCTTTGTTTCCGGCCTCAGTGTGGCCTCCCTGGTTCCTCCACTAGAGCCTGCTGCACTCTCCCAGCTGGGTCCCCAGGGGTTGGGACCAAAGTGCCCCCTGGTCCCAAACTTCAGACCATGCGGTTACAGTCATCTCTAAGCCAGATGACTGGCTCGTCACACGACAGCTCTACTGAAGGCCCTACTGTGTGCCCGGTGCTGCTGTGGAGTGGGGTGCCTGCAGGAGCAAGCCTGACGGGCAGAGTCCTGGCTCCTTGCAGCCCAGATGAAGAGCATGTGGAGAACCCAGCAGCTGGGCACAGTGCTGAGGTGAGGCGGACAGTGACGTGGGAGTGACAGGAGGTAGGAAAGTCCTCTTTGGGGAGGTGTCCTTGGACCTAAGGGGTGACCGAGAAGGCCCCGTCTGGGCGCAGGGTGAAAGTGGGACGGAGAAGCGCTCAGCAGTGCGGTGCTAAGGGCCTCAGAAGCATGGAGAGAGGTGGGAATTCAGGGCCTTGGGCCCAGCATGGGCCACCGTGGCCGCGTCCCCGAGTGCACCCGCCCACGCTGCTCAGGCTCAAGTATGCCTCAGCGTCTCTGGAGGGCAGCAGGAACAGAGACGCTGGGCCCGCCTCCAGGTCCGGGTTCCATGGTGGTCTGGGCTGGAGCCCAGGCTGGGGCCTGTCCACAGCCTCCCAGGGGCTGATGCCTCTGGTCTGGGAGCCTCTGTGACCTCCACTGCTCGTTGTAATTACCGGCTGCCCGTCTGTCCCTATATCAACCCGGAGGCCCCCTGAAGCCAGGGAGGGTGTCCTGGTCACCATCCTGCCAGTGCTGGGTGCATTACTGGGGACTCATTATATGTTCAGGAATCAACAAATGAAGGAGGGTGGGAATTGTGAGCCACACAAAATGATTCATAGAAAACCCTTGGAATATAAGACTACAATGTGTATTTCCTAAGAGCAATCCAGAGAAACTGTGTAAGTGTCTGGGAAGAGATTTACTATAAGGAATCGGTTCATGTGAATACAGAGGCTGGCAAGACCATCATCTGTGGATGGTGGAGTCCACTCCAAAGACTGACAGCCTTGAGATCCAGGAAAGCTGTTTCGATTCAAGTGCGAAGGCAGGGAAAGTCTGACCTCCCGGTTCAGCTGCAGTCAGGTGGACAGAATCCCTTTCAGTCTAGCGCGACTTCAACTGACTGGGCAAGGCGCACCCACCTTGGAGCAGGCCATCTGCCTGACTCAGTCTACAGATTTAAATGTTAGTACCAAAGACTTTCATGGAAATTCCCGATGATGTTTGACCCGGGTACCCTATGGCCTAGTCAAGTTGACATACAATTAACCATCACGTATGTTTGTTTAAAACACTCACACAGGATTTCCATCGCGATGAGGGTTTTACAGAAGCAGGGAGAGTAGTGCTGACAGACGGAGGGTCCCCTTTTCTCTGACACCGGCACTCCAGGCCTTGCCAGGTGTCTGAGCCAAGGCCTGCAGAAGCCCTGCTTCCAGCCCAGCAAGGCCCTCGGTCCCCGGCAGGCTCCCCCTGCACACGGGAGCCCCAGCCAGTGCCCGCAAGCCCCCGTGCGCAGGCCCCGGCTTGCTGTGCTCAGCGCTGCCCGGCCCCATCTTGAACGCATTAGCCACCGGCTCCCACTGGCTGGAGGAGATTACATTTTCCATGGAGAGAGTGGGAGAGAGCAAGGAATAGTCTCTCCTTTGTTCCCTGGAGCTCCTGCCTGAGCAAAACCCCCTCCCCAATGCCCCTATCTGATTTCAGAAAAGGAGAAATGAAGCCAGGAGAGACACGGGACAAAAGGCCTGGTGTGGGTTTGAGAGGCTGGGGAGGGGCTGGGCGAGGCACAGGTGATGGGAGAGGAGAAGAGCCAGGCCCCGAGGACGCCCAGCTGGCTTGGCAGAGGGCAGTGTCCCCAGGCTGGGCCCCTGAGCCTCCAGGTTGTTCCCTAGGGTGAAAGAGCAGGAGCCCAGCTCTGGATGGGTCCTCCGCAGGCTGGTTACAGCCCCGTCCTGAGCCTCAGGCACAATCCCCCTGCCAGCCTCACAGCTGTTCTGGTCATTAAAACCCATGGCTTCTGAGCTGCGCAGAACGTGAGTCATTAAAGTGAAATGGATCATCAGTGATCCCTGAATTTCCCGGAATGTGAGAGCCAGGCCTTTTAGGGACGGACCACGAGACTATCCAGGCAGGGGGCTAAGCCCACGTCCTTGCCCTTCCTAGGCAGCCCCCTGCCAACCCCCCAGCTCAGGACCAACTGCAGAGGCAGGTGGTCTTTCCCCAACACCCCGTGCCCTTCAGTGCTTACGGCCTCAGGTGTCTGCGGTCTGCTGGGGAAAGACCGGGCTCACACCTGCCTCACCAGACACGACCAATGAAGGGCCCGGCGGGGCCTGGAGCTCCAGCCCCACCTCGGCTCTCCACCCTATGTGGCTGGAGGAAGCACCCCTTGAGAGTTAGGACACCATGCAGCAGCACAGCTGTGCCAGCCCGGAGGTCTGGGACCCAGCACTTCCTCGCTCTGGGCCCTCGTTCAAGGTTGGCCCAAGGAAATTTCCCCAGCTCTCAGTCTCCCGGCCAGTTACGGGGTAACTAGAAACATCTGGAGCGCAGGGTACCCTGTCCAAGTGGCTGTTGTAAGTGGGATGCTCACAGAACAAAGGGGCTTCTGTTCCCCTGAGGCTGGGCGGTGGGCGGGGGACAGTTTTACACATTCAGTTCAACAAAGAGAAATCCCGTACTTGGTGTCAATGATCCCATCACCCGCTGGGTGAACCTAGGGTGGGGTGGGGTGGGGGATGAGCAGCATGGTAATACCTGGGATTTCTAAAGATACTTCTAGCTACGTAGGTTTTCTTTTCCCTTGTCCACTCAAAAGTTAGGAATTTTTAGTTATAATACATGCAAACCCAATCCAAACCCTTACGCAGTTAATGGTAGTTGCTGCCCTTATATCTTTGACATTGAGCAGCAGTGTGAACTTCCAGTGTACTCTGATCCAAGGGGTTACAATCTCAGCAGGTCTCCAGTTCCTTCTCCTCCCACACTCAGTGTCAGCTCACACCCCTCATCCTCACAGGGTGGCTGCCATCAGTCCAGGCCTTGCATCTACCCACCACAGCACCCAGAGAAAAAGACCAACGTGGCCTCTGTGTCCTAAGCACAAGTCCTAAGCTTCACTCTGACCGGGATTACTGGAGTCACATGCCCTCAATGCTACCATCACTCTAGCTGGCAGATAAAACTGGTCCAACCTGAGCTAGGTGCACATTGACATTGTCATATACATTTACACATAGCATGGGAGTGCATGTCACCTCTTTTTTATGACAGAAGATTGTAATTTTAAAAGTTGACGGTCAAACACGCCTGGAAGGATGGCGCTCAGGATAGGAAGAATTCACCTGAGCCGCACAGGCTCAGGGCTCCTTCTCTCAGCCTGTGTCCTGCTGGGAGCCACAGAGCCCAGCTCCTGGCGGGGCCATGTGCAGCCTCCTCAGGTGGCCCCCTCCTCGGTGAGCCTCCTCTCTCGGTCAGGTCCTGCTGCAGAGCCGAAGCTGAAATGCCACTGCCAGTTCCCCATCAGCCAACACCGCCTCCCTGCGCCTTCACAGGAAGCACACAGAGCCCGCAGGCGTGACTCACGCACAGAGTCCGTGGACAGGCCCCCATGCCCACCGCGACCTGCAGGGTTCGCTGCGTTGACTGGTGCCCATGCCAGAAGAGATTGGGTGTGCAGCCGCCAAGAGGCACCACAGGCCCTGGGGCTGCGGTGGCTGCATGAGGCTGAGCCACAGGGGGTAGCAGGGGCTGCCAGACCCCAGGAACCATTTGGCTGGTCTTGGTGGTGACGTGGACATTTTCCCTGCGCTGCAGCAGTTATCCCCTCAAAGTGAGACTGAATCATACCCTCCAAACCTCAAACCCGACAGACACACGTAATGCCCACACCCCTGAATGGGGAGGAGGGCTGACCCCGGCCTCCCTTCACAACAAAGGAACATTTGGGGCAATGCAGGGGAAGCTGCCCCACAGGAGCTCCCGTCTCAGCCTGGCCACAAGTGAACCGAGGGACCTCGGCCGGCTCCCTCTTGGGGCTTCAGTTTCTGCATCCATATGGTGGGTAGAGTAAGCCCTGCCCTGCTCCCCCAGAAAGTGCCAAGGAGCCCCAGAGAAACGAGCCTGGGAGAATGGAGATGGGACTTGGGAGCAGTCTTTGTTCTTTGAGAAGGACAAAGCCCTGTCTTGTTGCAAACTTGGGGTCACAGTGACTTGGTGGATATGCTGCCAGATCGTCCCATCTTGGCCACTGCCGGGTCACGTTTCCTCCAGGAAGCCACCAGTCTTATGTGTAACTTTCCCAGACGTGGCCCTGCTAGCCCCATGCCTCCTAACACCGTGGCTTTCCACAGTCTTCCTGGGAGGATGGCGGGACCGGAATCGCTCACCCAACTTCAGAGCCAGAAAACCAAGGTCAAAAAATTCAGGGATTTCTCAAGACCACTCAGCGAACTAGGAACAGGCTGGGAGGAAGACCCGGCTCCTGGACTCCTAGCCCAAGGACCTCACCCTCTACGGGGTCCCTCCAAGCAGGCCACAGGGGCCTCAGAGGTCCACTTTACAGAGAAGAGCTGTGGGGATCCCTCCCTCGTCAGGCTGGGCCAGAAGGCAGCAGTGGCTTTTCTGATTTAGAACATGAAACGCCAAGGCTCCCAGAGACACCCTGAGGTGCTCCTTGAAGTCACTCTGTTTAGAAAGCACCACCAGCCCGCAGTGTCTTCAAGAGAAGACACCCCTCAGGGGGACTCAGCCACCTGTCAGGGGGACCTTAAAGATGGAAGCAGCTGGAAAAGCTAGCGAGGAGCCCTTGCTTGACTGCTTTTGTGTAAAGTGGAACTGGGGGTTGAACCCAGGGTGCTCTATCACTGAGCCACAACACCATCCATTTTATTTTTTGAAACAGGGGCTGGCTAAGTTGCCCAGGCTGCCCTGGAACTTGCAATCCCCCTGCCTTAGTCTACTGGGAGTATAGCGTGGGCCAACACGTTGCCTCAAGCTTCTTTACTGGCGGATCTCTCTCTCTCTCTCTCTCTCTCTCTCTCCCCCCCCCTTCCCTCCCTCCCCTCCTCTCCCCCCTCCTCTTTCTCTCTCTCTCTCTCCCTACCCCCACACCTCTCTGGAAAGAATGAAGCAGCCTTGACCACACAATCACTCCCAGAAATAAGTAGCCAAAAATCATGTCGTCTAGACAAACAGATTTTATAGGTCCAATTAATTCCTGCCAGTCGAAAATAGGCATGTTTAATAAGGGGCTATATTTAGACTCTGTCATTATCTGGCTGCCCAGGGGAGAAACCTCAGTTCTTATTTCACAGACACTTAATTTCAAACAGAGTTCTGTGGATCTCCCCTTGGGACCAGGCTTCCTTTCCTTGCACCCTGAGCTGAGCTGGGGTCGGGGCACGAGAAGCTACTTACGTCCTGTGCTCCTGAGCCTGTGGGCATCTCCTCTCAACCATCCTAAGCCAGAAAACAGCTGAGGGACTTTTCTTTGGGCCACGTGATGGGTAGCAGGCAACTACCAAGAGAACACTGTTTACAGGGCTCCGGAATGTCTCCCTGGTCCCTCTGTCCCCAACTCCACCTATCTATTCTTCACCCCCTGGAACTAGGAGCCTCCTAGGGCCATCGTGAGTGTGGCAGCCATCCCATCACAGCACTGCTGTCCCCGGGAAAGAGTACCCTCTCCAGTCACTATTGACCATTAAGGCCTGAACAGAGAGCGGGCTGGCACCCGTGTCCTGGAGGGCCCTGGGTGTGCCAGAAGACCCTCATGAGCTGAAGGTTCCCCTTCAGGTCAGACTAGGACTCCTGTGGCCTTCCTGATGGTGCTGCCTTCTGGGGCCTGGAGATGATAGTGGAGGGGGCTGTCCAAGGTGGACATCTCCCTGACCTCAAAGGTGAGCCCACAGCCCAGGATCACAGGCTTCTCCTCCCAGGCCCTGCCTATAGGGCTCAGCCAGGCCAGGAGAAAGTGACTAATCACTATTCCCTAGAAATACGTACAAAGATCATTTGTTTCCTGTGGCTGCTGCAATAAATGTGCACAAATGAAATGGTTTAGAACAACTGAAACGTCTTCTCTCACAGACCTGGAGGTCAAAAACCGGAGCAGTGGCCCTCTGCCCGCCTCCTGAGGCCCCCGGGGAGAATCCTTCCTCAGTTTTTCAGCTTCTAGGGGCTCCAGGCACCCCTTGGCATGTGGCAGCAATCCAGCTATGTCCCTCCACTTCACTTGGCCTTCTCATGTACTTCTATTCTGTGTCCCTCTTAAAGACACCTGTCATTGGATTTAGGGGCCACCTGGATAATCCAGGGTGACCTCAACTCTAGGTCCTTAATTTTGTTCCATCTGCAAACCCCTTTCCTCCCCACAAGTTCACAAAGGTGCAGGCCCAAGCAGAAGCCCCAATTAGCACGCCACCCTGGCCACCCCTTCACCTTCCGGCTGCCCTGTCCACCTGAGCAAAGATACAGTGACCACTGAGCAACGTGCCTGATCTCTCACAGCCCAGCTGACAGATTCCCTGGTGAGATGAATAAGGGCCCTGCTGACAGTGACAGATAGTGACAGATGGGCAGACTCTGGCTCCAAAAGCATCATTCCTCGGCAGCACGACACCCCGACCCACCTCTCCACTTGACAAACTCCTAGTCACCTGTGAACACCGGCCCCACCAGCACCCACTCCTTGGGCAGGGACTTGCCCCTCTTGTTTGTCGCAGGGCCTGTGTGGCCTTCCTCTCTGCATCTCCAGACCTCAGCACCAGACCCCAGGGAAGCTGGACTGCGGTCCAGGCCTGAGGGTTGGCCCATGGCTGCTGCTCCAGGCCTCCTCCCCGCCTTGCCTCCCCAGCACCTCTGCTTGTCTCCCCTTCCTCTGCAGGCTGGTGGTGGGCGCCCCTTTGGAAACCAATGGCCAGCAGAAGACAGGAGATGTGTACAAGTGTCCAGTGATCCAGGGGAACTGCACCAAGCTCAACCTGGGTAAGTGTGGCCGCCGCTCTCTTCTCAAAGAGGCCGCCTCGTCCAGTGTGGAGCAAGCTCTGAGGCATGTCCATGCTCACGGTCCCCCGGCTCCTCTCAGCTGTCCCGTGAGTGGCCCTGGCTGTTCTCACTGCCCCGATATCACAGAGAAAGAAGCCAAAGCCTGGGAGGACGCAAGTCCCCTCAGTCACGTGGCTTATCAGGGCCAGATGGGCTTCGAAGCCAGGCCTCTGGTGTCCGGGGCTGCAGCTCTTTGAGTTTTCTCTCCCAGCAGGAGAAAACCATTTCCTGTCTTCTTTCTGATTTTGAAATACTAACAGCAGTAGCTGACACTCAGGGATCTTAGATAATGTCCACCATGTGCGGGCACTTTTAAGGTATTTTGGTTCACTTAACCCCCTCAACACCCATCTGAGATGGCACTATTGGACAGAAGACAGAACGATAGCACTTGAAGTGAGGGCACCTGTCCCACGTTACCCAGTGAGCACGCAGCAGGGCCTGGACTCCAGTCCACCATCTTTGGCTGTGCTGACCACTGAACCGCACTGCCTTTCTGAACAAAGGCTTTTCCTACTAAAGCGCTCTCAGGCCTATTCTGGAGCAGGAGGACGGGAGATGCCGGGAGCAGCCACAGTCTCCAGAGCCCTCAAAATCCACTGGGGTGCACCATGTGTATCCACTAAAGCACTTCCGTTTTGTCCTAAAGGTCAGACCAGGCAGGCCATGGCTCTGCCCTCAGAAGGGACCCGTCTCCTGTGGGCTGAGAAGCCGCAGCTCTTGGCACCCCCCCGGAGGACTGGCCTTCCCCAGGGCCAGAATGCTGGACCTCCCCATCCTCCTCTTCCAGGAGGTGCCTCTGCCCTAGAGCATCCCATGTCCCTGGGGTGGAGGACAGGAGGGCAGCAGGGCCTGCAGGAGGACCTGCCGGAGACTAGAGAGTTAGCAGATGAACAAGAGGAAAAGCCCAAGAGTCAATCAGATCCCCTGGTGGCCAGCTGCCTGTCACATGGTGCTGGAGGCCCCTGCTGTCCACATCTGGGTCAGCACCATGGGTGGGAAGATCAGAACCCAGCTCTGCAGTGAGTCAGCAGAGGAGGGGAGGGAGCCTGGCTGGTGGCCTCCGGTCTGGTCATCTGAAGGGACCCAGGTGGGCTTTCCCCTGCCAGCTGTCCAAGCTGTTTGCTGTGAGGCCCGGGGAGCTCACAGCCTCTCTCTGAGCCTCGATTTGCTCGTATGTAAAGTGGGCAGGGTGAGTTCAACAACCCTACCGTCTGTTCCAGGTCTACTCTGCCCCTCAACATTTTTTTTTTTTTTTTAGAGCTGGGGATTAAACTCAGGCCCTCAATTACACTAGTCAAGCGCTCCACCCCTGAGCCCCAGCCCCAGCCCCTCTGCCCCTCTACCTTTAATGAGTATTAATAGGTACGAAGCACTGTGCTTGTTAGTTATTGGGATGCAGCAGGGAATGAGGAGCCAAGGGCCCTACTGTGAGGGGACAATGCATAAATAGACAAAGTACAAAGCAGGATAATTTTAGGTGGAATAAGTGCTGTACAATAAGCCAAGAAGTGGTCAGGCAGGGAAGGCCTTTCTCAACAGGTAATATTTAAGCAAAGGCCTGACAGTGAGAAGGAGTAAAATGGCGGTAAAGTATTCCAGACAGAGGGAGAGCAAGTACAAAGACCCTGAGGTAGGAATGAGTTTGCTCCATTGGAGAATGTAAAGAAAGGCCATGTATGTAGATGGCACCGAGGGAACAAAGGAGGCGGTGGGAGAGGTGGACGCTATACTCAGGACTCAGGCCGCTGAGAGAAGCTGCTGGGACGGGCGGGGTATGGGCACAGAACTAATCATTTGTTCTGCCTATTGCTCTGTCTTCCAATGTGAACCCCATTTCCCTCCAGAAGGAGAAAGAGACATAAAACCCTGGAAAACATTTCTGAGCTGGGGCACAAGCCCAGGAGGTAGTGAGGAGCAAAGTGAGTCAGGACGGAGGAAAACTGTCTTCATTTGAAGGATGGTTCTCTCTCTCCCGCTGAGGAAAAAAAAAAAAAAAAATACAGGGCAGGAAGACCATCTGCCAGTTTATCCCACAGTGGAAAACCAAGGCTGGGGCGCCTGAGTCCTGGGTTTCCCCGGCCTCTCCAGGCACTGGGCTGTCCTGTGCCAGGAGTTCTTCTGTCTCCAGGGCAAGCTCAGTGGCTGTCAGTCACTCACACGTCTCCCTTGGCAGCCCTCCCTCCACACCTGGATGAAGTCAGGGTCTTCAGTGAGGGACAGGGTGGAGGAGGTGACGTGATGCTGGAAGGCAGACCCCATGAAGGCAGGGGCTTCTGCCGAGGGACCTTCCCCAGACCTGCAGAAGAGGGCACCCGTCTCTCCATTTGTAGACGCAGGAGGAAGCAGCGCTGGGACCTGAGTCCCCTTCCTCCAGCACAGGGGTCTTTCCCCCGAGCCCTCTGCCCCTGGAAGTGCCACCTCAGCGTGGACTTCAGTCCCAGGGCAGAGGAAGGAGAGAAGGCAGCAGGGAGGGGACGATGCCCCTCCAGAAACCGAGGGCAGACTCCTCCTCCCTGGCTGGGCCGGAGTTTCCCAGGTTAGATCTTGGAGCCTCCTCTGCGGTCCCCACTGCCACTGTGAGGCCGTTAGGTGGGGAATAAACTGAGGGCATGACATCCTGTGGCTGGGCTCAAGTCCCCAATCTATTTACCAGGGAGTGGCCCTGCAGAAGCCCTCGACACTTTCTGTACTTTGACTTCCTTACCTGTAAGATGGCCAGGGTGCCACCGGGACCCCCCAGGACAAGAGGAGGTCCCAGGCAGCAGGTGTGTGCAGAGCTCAGGGGGGACCAGGCCCCTCAGACCCCCAGGGCTGCTCCCCTCACTTCCTCTCTGGCCTGTTTGCACAGACAAAAAAAGAAAACAATCCCAGTCGCTCAGCACAGCCAAGGGGGCTGGATTTGATTTCCTAAGAGCCTCGCTAAAAACCCAGGGAAACCCAAGGAAAGAAATAACAAACTTGCTGCCCCCACCCTCTAGCCACAGGGCAGTCACGTGTCTGCTCCACCCCCAGGGCCTGCCCTGCCAGTCCTTGCTGACCTGTGCCCCTGGGCGCCAGGCCACCTCTTTATACCTCCAGTCACCCACAAAGCAGAACACAAACTGTTCTGAGTGGAGGGTCCCAAAGCCCCCGTGCAGAGAAGACACGAGGTCTCTCCTGGCAGCAGGTCAGGACTGACACACTCCAGCCCCTCCCTCTCTCTTCCTGTCAGTACACACACACACACACACACACACCACTTCTGGGGGATTCAAGCTCATGTTTCTTCCCTTCAGTGGCTTGGTAGAATGATCCAGAAAACCTTAACTGATGTAATTGTTTGTGGTTCTAATCTACAACAGCCAACCCTCTGCCTACACCTGGCAGGATGATAGCCCTGCCCCTGAGTATCCCACTTAGCGGTCAAATACAGACTGCAAGACCTAGAAAGTATAATGCCAGATTCGTGGGACCCCAATAGACCTCCAGGAGCCAAATCCGATGCAATCACACAAGAGTCTTTATTGCAAGCTCAAGCCTGGACTCACAACTGTTCCCAACACAGCAGTCCCAGGGAGTGAGTCCCAGTCCTTTGTTCAGTGAGATTTTATAGGTTTTGGGGAGATACTCTATGCGTCACAACATCACACAGCAAATCATTCCATACCGCGAGAAAATCAAACAACGACTCTTAACATTGATTAGAACATTCACTGGTGGGAACAAGTTGGATAAGGGTGATTGGCTAGTATAAGAGGGGGATTCCTTTGAACTGATTGGTTTAAGCCATGAGGGGAGTACTGCTGAACTACATGGTTTCCCAACTTGTTATCAACCACCATAAACTACTGGAGGGTCATCTGACATCCCAGATATTTCCCTGTCTCATGCTGATTGGTGGTTGCTAGGGGGTTGCTATGGGTCCCCACCTAGCCTGACTCAGGGACACCTGGCTCCACAGATCTCTCCTGTTATTTGTAGATAAACAACTCAGCAGGGTGGGAATGTGCCTAGGAGTGCTCTGTGGGTCTTTCCAAGGACAAGAGTCACACCCCCTTCCTTAGGACAGGCCTTGAGGTAGAAGCTGCTGTTATTTATTTTCAAAAATGGAGTCACATCAGTTTCTCAAAAGCTCCAGAAGTCTCCTGTCCAGTTGTCCTTGTGAGAGGGACTCTCTCCATCACCCTCTGTCACTTTGGCAGATGAGCAGAGAAGGGAGCCTGAAAGAGCAGGACCAGGGTTGGCAAGTGTCGGTGGAAGGGATGCTGCCCAGAGGACGCGGCCTCAGTGGACACCATGGTGTGTTTGGAATGGGCACAGGGGAACGTTGGAGCCCAGTCAGGTGACTGGTAGAGGAGAAGGCCTGGACTGGAGGAAGGCTCTGCCGTGGGTTTACTGTGTGATCTTCAACTATTGCTTGGCCTCTCTGAGACTCAGTTTGCACATCTCCCAGGGACCTGAGAGGAAGGAATGAGATCGTGTCTGGGGAGCAAGGGGACCCAGGCACCTCAGGGACCAGCAGCAGCAGAAGCAGCAGCTCTGGGCGGAGGGTGGGCAGGAGGGGGCTGCAGGCTAAGCATCTCCCTCCTCCCCAGGAAGGGTCACCCTGTCCAACGTGTCTGAGCGGAAGGACAACATGCGCCTCGGCCTGAGCCTCGCCACCAACCCCAGGGACAACAGCTTCCTGGTAAGAGCCACCTGCCCCACTGTGCTGCCCAGCCCTTCCTGCCCACCCAGACCTGCTGCATGGAGTGGGAGAGGTCGGGGACTGAAAGTCCTCATACCCCATCGGCACCTCAGACTCGCTCACCCCACCCAACTCCACCCTCAGTCGCACCACCCCAGGCCCAGCAGGAAGAAGCCCCTCCACAGGCTTCGGCCTTTCCTGGTGTCTGAAGGGTCACCCAAACACCCAGGGAGGTGTCAGTTTGGAGGGGACAGTTCAGGCAGAAAAAAGGATTGAGTCCTTTGTGTGCATACCCAGGGTAGAGGAGCAGCCAGAAAAGGGACAAGGATAAATACAGCCAACGCTGACAGGGACCATCCATTCCTTGGGAAGCCAGTTTCCTGGGGCAGAGGCCAAATCCCACATGCAATAAAAGAAACAAGACATGTCACTCCACCTAAGACTGTAGGGAAACCAGAAATGAAGAGACACAGATGCACTGCCACCCAGGGAAGGGATATGGAATGGCAGGCCATCTGGACATCTGGGATTGAATGTGGCAGGCTGGGAGAAGTTCCTGTTTTGTTTTTACAAACAGGTCCTAGCAAAGAAGAAAGAAAAGAAGGTGTCTGGGCTGCAGTGGCAAAAACGCTCATTTGTTTAAACAACTTTTTGAGCACCCAGAGTGTACTGAGCCCAGGGCAGGCCCCTGGGGACTCCAGCAGTGCCCAGAGCTCCTGCTCCTGGTTCTGGTTGGAAGAGAAGCAAATAAGTAACACATATGATGCTGGGGTTCAGAAAGACATCAGTGGGCCATCTTGGGGGTCTGTCCCCTACCCCAGGAGCACACGCCAGCACTGACTACAGTCTGGGAGCTCAGTGGCATAACTGATGGGCAGCACCGGCTCCCTGCCACAATGGGTGATGCTTGGTGCTCCAAACAGGATCCTTCTGGACCTGACAGTTCCTACATGAGGAGATTTCAGGAAAAAATTACCCCAGAAAGTTCAACACAAGGTACCACCCACTTTTAAATTGGGGGGGGCTTGTGTCACTCTCTGTTTTTGTCCATCAGTCCATTTCTGCTGTCAGATGAGACCTCTGGGGTGCGCAGCACCAGGCATCAGGATGCTTCAATATACGTGCATGGCAGGTCCTCCATTATCCCCAACCACAGGCAAAGCAGGGCCCCAGCCCCGTCCACACACACATCCCTTAGGGCCTTTGTCTCCACTCCCTTTTCTGCCTGAAGCTCCTTGTCACATTCTCACTAACTTGATTTCACTTACTTCACAAGGTGGGATGAGGTCTAAGAGGACTCCTCTTGGAGCTTGGAGCTCCCTGGGAGCAGCTTTTAGCCTAACATGGTAGCCCAATCCTGTAACCCCGGCTACTCAGGAGACTGAGGCAGGAGAATTGCAAGCTCCAGGCCAGCCTGGGTAATGAGACCCCGTCTCAAAATAAAAAGGACTGGGGATGTAGTTCAGTGGAAGAGCATCTTTGGGTTTAATCCCCAGTACCATAAAGAGAAATTAAAATAAATAAATGCCTGATTCTTTGTTAACTCATTCACTCATCCATTCCTCGATTCACTCATCAGTCCCACCCCTGCCAATCGTCCACCTCTCTATTCATGTATCCATCCAATCATTCATCTACACATCTGTCTATACCTCAGTCCAGTTACTCACCCTTCCATTCAGTCATCCATTCTTCCATCCATCATCCACCCATCCACCATCTATATACCCATTCACTCGCCGTCCATCGGTCATCTACCCAGCTATTCATCCATCGTCTTTCTATCTACCCATCCATCCTCCCATTCTTTATTCCCTCCTTTATTCCAAAATAATTGACAGCAATTTCAACAAAAGACACAGATAAATCATAACCTTTAAATGTAGGTTAAAATGAAAGCTAATTAAAGAAATGGTTTGGGAGAACAATTCCTCCCCTAAACCGAAGGAAATTACTGCACAAAACTTAGCCTGGGGTGTCCTGAGAGCAGGACAAAAATGGAGGCATGGAGTGAGTTTCCATTTTTAAGAGCCCTACCTCTGAGAGAGACTCATCACTTCAGTCCCCCAATGAGGGTGTGACATCAATGCTTTCGGTTGCAAATTTTACAGAAATAGCAAAGACCTTTTTTTTTTTTTTTTTTTTCCATCTTTGCCTAGTAAGAGCATGGCATGTTGTTGGGACCCAGTCCTGGAAAATTGCCCAGTAAGGACCATCAGGTGGCCTCTGCAGATAAAGGATCTTGCCTAGTGACCCTTGAAGGGTCCACTCCCATGACTGTAAAGTGTCCCTAGATTTTCCCTAGATCTTATGTGGTGGGTGGGGTGGGCAAGTTGGAGGAAGAAGAGTCATACCCTAAATAACAAAATGGAGAACGAGATCTTGAAATCACAACAAAGGAGGACTCCAAGACTGATAGCTCCCCATTACCCCTGACACAAAGGGAGCAGGTGCACACTGCAGCAAGAGAAAGCGTGGTGAGACTTAACAAAGACCCTCTCATCCCTGGGGACAACGACACTCTGAGAAAGGATGTCTGTCCAGGGTCACGGAGGTTGGGGCTAGACCATGGGTCGTTGGGCCGGGCCCTCTCCGCCTCACCCACTGACCAGGGGCCTGCACTGTACTTCTCAGGCCTGCAGCCCCCTCTGGTCTCATGAGTGTGGAAGCTCCTACTACACCACAGGGATGTGCTCGCGAGTCAACTCCAATTTCCGGTTCTCCAAGACCGTGGCCCCAGCTCTTCAAAGTAAGTGGCTTCAGATCTACAGATGGGCTGAGCTGGGGACAGTCTTGGAAGGCTTGGGGCTCTGGTCACTGTTATCCTGGCTACAGAGCAGCATTTGGTTGGATTGTAGTTCCGCCCTGCCCCAGCCTTTGGGATGACCTAGGATCAAGTCACTTGGTTGGGCCTCTGTGGGATCATGATCCTGGTGCACCCCCCCTACAGTGTGATGGTGGGAGCGAAAGAACTAAGGTTGTGAAGACCAAGGGCGCCTCACTGCGAAGACCCTTTGCATGAGAGGGGTTGCCAGGCCACCACGTGCCACAGACCGTCCCCAGGTGCCATTCACTTAGACTGCAATGCATATAGCGCTCCTGGTGTTGAGTAATACCCAGCAGGAGGAGAGCCATGGGGTAGAGAAAGGTCCTTGGTAAAATTATGCTGGATCCGTTCTCCTGCGCTTCAGGGAGTTCAGCTCAGCTTGCCCAGGGCTTCGTGGAAAACAAACCGTCCCTCATTCCCCTGCCACCAAGAAATCTCGGGGAATTGGTGCTCAGACCTCACCCCAGAAAGCCCAGATGCCTTGGCTCTGAGCCCTACTGTTTCTTCTGTGCTAAACACCCTCACCCAAGCAGCTGTTGCCCGTTTTATGGAGGGTGAGGGGATTAGCACCTCAGGCTTGCAGGCAGCCTCCCTCCAAACAATGGGGCCACTCAGGGGTAGAAAGATGGGGCCTGGGGGAGGGAGGAGGGGGAGGGTCAGTCTAACAGGGGCTGGTGAGTAGTCCTCTTAGGGCCATGAGGAGGACACTAAAGGGCAGGAAAGGCAGTGCCAGAGCACAGGAAGAGGCCCACATCAGGCACAGGGTTTCCACTGGGAACATCATGTCCCTAGAGCCACTGTTCTCTGCAAATGGAAATTTGACCATTCCAGCCTCCCTAAACCTCCTCTAGCAGAGGCCTCATGGCCCAGCCAGCTAGCAGTGTCCAGACAGCTGATCAAATACAGACGGCAGGCCACCCTGTGTAGACTGCAATCCAGTAGGTGTGGGATAGGCCCTGGTGTGCGTGGAGAGAGGAGGGCGGGGGAACTCCCCAAGAGAGTGTTCAGCCAAGTCGTTCAGGAACCGCAGACCAAAAGCCGCATTCTTCCCAAGGTGTCTTTTTTAAAAAATTGAAATTGTAAGAAAGAAATCAGTGATAAAAATGCATTCTAATAATAAAAATAGTTTAAAAAACAAAAGAAACCTAATCCTTCCCAGGAGATCATAAACTCCTCCGAATCAAGTCATTTGGTCTAGTCTCCCTCCGTGGCTGCCAACGCCGGGCAGAGTTCTGGCATATCAGGTGCTCAGTCCAAATGTGTTGAGCTAAACCAAACTGGAAAAAGACAACTCTATGTGGCTCAGTCAGGCCAGAAGTGTCAGGTCACTGCCAGCCGAACACAGCAAGCCAGTGGCAAGGTGTTGAGCCTCCCAGTCACCCAACATTTCCCAAGTGCTCCATCAAACACAAAGCCCCAACAAGCACCTGGGCTGAAAGCCACCAACCTTCCTCTACCTGGGAACACGGAGTTCCACAGGACACTTTCACTATGCAAGGATGCGTGGAATGGCTGACACAGGACAGGCTCCCAGCATGGTTAAGGAAGACCTTCTAACGGTGTGAAAGGTCCACCGTGAAATAAGCAGATGCCCAGATACATCATGTATGCTATCTTCCAAAGTAACCCTGACCATCAGCAAATGTTGCTTAGATTTTAAGTCTTTTTTTTTTAATATTTGTTAAAGTGCCCACGTCTGATTTATTTTCTTTGTTAATTTCTATTATCCCCTTTAACTTGGTATTAATATGAAAAAATATAAAGCAAGCTTTATGTTCAGAGATAGAGTAAAGGCCGAGAGCTTGACCAGATGAGGTCCACTGCCACATTAACTCAGTGATTTACTTTTTAAAAAATAAATAAAAATAGAATCAACTAAGATTTCTTGAGCTTTGTGCCCAACCCTTTAGAAGAATCTTGCTAGTTCCTCGTGGCAACTGCTATTTATTTTTATGCCTCTCTCAGTGCAGAGGAAACTGATGCTGAGAGGTTACATGACTATCCACAGGTCACACAGCTAGTGAGTGGTGAGGCCAGGAGTCAAAATCACCTGGTGTCAGAATCCAGATTCTTAGCTCCTCCCTAAACGTGAAATCCTCTCATTCAGGCTGCCAGTGGTAAAAGCCAGAGGCCTGTTACAGTGAAGCAAATGACAAGAGGCCCGCATGTGGCAGGGCCACCTGCCTTGGAAGCTTTGACCAATTTGCACTGGTCAGTTCCTAATCAAGAGCAGAGGTGGTCAGGCTTCTTTTTTGTTTTGATCAAACAGCCCACAGAGTGGTAGAACAGAGCCAGGAAACCCCAGACTCGTCATTCACGTTCCCCAAACGTGCTGAGCCCAAGGTGCTCCTCAGTCCAGGGAATGACACACAGGTAGCAGTCAATTCTTCTGTCCTCCTCTGAACAATCATCTGGAAAATCAGAGATGTGCAGACACTGGCTCCTTGGCTCGCCATGACCCTGTCCTCACTTCCCAGGGTGCCAGACCTACATGGACATTGTCATTGTCCTGGATGGCTCCAACAGCATCTACCCCTGGGTGGAGGTCCAGCACTTTCTCATTAATATCCTGAAGAAGTTTTACATTGGTCCAGGGCAGATCCAGGTGAGTCTCTGGGGCCCTTTCCTCCTCTCAACAGGATCTCCCCGCTGAGCCCACTGACCCATGCTGCCTGGGGGTGTCAAGGAGCACCTTCACATGCCCTCAGGAAGTGCACAGGAAACCTTGGCCAGCCAGCACTGGGTCCCTGCAGCCTAGGATGCCAATCCCTAGTGAGCACATCAAGGGACAGTTTGGGGAGGCCACACTCATAGGCAAAATACTGACTTCTGGGTAGTCCCCACCTACGAAGACGTTCTGAGCAGGAGGGTTGGAGGGCTGAGCAGGCCCCAGAACCCTGCGGAGCAAGGGCAGGAACATTGGGATTGGTTTTGGAGAGAAGACCAGAAGGAGGTAATAGCCATCACGTCTGGCTCAAGACAGGGTATTCATTCTATTATTTTGACTAAATGAGGATCAATGGATTAAAGTTTCAAGATGGTAGATGGCAAGTCACTCTAAAAAAATTATGTTTTACAAGTAGAGCTGTTGAAGAGGGAGTGGAATTTCTCATGGAGCCAGGGTTCCCTGCCACTGAGAATACAGCTCTTAGGGCATCCGAGAGAACGTCCAGCATTTGAAGGGGACTTATGCCAAGTAAACTCAGTGGGCCATCCAATGGCAACGTTTATCATTTAATCCCTACTATAGGTCATTAAGGGTTTTTTTTTTATTTCTGAGCTCCTAAAGTTGCCTATATTTTATTACCCTTGGGGATGCAAGAGCCTCTTCCCTTCCATTTTTTTTAAATATTTATTTTTTAGTTGTAGTTGGACACAATACCTTTATTTATTTATTTTTATGTGGTGCTGAGGATTGGATCCAGGGCCTTGCACATGCTAGGTGAGCGCTCTACCACTGAGCCACAATCCCAGCCCTTCCTTCCAGTTTTAAAGAATCTTGATTTTAGAGTTTGGAAACAACACCAAGGCCCTCCACCCACACTGCTCCTGCTAACTTAGACATCCATGCTGTGCCGACTGTTTTCTTCCGAAGAAGACGTGTGATCAGTCAGTCAGGCCTCTCCTTAGATCACAAGATGCCCTTACTCTGTTTGTGGCCCCAACTCGTCCCACTGAACCATCTCTTCATTCCTGGAATAATGCAGAAGCTGCTCCCCCTGGGCTGCGGTGACATCTTGGGAAGGGTGATCTCTCACTCCCTAATCATGACAAGGGAAGATCATTCCTGGGGACTCTTGCCACCAGAGGTCTAAGTGTCAGGGGCCAAGACATTCCTTCACGCTCTCCTCTGCCATGCAGGTTGGAGTCGTGCAGTATGGAGAAGATGTGGTCCATGAGTTTCACCTCAATGACTACAGGTCTGTGAAGGATGTAGTGGAAGCTGCCAGCCACATTGAGCAGAGAGGAGGAACAGAGACGCGGACGGCCTTTGGCATTGAATTTGCTCGGTAAGAAAAATCTGTTTTTTTAGATCTCAGATACTGTCCCAGGTATCTATTGCTGTGTAACAAACCACCGCAACGTTTGCTCCCTTGAAGCAATGATTTATTAATTTCCCCAAAGTTCTGGGGAACTTTGACCCAGCTGGTCAGTTCTCCCTGGGTTCCCTCACATGGTTGAGTGTCGTCTAGTGTCCACTGAGATTGTTATCCTCTGAGGTTTGACTGGGCTGGATGTATAGGATGCAGTGCACAGGGAGAGGGCAGTTGTTGCTGGCCTCTGGCTGGGAGGTCAGCGGGAACTGGTGATCTAAACACCCACACATGGCCACGTGGCTTGATTTTCTCGTGTCACGGCATCTGGATTCTGAGAGAAGTGTCCCGAGAGCAAGCTTCCTCAGAAACCCAGACTGCTGACGACCTCGCCTTGAAGTTCCAAAAATGACTTCTGCCACATGCTGTGGGTGGAGCAAGTTCCCAAGGCCAGCCCAGATTCAAGGGGAAGAAATTTGATTCTACCTCTTGATGGAGGAATGGCAAGGTCATGTTGAGGAAGGGCGTTTGGGATGGGGGTATCATTGCCACCAACTTTGCAGAACATGTTCTACCAAAGACACTCTGTAAAAGGATACGGGTTCCATGAAGGCAAAATCTAGTTCCTTAAAATCCCACCATAACTCATTCATCCACATGAATGCTGCCTGTAGACATGTCCACACAGAGGACCACAGGCTTATGCCAGGAAGACATTGCACAAAACATGTGCTTACCCAGTGAAATTAGCCAGTTTTAAAAGCAATCCCACAAGCTCTCTCGAGCCGTGGCTTAGACACTTAAGATGACTACATCTAAGCCACTTAGATTTGAAATGTCTAAATTTTACACCTACGAATGTGAGTTCTGCTACATTTGTTAAGACCACAGTCCCGACTTATAGTCCCACCTCATTTAGGCTTAGTTGATGTGTTTCATAGAATTTCACAACACAAGAGCTACCTAGGCATCTCATGATTTTATGTGGTCAAAAGATTAAGATTTTTCCAACTTCATAACTTCTTACGATTAAGTCACTGCTCAACCATTGCATTTCTGTGTGCTGATAAAACTCGTTCTCAAGTGCTCACTTTGGCAGCACATATCCTAAAATTGGAATGATACAGAGAAGATTAGCATGGCCCCTGTGCAAGATGACATGCTAATTTGTGAAGCGTTCCATATTTCTGTTTATGCCAGAGATGAAACCGAGTTCTACTTGGGCAAAAGATGTTCTTATGTGTACAAAGTAAAAAAACAACACAGTGACTCCTGGTGACCAAACCAAACAAAACCCGGGTGATCTGGGGAAAGGTAACTCGTGCCCATGTCAACAGTGGCATGGTTCAGGCCAAATTCCCAAGCAACCTTCCTGCTAAGGCCATTGGACACAGAATCCATATGATGCTGTGCCCCTCAAGGATTTAAACTAATGGAAAATAAATAAAGATGGGTTTGTGCTCTTGTAAAAAAGAAGAGGAGGAGGAGGAGGAGGAGGAGGAGGAGAAGAAGAAAAGAAAACTCGTTCTAAAGCTTACTTTTTCTTCTTCATGGGAAGATGATGGTTCTTACCCATCTTTACAAGGAATGGGCCATTTTGCTGTTTTGCCGTCACTGGGGTGGGACCAGAGATGCCCAACAGGCCCTGGTGAAAGGGCTGGGCAGCAAAGGGAACCAGTGACCACCGGCTAGTGTGGTGCTTACTGACTCACACGAGAATGAAGCCACTGTTTGGTCATTCCCCTTCTGCAGCCCACCAACCTTGGGTCAATGACATGCATGTGACTCGCCAGGTAGTTTGAAGCATTGGTAACTCGGGATTTGCAACTCCTGGATTGTAATTTCACCTCCACTGAATTTTGAAATTCTGATCTTCCAGTCTGCCAAGTTCAGGTCCCAAATTATAGCTGGTGCCTTTTAAGATGAAAGGTTTTCTCCCCTCACTTGGTTATTCATAATGAGGGTTTTTTTTTTTTCTTTTCTCCCCCATGTACCTACTAAAGGACAAAGACTCCAGCCATGAACTTGAGGGGCTACAAAGATGGTAACCTGTGGCCCTTAGCTTGGCAGCTCCCAGCCCAACATAGGAGCTCTAACCAGTGTCAACCCTGATCCTATCTCGGAATGCAGAGAGACTGTCTCTCAGGGAGGCCCATGAGGGTAGACAGGAAAGGTTTACTGAGAGGTGGCCTTGGGGTGCACATCCACTGAGGGAGCTGGCCAAGAGATAGCCAGGAGGGGGCATTCCAGGCTGAGGGAGCAGCCCACAGACTCAGCATTGCACCTGGCACCCCCCAGATCAGAGAGCAGCTCACAGAGGTCATGGTCCAGGTCACACAGGTCTGGTGGGACTTCATCAGGACCTGGTCTTTTCCTGAGAGAGACAGGAACCAGAGCAGATTCTAAGCAGACCAGAGACATGATATAAGCTAAATTCTGTGGGTCATTCTGGTTTTTAGTTGGGTGGGTCCTGTTGTGACTATAAAGTTCTTACTGCTCTCAAGGAATTTGTAATCTCATTTACAAAGGAACAGATCCAAGTCCCTTTACCCAACACAAAATCACAACTTAAAAATCTGATGATTCATGCTGATATTCATACTATTACAGATTCACAAAGATATTCACACTATTCTGCTATATGGAAATATGATCCTGAAGTTTTTCTTGGCTCTCAATGTAATAAAAACTGCTATTCTCCTGCCATAATTTTCTGCATGAAGTTTTTATTCCCTGGGCCTGGCCCTTCGTGGAGGTCACAGAACCATCTAGAATTTCCTTTGAGGGAAGAGCAGAGTTCTCCCTTCACTAGGTTGGGTTTCAGCCCAAAATCTGCTCTTGTCATGTGGAGTGGGCCTCTGTGCCCTTTGGGTCCACAACTTATACTAAAATTAAACGGGATTTTTTAAGGCAACATGTCCAGAATATCAGAGAGCTACAAAGAGAACAGCAGATGGTTTTCCCTCTTCACTGGCTGCCGCAGTCTGGCTGGGCACAATTCACAAGCCACTTGTCAAGCAGAAACGAACTTTATTTTTAGAACACACACGCCGCACCACACGAGCTCTTCAGGAATTCCCTCAGAGCCCAACTGCCACCACCGGCTTCAGGCGAACCTCTCAATCCCCCCACTCCTCCCGCTCTTGAGGCCGATTGGCTGGGTCACGTGGGCAGAGCCAAAAGAGTCCCCCAATGAGCAGCTCCATGGTCTGAAAGGGCGGGGAAACAGCCCAATGAGCATCACCGCAGAGGAGCCAATCAGCTGGAAGTTTGTGGGGCCGCTTAGGCTGTGGCTCTCAACATTTCCCCCTCTCTGTTTAAACAACAAGCATGTGGCTTAGGGACCATGCCTGTCTTAGGTTGTCCAATACTACATAAGGTCCTTACCTGCCATCAGATGAGCTGACCTCAAGGCGTCAGCCTCCTGTCTTAGGTTGGTACCATTGCAATTGGATCTTACCCATCATTGACTACCGGTCCAGCATACAGCTACACCTGTGGATAGGCCTTTGTACCAGTGGGGGGGTGAGGTTCTTTGCCTCACCTCTGTTGGCCCCCAAATTTTAGCTGAATGACCATCACAAGCAGAAGGGAGGAGGATACAAAATGCCATGACACCAAGCCAATTGATGGCTCCTTTTGGAAAAATTGTACCACCGATGGCACCATCAGCAAAAATACCCTGGCACTACCACAAGTCACTGCACCAAGAGATAGTTCACAATGCATACAAGTGATACATAGTTGAGGCAAGTTCTGCAAGCAGTTCAGTGATAGCTATTGCAGAAGCTATAGTTTGGTTTTGTCTTTGTCTTCACCAGCACTGGGATGAAGATAGGAATTCTGGCAATGATGGCTAAAGAAAAAATTATGTAACATTCCAGCAGGCACTAAAAGAAAACAATTTTCTGAACAATTTACATTATCCTGAACAGAATTATTAAATATAATGAAAAGGAAAGGTGAAAGTAAACAGATCTGTTAACCTCCTTTTTTGTTCACATATTAAAACAATCCTCAACAGCTGTACCCAATTTAAACTAAACCATTTAAATCACGTGAATAAGAAAAAAGAATTTGGATCTATTTTTTCATGAGCGCTAATCATATATGATATATGGACATACGCACATACAAACATACAACACAAAACACAAGTGTGCACACATAATATAATACATACAACACATAACATAATAGTAAAGGCCTTGTAACTTTTTACAGGTGAAATCTCCATTGCAATGTTTAAAAACTCCATAGTCAAAAAAATAGAACTAATCAGCAAAACATTAACCTAGGTCTGTATGAGCTCAAAAAACAAAATAGAACTTCATGATGTGGGAAAGGGCAATAATAAAATAGATATTGAAAAAAAAATCCTGGTTTCATTAGCCTCCAGGTGTGGGAGAACCACTGTCGCAGATGTAAGGATAGCCAAACTGGAGTTCTGGATATCAGCTGTTATGGATTTGAGCCAAATCATCTTCTTTTTGGTCTGTAGAAATCGCTTTAGTTAATCTCTCTGGAATCCAAATTGGCTGCTGTTTTCCCTATGGAAACACACAAACAGACCCCCCGACTCCAGACAATCACTGGGTCAGGACCTTTCCATTGTCCTGTTAGAATATCCTTCCAAAGTACCTTGGGCTTATGTACATTTTTTGGACACATATGCCTTTCCGCAGCACTAAGCCCTGATAAATCCAAATTTTAAAAGTTTCGAGTAAAAAGAGTTATTTTAAGTTTATCTTTGGGGGATATATACCCCTTCCCAATTCCCTCTTTTTGCTTTAATAAGTACATTTTAATAGTTTGATGAGCTCTTTCAACTATGCCTTGTCCCTGTGGATTGTATGGGATTCCTCTTATATGAGTAATGCCAAATGATGAGCAAAATTGTTTAAAAGAGGTAGAAGTATAGCCAGGATCATTATCTGTTTTTAACTGTTTTGGAACACCTACAGTGGCAAAATTTTGTAAGCAATCAGCTATAATATCTTCAATGTTTTCTCCGGTATGAAGGGAGCCCATCAAAAATCCGGAAGAAGTATCAACTGTAACATGCAAATATTTTAATTTTCCAAATTCTGGCAAGTGTGTGACATCCATCTGCCAAATATGGTTAGGTATCAGTCCTCTAGGATTGACTCCAAGATTAACTTGTGGTAAAAAGGTCACACAATTTTGACATTATTTTATTATTTGTCTAGCTTGTTCCTTAGTTATTTTAAAATGCTTTTGTAAAGTATTAGCATTGACATGGAACTTTTTATGCAAATTTGTAGCTTCTTCTAGTGTAGAGAAAATATGTATGCTTCATTGTTTTGAAATCTAAAACATGATGAATTTGCTGCCCTCCTGCCTGTTCAAATACAGGGCATGCTAATCTTTGAGGTCCTGTCTCAGGATCCCATCTATCAACTACGGGGTTGGGGGCCTCCCAGCATATGGAGGTGGAGCTGTTGGTTGGACACTTACGCCCTCTGGTGATAGAAAGGTGTTAGTAACAGCCTCCTGTTGTAACTTCTCCCCTGATGGCTTTTCCTCCTTTAAATTTTCTTCCTCTGACTGACTAGCTCGAGAGACCTTCTCTTTTACTTGATTGATCTAACATGTCTTCTACCATAGTCTGAACTGAAGGCTTTGGACTAGGCAAACAAAATTGTATCATCATCCACAATGGCAATGTGCCAACTGGCAGAGTTCCTGGGTTTTTCTTTTCCCTCTCCCTTAAATCTTCACCATGATGGTTCCATTGTGATATATTTAACATCTCCTCCTTAAAAAGCCATGGGCTACATTTTTGTATTGTATCAACGTATGCCCTGCCTGCTCTTGGTTTTACTGGGGTGCCTCCTTCCTCTAACAATTTACTTAACATTCTTTCAGTTTGTTTTTTACTAATTTCTGATCCCATATTTCTACTATAATACAACCCAACCAGATAACGCCTAACAAAACTGAAACAGAATGAAACAAAAATGGAACAAAAATTCATTATATCAGCCTTTCTATCCTCCTGAAATGTCCATCTGTCCTTTCTCCCTATCTGTTCCTCAGACACAAATAGTTTTTCCTCAGATGTGAGCAGTTTTTCTTCCATCTTACACATCTCCAGGGACAGGCAACTTAAAACAAAAGTGAAACAAACCAAAAGAAGAATCTTAAAATGGCTACCCATCCTCTCGCCCTGCCCTCAGGGGCGAGCAGTTTACCTTATCACTTACCCTCAGTCATTCCCCGTGGGAGCCACCAAATGCCGCAGTCTGGCTGGGCACAATTCACGAGCCACTTGTCAAGCAGAAATGAACTTTATTTTTAGAACACACATGCCGCACCACACGAGCTCTTCAGGAATTCCCTCAGAGCCCAACTGCCACCACTGGCTTCAGGCGAGCCTCTCAACCCCCACTCCTCCCACTCTTGAGGCCGATTGGCTGGGTCACGTGGGCGGAGCCAAACGAGTCCCCCAAAGAGCAGCTCTGTGGTCTGAAAGGGCGGGGAAACAGCCCAATGAGCATCACCGCAGAGGAGCCAATCAGCTGGAAGTTTGCTGGGGCCGCTTCGGCTGTGGCTCTCAACATCTGGCAGCTTGAAGAAGTTCTGAGGCAACTTAGTCCAAGTTTTGTGAATTCCTCAACATCAAAATCACATGCAAAAGCTCATCAGGTAACAAGCTTGTCATGTAACAAGTTACCTCTGCTAACCCAAAGGCCACTGGTCTTCAGTCTGTCCTTACAGAGCTTAAACCTGAGGGCTGTCCTTCCTGCCTGGCAGTGGGTAAGACTCATGGGAATCACTGCCAAGTCCACAAGTGACATTAATTTTTATAGTGGAAAATTCTACCTGCTGGGCCAGTCTTGGCAAGACCATAGGTGTGCTCAGCACACTGTGGTCTAAAGGAGGGTTGATCACAGAGGCACCAAGAGCCAGTTTTTCATGTTTAGTAGACCAATTGCCAACTGTCAGAGCCCCTTTGCCATATTGGGCGTGACTGGGCTAGCCCTGCTGTCCCGGGGCTGGAGGGCCCAACAGGTAAGCCAAGCTCATGCTCCAAGCACTGAAAATCAAAAAGTAAGAGAACTATTTTCCATTTCATTTTTTTAATTTTTTTGTTTTAATTAGTTATACATAACAGTAGAATGCACTTTGATACATCTATCAATGGAGTATAACTTCCCATTCCTGATTGTACGTGATGTAGAATCCCACTAGTCTTATATGTGTACATAGGGTAATAATGAATGTCTGATTCATTCTACTATCCTTCCTGCCCCCAGAGCCCCTCCCTTCCCTTCACTCCCCTCTACCTAATCTAAAGTAATTCTATTCTTCCCTAGCATTGTGAATTAGCTTCTGTATAACAGAGAAAACATTTGGCCTTTGTTTTTTGGGGATTGGCTTATTTCACTTAGCTTGATATTCTCCAGCTCCCTCCATTTTCTGGAAAATGCCATATTTCATTCTTCTTTAAGGCTGAATAATATTCCACCATATATATATATATATATATATATATATATATATATAATGCAATATTATTGGAGTGCAATATATATAAAATTCAATATCATATATATATACACATATATATCACATTAACTTTTTTATTCATGTAATATTTAATATTTCCAAAAATACAATCAAAGTAGTCCTCATGGGAGAAGTCAGAACTCTGGGGCTTCCTCACACATGTTCTCCGGGTCAGTTGTTTAGGTGGTGAACTCCCTGGCACCTCAGCTCTTCAGTCCTTAGGAAAATGGGACACAATGCTGGGTGTTCAGTAGAACTTTTAAAAATTATTGATGGCGGGTGGGGATGTGGCTCAAGCCGGTAGCGCGCTCTCCTGGCATGCGTGCGGCCTGGGTTCGATCCTCAGCACCACATACAGACAGAGATGTTGTGTCCACCGAAAACTAAGAAATAAATATTAAAATTCTCTCTCAAAAAAAAAATCACTGATGGCCAGGCAAGGCCCCAGGAGAGTCTGACCTGATGGGTGTGAGGGGAGCCTGGGCATCGGTATGTTCTTAAACCTCAGCCCCAGAGACTCTTGGGTTCGCTCACCATTACCTCAGCTGTGGTCACCTGGGGGTCACGACCCACCCTCTTCTTTGGTACAAGGTCCAATGGGGTGGGCGTGTTGGGTGGCCCCCGGGGGCCAGCTGTGGCTTCATCTTCCCCATTCCCCACGTCCCTCAGTGACCCGCCCCTGTGCTCGGGTTGCAGATCAGAGGCTTTCCAGAAGGGCGGAAGGAAAGGGGCCAAGAAGGTGATGATCGTCATCACAGACGGGGAGTCCCATGACAGCCCGGACCTGGAGAAGGTCATCCAGCAAAGCGAGAGGGACAACGTGACCAGATACGCCGTGGCCGTGAGTCCCTCCCTGCCCAGGGCTGCTGGCTGCCTCTCAGAGGAACTCCCAGGGGCTATTTTCTGAGAAGCAGCCTGTCGTGTCCAGGCTTTTAAAAGAGCAAGCCCGGAAGCTTCTTGAGCACTGCTCAGGCCTGTCCACAAAGGTCATGGGCTTGGTTTTTCCTTCCTTTGCCAGGAAGCTTCAGAAACCTCAAAAACTAGGAAATGGCTCAAGCCTTTCAGCTCCCAGAATCCTAGCTGAGCACAGGGCCCTTATCTTGCCTCTAAAAGAGGATCAGTCCCCAAACGCAAATGGTCCCTGGAGGAAAACTCAGGGCCACCAAAAGTCCTGGCTCAGCCCACCCTGGAGCCCTGGGGTCAGGGGCCCTGAGGCGTGTGGGAGAGCGTGTGCTATGACCTGGTTTGTCGTCCCTGCCCCTGTTCCCTGGCAGGTCCTGGGCTACTACAACCGCAGGGGGATCAACCCAGAAACTTTTCTAAATGAAATCAAATACATCGCCAGCGACCCCGATGACAAGCACTTCTTCAACGTCACTGACGAGGCAGCGCTGAAGGACATTGTTGACGCCCTGGGGGACAGGATCTTCAGCCTGGAAGGTGAGCCCTGCCACCCAGAGGGGCTACACACACCTGGGTTTAAGTCAGACAAATGCCCCAGAGGGAAATTCAACTGCACAAACGGAATGGAATGGCGTAGCAAGTGACCCTGCTTAATGAAAAAAAAGGAGCAATCGAGTGTCCTTTGTTCTGGATGCAAAGCAATGTGCTTTATGAACAACCTGAAAGGTGGCTTCTCTGGTATTCTCCATACTTGACGGCTGAAGAGACTGAAACTCAGAGCAGTTAAGTAACATGCCAAAGTTCCCGCACTGGGGACAGTGGTGATATGTAGACCAGTGTTGCCAGGTTCAGCAATATGAAATGCAAAACTTGTGACAGACTTACACTAAAATATTATGCATTGTTTATCTGAAGTTCAAATTTAGCTGGGCACCCTATATTTTCTCTGGCACCCCTAGCTGGGACCCTGCCGAGCCTGACTCCTCAGCCTAGAACATTCAGTCTCTCTGTGCCACGGTGTCTTGCTCCATCAAAAGCAGTCTTTGCCGGGTTTCTTCAGATCGCCCCCTCCCAGTGACTTAAACTGCATCTTTTATTTGCACAGACCCCGTTTGCACAGTAAATTGCTCTACTGGGTCCTTCCAACACTGGGCCTTGGGCATGGGGGAGGGTCATAAAAAGAAATAGAAGACAGCGTTCCAGAGCCTGAGACATCTGCAGTGCATTGGAAATGAAGAGCTGCCCAAAGAGAACGAAATGGCCCCAGAACAAAGATGAATGGATAAAAGCACAGACATGGGCTTTTTTTTTTAATATTTATTTTTTAGTTGTAGTTGTAGTTGGACACAACACTTTTATTTTACTTATTTTATGTGGTGCTGAGGATCGAACCCAGGGCCTTGCACATGCTAGGCGAGCGCTCTACCACAACCCCAGCCCCCAGACATGGGCTTTATCACATCCACAGCAGAATTGAAATATCCAAATCAATGTTTTTCTCCTCAAAGCGGTCACCCTGAGTGACAAGCACGGAGTTCCAATGATGTGTTCGGGAAACCCGCTGTGGAGTGGGGTCCTGGGCACCCTGGGCTTTCTTGTGTACCTCTGCAGTGGTGACATGTCTCCCTCCTGGGGGTGGAGATGAGGTGTAAGAACTATCCCAGGGCTTCCAGAAACAAATCCAGTGAATAATAGGAACAAACAAAGCGAGAAATTCCATTTCTTGCCAACCATGTCCACTGTTTCCACAAACTATTTAGTGATCTCCCCCTGTTTTCACAGTCATTTACAGTATGTGGACGCAATACTTGTCCCCAGTCCTTTGCAGAAGTAATGGCTACTCTCCCATGGCCATCTGGAAGGTGCTCAGCGCACCTCAGGGCACAGGGTATTGATGAGGGCTGATGATGCAGACGGCACCGTAGGCCTCAGCCTCGAGCCTTTCTCAAAAGTGAACCCCCAGTTCCTAAGGTGCCCCCTGGGAGGTAGGAACTGTGAACCGAGTGCCATCTGGGGCTAAGCAAAGAGTCATGGCCCTGGCAACCTTCTGTCCTCTGTTTTAGGCACCAACAAGAACGAGACCTCCTTTGGCCTGGAGATGTCACAGACGGGCTTCTCCTCGCATGTGGTGGAGGTATGGGTCACCTCTGGCTCCCCCCATCTCTCCATATCCTTCCCTGCTCTCGAGGTGTGTCTTCCCACCTTTCATGAGCTGCTCAGCCTCTCTTTCCCGGGTTCTGTCTGCCTCCCAGAGTCTTCTGTGGGTGGAAGAGGGAAGTCAAGGTCTTCAACCTACCTCTACTGTCTCAAGCCCTCTTCAGAAGCAAGTGGACTATGACTAATAGTCTACTCACCCACCCGGAAGGTTCTGCAGAGGGTGCTGATGGAGACATCGCCTCCTGCAACAAATGACCCCATTCAATCCTCAGAGCCCTGTGCAAAATCTAGGCCAGGTAGCCAACTGCATATGGGCCCCACTCCATGCAGACTCTGCAGGGATTGCAGAGCTCCCAGGTGGACCTGGCCCCCAAAGAGGGGGGCACAAGATGCCACAAGCAGCATATGGTGCCTGGGGCTGTCTCGGGCCCCCACTCACCCTCTGTATGCTTCACCTGGTTCTGGTTCATAAGATGGGGCTGAAACCACCCTGAATTGCCAGAGAGACAGAGTGTCCATATCTCTGAGATGCTTCATAAACTGTAAAGTCCTGCTTAGGAGCAGCACATGGGGAAACAGACGCCCCGTGTGTTGCTCCATGGGCATGCTTCGAACACGCATGTCCCAGGTGGGGCTGTGCACTCGTGTGCTGTTGGGCAGGCACTGCCTCCCAGTTTGCCAGAAAAGCCTGCTAGTCCCTGTAGTTGTGCACTCATCATCCATCAAATTTTCTTAACTCTTCTATGGGGTAGATGGGGCAGGTTCCTAGAGCCAAGTTTACAGATAAAGACCTTGAGTCTTGGAGAGGTTAAGTGACCCTCTGAAGTGAAAAAAAAAAAAACAGTGAGAATTAGTCACATGGCACCATCTACACCCAGAAGCTGCTCCATGAGCAAACAGGGAATCTCAAGAGTCTGAGTCAGAAATCCCAGATTGGAGGGGAGCGGGCACATACAACACACAGCGGGCAGATGAGCAGAAACACAACTTGAACCTGGATTGTCCTGAGCTGCATCATTCCCACTGCCCTGAATACAGCAAGGTGCATAATAACATATGCACCTCATAATAACAGCCCTGTTACAGGTGACCGCTCTGTAAACTTTTCCAGGGAAGTCCTGCACCTCATTTCATGCTCAGAAGATCCCTATGGGGTCTGCAGGCATTAACAATTCTCCTGTTTAAAGTGGTCGGATCCACCAATCTTCTCAGTGCCTTCTTGCCCTGGGCCCTTTGCTGGATACGGCAGAGGCAGAGGTGGAGCCCTGCTCTTCAGCTTGCAATCCGAGGGTAAATTGCTGGGCACAGTGAGGCAAGAGCATCCATGGGCGCAAGGTCAGGCAGCAAGTCTCATGCTCTGGCAGCACGAGTCCTGGGCTCCTGAGTCTGGGGTCAAGGCTGATCGAAAATACATCAAGGAAATGCAATTCAATTCAATGCAACCAGCATTTGTCAAAAACAATTAAAGAAGAAAAAAATTGGAAGTGATTCTTGCCACCAAAAGTTAACTTCAAATAGTCCAAAACAGCAGTCCTCAGTTTTGAGAACAGGATGAAAGAAACTGCAGATATCTCCTTGGTAAAAGCATAAAACTCCAGGACTTCTGGGCCTCTGTAAAGACCCCTACTCAGTGAGGCAGCCAGACGTGACAGCTAATGCCAACCAGGGCAATGGTCAGGCTCTTACAGAAGGAAAGGCCTGGGCTGGGGCAGGGATGGCCAGGGAAGGATCAGCAAGGGGTCAGCACTTGAATGGGCCTCTGAAAGGACAAGGATCTTAGCAGCCATGGGTGGGGCAGGGGAGCAGAGGATTGTGTGCACAGGACTGGGAGGAACCTGGGCACAGGCTAGGGAATCAAAGACCCAGCGTCTCCTGTATCCCTCTATGGCCATTTCCTGGGGTGGGGCAGGGGGCACTGGGGATAGAGAATAGGGTACCACTTCATTTGGGGACAAAGACTCAAGTTTCACTTAAGGTTCATTCTCAGGCAGGTCACTGTCCAGGTCTCAGGGGCCAGGGAGGCTCAGCTGGGCTTAGGGATTCAGGGAGCTACTCTGAGCCCTGGAAAATGGCCCCAGCAGCTCAGTGTGTCCAACACTTGCAGGACCAGTGGGTTCCCCAACTATTTGGAGGAGGTGGGGCAGGCAGGGAGACTCAGGAGCTTAGAGTCCCAGCTTGTTACTCAGGTTTGCCAAGGTCATGACTGCCCTGTGCAGCTTCTAGATAGCTGCCCAGTTTTCCTATTCCCCCAATCGGAGGGACTCGGTTGCCTCTCCCCACACATCCTAGTTCTTTTACCATCCCTAATACCTGGGTCGTGTTCCTATGTCCCAATCATCTGGAAGGTTTTCTCTGCTAAGACTTTTAAAGAGAATGATTATATTTGGATCTGAGACTTTTCTGATTGAAGGCGGAGTAAGAAAACCTCCAAATCCCAAGGGAATGAGTCCACTGTAACTGGACATTAAGTTGTTCTGTCAGAGCACAGAGGTCTGTGAATGCCAAGCCATTGATGCTGTCATGAATGGCTGTGACCATCCTATCCCTGGGAGCCCAGCGACTCAGTTCTCAGTCAGTTAGCTGCTTTGGGAACTTGGAACAACAGGTCCAGTCTTGACCCTGAGTGGGTCCATGTTCTGGACCAGCCCTAAATTCCCTCTCTCCAGAAGTGGGCCACAGGCTGCTGCCTGAAAACATACTGAGGTGCCTGAGCTTCTCTGAGCCTGTTTAGTTCAGTTAGAAGGAAAGGAAGGGCCCAGCCCTGTGGGAGGAGCCCAGTATCCATCCTCAGTGGGCAGAAGAAAGGCACAGCTCTTCATTGCCTGGCTTGCTGCCTGCTGTCTTATCCAGCAAGGAAACCAGCCTGCAAAGCTAAAGCAACAACAGAAAGCAGGGCCAGAGCCCAGGGTAGAGAGGAGACCTCCAGATATCAGCCAGACACTCACGAGGTCCATGGTCCCAGACCATACGACATTACATCCTAGACTGATGGCAGAAAGCCGGAGCCACAGGAACCCAGGAGCCACAGGAACCCAGGAGCCACAGGAACCCGGGAGCCAGAAACTCTAGTCTTGAATTATAAAAAGGGAAATAATATTCCTAAAATGGACCCTCAGGAAGGCTAGCTATGGATGCCTGGTCAAACTTTAGAATAGATTTTTAAGCCAGTGGTTCATTAACATTGGGAAATGACTGCAAAGGCCACTAAGAGCTGGAGTGGTTCTTGCGTGCTGGCTGCCTCTGGGTGGTGACCTCCTCGGCAAAAGCTGCACCATTCTTCCAGAAAGCTTGTAAAAGGGACTCCTGCCTCCAGCCTGCAGCCTGTACCTTTCCCAGGGCCTTCTGGGGCTATGGTCACTGCTGTTACCAAAGGCTCTTAATGGTTGAAGCCTTAAACAGTGTAATCTTAGATTTAGAGTTTGCATTTGAACTAGCTTTATGGTTTAATTCAATCAAAAATGAGAGAAGCTGGGGCTGGGGTTGTGGCTCAGTGGTAGAGCGCTTGCTGAGCATATGTGAGGCCCTGGGTTCGATTCTCAGCACCACATATAAGTAATGATCCATAATGGTAAACTGACATCTGGAGGTTGGAGACCCTCCATGGCCCTACAAAGTGGACTCCCCCTGCCAGTTTGGGTAGGCGATTAGGACTGTTCCCTTATCTTGGTGTCGGGGAGGAAGACCCAGTGCCCTCTGAGGGTCTCCCATCTGGCCTCCACACAGCCCTCCAGCAGCTACCTCCGCCTGGCTCCACAGCCTCCCCAAAGCCAAGAAAAGCTGGAAGGAAGAGCCGCTGGCATCCGCATCTGGACGCCATCACTGCCTGGCTGTGTGTGCTCAGACAGCACTTCACCTGTCCGAACTTCAGGTTCGAGACGTCTGAGGAGTATCCCTGGAAATGAATCTTGAGGCTTCGAACGGATGTTGAGATTTACAGACAAATGGGTTGGGGTTTTCTTAAAATCCTTTTCTAACTCCTCTCTGGGTCCACCCCCTCTCTTGGTTGGTCACCCTCTCCTGGGATCCCTAAAATTGCCCATCCTTGCCTCCCTGGGGCACTTCTCACCCACCCCACAGTGGCCAACTTGACTATGAGATCAGATTCTTTTCTGGCGTCCGCCTCCCCGGGAGATGCAGTGTGCACCATTAATGAATGAGAAGAGCTTCCAGGTCCCAGTACTTATGGCTGCCAAGCACTGTGCTGAGGGAGACAGAGGCAGACTTGCCCAAGGTCACACAGCTGAAGAGGGGACGCAGGAAGGTCTGACCCCAGAGTTCATCCTCTAACCACTAGGCAGGGAGTCTCAATCTCCACCCAGGAGACTTTCTATGTTGGATAATAAGCAGACACCCCCACCTCAAGCTGTGATAACCAGAAACACCTCCAGACATGGCCAAATGTCACCTGGGGAGGCAATGTCACCTGCCCTAGACCATGCTGGCTCCAGTGCTGGGGTTGTAGTCCAACCACCTTGATTGGAAGGCAAGACTGAGGCAGAGGCCAGGGAGAGGAGCTAAGAGCTGACTGGCAGGATGTGACAGGAATGCCACAGATGCTCCAGTAGGTCCGGCTACAATGGCCTAGGGGCCTCAGGTCTTCCGACAGCCGTCCAACCTGCAACCTGCCCCACAGAGCACCAGCTGTGGGCAAGGTCCACTCAGCTAAGGCCACTAGAGACACCTGGTGTTGTCTCATGGGAGCTCAGGCCATCCCATAAATCTGGGAAGACTGGGAGGCCATAAATCAGAGAATCCGTGCCAGGCCTGCAGAGGATGGGAGGCTGCCCGTCCCTAGAATGCTCTGCCATTTGGTGAGGGCACATGACTGGCTTCCCCCACCAAGGCTCTGGCCCTTTTAATCTTCTTCTTTTTTTTTTTTTTCTTTTGCACTACCTGTCCAGTCTCAAAATGTCTGGGCTTCCCACACTAGGAGAGGAGCTGAGCTTTGACTTCACACTATGTGGAGTAGTCCACACAGTGCCCCTGTCCTCAGTGGGGCTTTCCCTGTCCCCAGTAAACCCACTCTCAGAAAAGAGCTTCCCACTGAGACTTCAAGACCCAGCTACCGCCAGGGTTACAAGGGCACAAGGCAAGAGGCTAAGCGTGACCCACTGGCCAGGGCCGCCAAATCCAGAAGCACTGGTGGAATTCCCAGACTCGACTCTGCGTCGTGTCAAAATGGCCCTGCCAGTACATCTCAGGGGCTCCTTGCCGTCTGTAAAGTCAAAAATTCATCTGCATGTCAGGCGCAGTGGCGCGTCTATAATCCCAGATGCTTGGGAAGCCGAGGCAGGAGGATCGTGAGTTCAAAGCCAGCCTCAGCAATTTCAGCGAGGCCCTAAGCAACTCAGTGAGACCCTGTCTCTAAATAAAATGCAAAATAGGGCTGGGGATGTGGCTCAGTGGTCAAGTGCCCCCGGATTCAATCCCCAATATAAAAAAAAAAAAAAATCATCTTTAAAGCCCTCTCCATACAACAAGAAAGCCTGGTCTGCAGTTAAGATCTTGAGCAGTGGCAGAGAGAGGGGGGAAGAAGGATGGAAGGCAGAGCCCCAACAGTGCTCCAGATGGGGGGTCGGGAGGACAACTGGAAGCAGGACTCCCCCAGGGCTTGGGGGAACACGTGGCTGTTTTTCTCCTCAGCCCAAGCCACCTGTCTGGCCCCAGCCCTGCCTTTCTGACTTGCCATATGACCTTGGGCAAGTTCCTTCCCCCCTTTGAACCTCAGCCTCTGGTTTGTCAAGTGCAGATAATGAATAGTCTGTCCCCTCCCAGAGTCTCTGTGGGCTCAAATTGGTGGTTGGATGAGAAAGCCCTACACAAAGAAGGGAGCACACCCCAGCGTGAAGAATGTTGGCAGTGACTGTGGACAGCGAGTATCTGAGTCCCCAGCCCCGTCCTGGTCCCAGCAGACTGTCACAGCCTCCCAGGCCGAGGCTTGAGCAGAGTGGGAAGAAGAAGGCTAATTAGAAAGTCGAACACCACCAAGCGCCCGACTCACCCGAGACCAGCTTATTTATAGTTGTAAAAACATTCCGTCTGCACAGTCAGTTCCACCTCTAGGAGCTGGCATTTTTTAACCCTTTGATAAGACCCATTTTTCCCTTTAAAGCTAAGGGGGAGCCTTGAGCCCAGCCAACCTGCAGGCTTCCAAGAGGGCTCAGTGGGACAGAAAGGTACATTAGTGCTGTGCTTTAAAAGCCCAAAGCTGGGATACAGGCAAGCTGCTCCCACCCCCGAGTCACCAAGGAAACCCAGGAAAGTGGCCCTCCAACTGCTTTGCCACCCTCCTGGCTCTGCTCAAGTGTCTGGTAACTTTCACCCTCTTTTCAAGTGCACGAGTCTTGTGGATTGTTTATGCTGGGGAGCAGGTAGGGTGCAGGGGCAGCCCAGAGAGTGAGTGGACTCAGTACTCAAGAAATAACCCTGGAGTCAGAAATGTGGAAACTTCCCTTCCAGGAGCCAAATCTTCCTGTCCTCCTGACCAGGCCTTGCAGATTTCAATTGTCCTGCACTGGGTGGGCAGACCAAGACCCTCCAAGCCCTGAAAAATAAGCTTCAGTCTTCAAATCATGGTGTGGTCCTAGCTTATCTGTCCAGCCTCAACCTCTGCCCCCTCACTCAATGCTTCTGCCCCTCACTCAAACAGCTTTCAGTTCTTTGAACTCTCCAGCCTCAGGGCCTTTGTACAAGCTTCTCCTGGCCCTTTCCTTCAGGCTCTTGTACCCTCTTTTCTGACCCTTCTCCTCTTTCAGGTGTTTGGGTAAACATTCCTTCCTCTAAAAGGCTTCCCAACCCCCATCAATCTAAATTAAACTTCACTGTGATTTTCCCTGATTGTACTGGTCTTTAGTATCTTTAGTATCTCTGCCCTCTGCAAGGTCAGGGATGGTGTTCCCAGTACCAAAAAAAAGTGGTTGGCATAAAGTAGATGCTCAGTGAACTTTTACTGAAGAAATGAAGAGAGGGTAGGATTTTTTAAAAATAATTTTTCGTTTTTAATTAGTCATAGAGTAACTGTTCATATTCATGGGTGCAATGTGACATATCAGGTCATGCATACAGTGTGGTGACTGGGCAAGAGAGTTCACAGGAAAGCAATTGCACATTGCAAAGGAACTCTGAAGGAAGTCAGGTGAGGGGAGACACAGCTCCAAGGAGGTCACGAGGAAGAGATTTCCTAGAGGGGTCTTTGAAGCCTGAGGAAGGATGGAAATTTGTCCAGAAATTGGAATTTATTTCTAGAACACTCTCTTTTCTTGACATTCCTTGGGATCAGTTTGACCCACTTTGTTCTAAGGATGGGCTAGGGCAAGACAGTCTCCATGGCTTTTTCAAAAGCTGAGAGTCCAGCTCAATGTTAGATTGCTACATATAAACCCTCAACAAGGTGCCCTGGGAGGCTGCAGGAGGCTGCGCTGGTCACAGGTCCTGGGGGCTTTCAGCAAGAGGTCCCCAGGGAACAGGATCTGACTTGTGTACCCTCCCGGATGCCAGGACGGGATTCTGCTGGGAGCCGTTGGCGCCTATGACTGGAACGGGGCGGTGCTGAAGGAGACGAGCAGCGGCAAGGTCATTCCGCTCCGCGAGTCCTACCTGAAGGAGTTCCCCGACGAGCTCAAGAACCATGGCGCGTACCTGGGTAAGCGCCCTGCAGGGGACGCGGGAGGGCACGCGGCTGCACGGTCCCCCGCACGCCCAGGCCAGGGGCCTCCCCGTGCTGGGTCACGCAGCCACGCTGAGCTGCAGTTCCAGGCCCGAACACCCGGCCCAGGGACCGGCTCTTCTCCATCCGCCACGCCCAGCACCGTGCTGCACCTAAACCGCTGACCACAGCGAGGTAGAACAAATGACAAGCAGCTTCCGCACCTTGAGTGTGTTTCAGTTGGTGCTTTTGGACTCTAGGTCCGAGGGCGGTGGCATTAAGGCTTCCTGGTGCAGCGCGCTGGGTCGGCCTCCCCAGACCAGATGCAAGACCAGCTGAAACTAGCACCTCTTCCATTGTTTCATGTGCCCGAGGGCCGCAGGGGGCGCTGTCCCGCCTGGGGCACTGCTAAACAGGGTCCTAGCAAGGCCTGCCAAAGACAAGGCGCACAGACCAGCCTGTTTCCTCCTGTGGCAGGGTACACAGTGACGTCGGTCGTGTCCTCCAGGCAGGGGCGAGTGTATGTGGCCGGAGCTCCGCGGTTCAACCACACGGGCAAAGTCATCCTGTTCACCATGCACAACAACAGGAGCCTCACCATCCACCAGGCCCTCCGGGGCGAGCAGGTAATAGAGCAGGAGGCTGCAGCAGGGGCTGTCTGCCGGAAGACACGGCAAGCACATCAGATTGGGGGTGGAGGGGCTTCTGGGGCTCACCTCATCCCTGGCAACAAGAAGGCCCCCAGACCCACAGGCATCTTCTTGGAATGGGCACATACCTCATCCATCAGGGTTAAAGTGTCAACCTAAGCTGTCACTTACTGCCCTGAAACGTCCTTGGAGCAGTCCAACCTCTCACCAAGCCAGGCCTAGGCCCTGCTACTAGCTTGGAAAGAACAAGAGACTTCTCCCTGCCGTGTCACTGACCTCTTGTCTGGTGCATCTGGGTGATGGCTTCCCAGCCAGAGTTGTCAAGGCCCCCCAGGAAGAGACAGTCACACTCCTCAAGCCACCTTCATGTTGCCAAAAGTTGTAAGTCCACCCCCAGCAAAGCCCTAGGGGCCCTCAAGATGCAAGCTTCTCCCCTTTTCCTGGAATAGTGACAATGCAGAGTGGAAGGTCAATGCCACTGCCCCAGACTGTGTGGCAGAGTCTCATGTTGGAGGCTCCTGAGGGCAAACAGGAAGGCTATGGTAAGAGTGGCTGGGAACCAGAGTCACTTCAACAGCCGAGGAAATCTGTCCTAGGAGGCAACACGGCTTTGTCAAGATCACATGGCAGATTCCCAGAGGGGTCAAGTTAAGAATCCAGGCTTCTGGGCTGGGGATGTGGCTCAAGCGGTAGCGCGCTCGCCTGGCATGCGTGCGGCCCAGGTTCGATCCTCAGCACCACATACAAAGATGTTGTGTCCGCCAAATACTAAAAAATAAATATTGAAATTCTCTCTCTCTCCCTCTTTCTCACTCTTTCTTTAAAAAAAAAAAAAAAAAGAATCCAGGCTTCTGGAGGGGACCTCTGGCACCTCCTGACCCCCAAAAGCAGGCCTCACTGCTCCCGTCTGGCAGTGTCCAGGCACCCTGGTTCAAGCTGAGCCCTGTCCAGGCTCTTATCTATTATTCTGGGCGATCCCTCAGCACTCCTGGGCCTGGGAACAGCCCTGTCCTGCCTCTTCTGCTGCCCCCATCCCGTCACCATGAGGACACGCTCCTCACTGGGTGGAACCCAAATCCCTCTGGCCGTAGAGCGCTGCCCACCATTCTGCCACTCCTTCAGGTCGCCACCTCTGCCCACCCTGCCTACCTCGTTCGGCCGAGGGCAGGCTCTTTTGGAAGTCAAGGGCTAGACCTTGAGAGCTGGAGGGAGTTCTCTGATGAATTATGACATACTCCTACCCAGTTCCTCCTCCAACATCCGAGTAAGAGACCGCAGTGCCGAAAGCAGCTGAATTAAGTGGATTCCAAATCACTGTGACCCACATAGCTAAGGCCACAGATTTAGACACACTCCTCCTCCCTCCTCCCTTGCTCTGTCTGCCTCTTAATTGCTTTAAGTAGACACATCTCTCCTGCTCCCCAACCCAGGCTTATTATTTCCTCTTTCTCTTGCCTGTATTTTTATCTTTCTCCTCAGTTAAAAGCTTTTAATGCTTGAGAATAGATTTCTTCTGAAAACACCCTGCACCATGATATGGCAGGGGAAGGAGCCAGGGGCTCATGTGTCACACAGCCCCAGCTTAGCAGGGACCAGCCTTCTGACCTTGGGCAAGCAACTGGAACACTCTGAGTTTAGATTCCTTCCCTGTAAGATGAGACGACTGAGCTGGGGATGTGGTTGGGTGGTAGAGCACTTGCCTAACGTTTGTGAGGCCCTGAGTTTGATCCCCAGCACTGCCCAAAACTATAAATAAATAAAATGAGCCGGGCTCGGTGACATATGCCTGTAATCCCAGTGGCTCTGGAGGCTGAGGCAGGAGAATCAAAGCCAGCCTCAGCAACAGCGAGGCGCTAAGCAACTCAGTGAGACCCTGTCTCTAAATAAAATACAAAATAGGGCTGGGGATGTGGCTCAGTGGTTGAGTATCCCTGAGTTCAATCCCTGGTACCTCCCCCGAAAAAATAAAATGAAATGAAATAAGATGACTATGTCTCCCAAGCAGCTCACACAAGCTAACCCAAGGCTATAAATCGATCACACAGGACCTACCTGTGGGCAGGGTGCCTTCCCTTCCCTAAGGAAACCCAATAAGCAGTTATTAGGTCCCTCTTGTGTTCCAGGCATGGACTAGGCCCAGAGGGGCACATCCTTGGAGGGAGCAGGCTGGTAGGAGGAGTGTGGAGTCTGGGGCACATGGAAAAGAGGCTCCCACCGCAAGGAGGGAGGGCCAGGGACAGCTTCTAAAAGGAATAGCTTTTAGATCCGAGGGGTGGCAGGTGTTATCTGGGGAAGTCAGGGGACAGAGAGGTTTAGGTAAGGGAAGAGGGAAACCCAGAACTAGCCAGGGCCTGGGTCGTTAAGAGAAGCAATAACTGGGTATAGAAGGAGTCCAAGGCTCAGCATTGGGAGCAGAGGGTCGCGGGACAGAGGTTGGGCAGGAGGCAGGTCCAGCCGGACACATGGAGGAGGTTAGGCTTTACCTCAAATGCAAGCATGTAGCTTGGTTAACTGTTAAAGGCCATTCTGGTGGCATGGGGGTGGGACGGAGGGCCAGCACAAAGACTGAGAGGTCCATTGGAAGGAACCACACCCAGGGGAAGAGCAGTGGGAAGCAGGTGGAACTTCCTGGTAGAGCTGCAGATGGGAGAAGTGGAGGGTGGAGGCAGGGACCCTTAGGCTTCTGATGAGGGAGTAGGTGGCACTTCCCCCGACCCAGTTGGAGAGCACTGCAGCCAGGGCAGGAGAGGTGCACCGTAGGGACTCAGATGCCGAGGAAAATTCAGCACTCCCCATCCAAGATGTGAACTCCAGAGTGACCCAGGACATTGAAACTTGAAAACAAGCTAACTGTCCAGCGACAGGGCCTTGATTGAATACACCAGGGTGCTACAGAATCACCAGTGATCATGTCATAGAAAAAATATGTTGCCTTCCCCTCAGTCTCTAGCTATAGCTGGCAGCCAGGTACGTGCTCAGCTTTTTCAGTACCCAAGGGCCACTGTCCATGTCACTTCAGCTCCTCTAGGTTCATCTGCACCTTCACCCGCCACACACTCACCTGTCATAACCCCCCATTGTCGGGAAGCTCACAAAGGCCAGTAAAAATCAAGGCAACCCCAAGAAAGTGGCTCCTCCCCCGTAAGGAGGTAGAAGAAGGTAGTGAAGATGAGGAAATGTCAGAAGATGAAGACGGTGACAGCAGTGGAGAAGAGGGTGTCACCCCTCAGGAAAAAGGGCAAGGAGGCCACCTCAACCCCAGCAAAGGAGGTGGTGCTCCCCCAACAGGAAGGATTGTGATTGCCACACCTGCCAAGACAGCAGCTGTCACCCCAAGCAAGAAGGCAGCAGCCACAGCAGCCAAGGAGACAGTTACCCCAGCCAGCAGCTGCACACCTGGCAAGAGGGAGCCACTTCGGGCAAAGCACTGGCACAGCAGACCCTGGTAAGAAGGGAGCTGTTGCCAGGCAGGATGGCACACGCCTGTAATCCCAGCAGCTCAGGAAGCTGAGGCAGGAGGATGGAGAGTTCACAGCCAGCCTCAGCAAAAGTGAGGCTCTAAGCAACTCAGTGAGACCCTGTCTCTAAATAAAACACAAAATAGGGCTGGGGATGTGGCTCAGGAGTTGAGAGTTCAACCCCTGAGTTCAATCCCTGGTACCCCAAAAAAATGGAACTATTACCCCAGCCAAGGGGCAAGAAATGGGAAGAAGGCCAAGAAGGAAGACGATGAGGAAGAGGAGGAGGAGGAGGAATTTGAACCAGCAGTGATGAAAGTAGCAGCTGCTACTCCTGCCTCAGAGGAGGAGGAGGAGGATGAAGATGAGGAGGAAGAAGATGACTCTGAAGAAGCCATGGAGGTCACACCAGCCAAAGGAAAGAAAGCTGCTGCAAAAGCCCTACCAAGAGCATGGCTGAGGAGGAGGAAGGGCAGGAGGGGGACAATGGGGATGAAGAGGACGAGGGGGACGGAGGAGGAAGAGCCTGTCAAAGAAGCACCTAGAAAATGAAAGAAGGAAACGGCCAAACAGAAGGCAGCTCCTGAAGCCAAGAGACAGAAAGTGGGAGGCTCAGAACCAGCTACGTCTTTTAATCTCTTGGGTGGAAATCTGAATTCTAACAAACCTGCTCCTGCACTAAAAACTGGTATCAGTGAACTTTTTGCGAAAAAAAAATGATCTGGCTGCTGTGTTCAGAATTGGAACGACTAGGAAGTTTGGCTATGTGGATTTTGAATCTGCTAAAGGTCTGAAAAAAGCCTTGGAACTCACTGGTTTAAAACTTTTTGACAACGAAATTAAACTAGAGAAACCAAAAGGAAAGGACAGTAAGAAAAAAGGAGGTGCAAGAACACTGTGGGCCCAAAATCTCCCTTGCAAAGTCACTCAGGATAAATTAAAAGAAGTGTGTGAAGATACCTGGAGATCAGATTGTCAGCAAGGATGGGAAGAGTAAAGGGGTTGCTCATATCGAATTTCAGACTGAAGCTGGTGCAGAGAGAACCTTTGAAGAAAAGCAGGGAACAGAGATGGATGGGCGAGGTGGTTCCCTCTACTACACTGGAGAGAAAGGTCAGAATCAATACTAGAGAGGTGGAAAGAATAGACCTGGAGTGGTGAGTCAAAACCTCTGGTTTTAAGCAACCTCTCTTACAATGCAAATGAAGAAACTCTTGAGGAAGTATTTGAGAAGACAACTTTTATCAAAGAACCACAGAACCAAAATGGACACCCAAAGGGTATGCATTGTTAGAGTTTGCTTCATTTGAAAATGCAAAAGAAGCTTTAAATTCTTGCAATAAAAGGGAAATCGGGGGCAGAGCAATCATTCTGGAGGACCCAGGGGATCGCCTAACGCAAGTAGCCAGCTACCAAAAACTCTGTTTGTCAAAAGTCTGTCTGAGGATACCACTGAAGAAACCTTAAAAGCATCATCTGAAGGCTCTGTTCGTGCAAGGATAGTCGCTGACCGGGAAACCGGATCCTCCAAAGGTTTGGTTTTGTGAACTTCAACAATAAGGAGGACGCCAAAGCTGCCAAAGAGGCCAGGAAGGTGGTGAAATCGGTGGAAACGAAGTTACCTTGGACTGGGCCACACCTAAAGGGGAACGGGGCTCTGGGGGTCATGGTGGAGGCAGAGGAGGCTTTGGAGGCTGAGGTGGTGGCAGAGGAGGCCAAGGTGGATTCGGCAGCAGAGGCCAGGGAGGGTTTAGAGGGGGAGGATTTTCCAAGGAGGCAGAGGGGGAGAAGGAGCCCACCAGCCATAAGGAAGGAAGACGGAATTTGAATAGTTTCTTCTGTCCCTGTCTTTCCTTCTTCCATTTGATAGAAAGGACTCCGGGGTTTTTAACTCTGTTACCTGTTCAATGACAGAGCCCTCTGAGGACTTTCCAAGTCAGTGTACAGTCCTGTGGTCTCCTTGGAAACCTGTATAGATGACCTTTCAAAGGAGACACCCTGTGGGTTTTGACTGGATATTCACATAAACTGTTTAAAGACATGAGGGATAGAACTAACCCTTATCTGTAAGTTTTGAACTTATATTGTTTCATCCCATGTACAAAACTGGAAAAAGGAAAAAAAAAAATATGTCACAGGCTTGGGTTCTACTCCCAGCATAGGAAAAAAAATTATTTTTAAACAAATGTGCCATGAGGAAAAGGCTTGTGATCCATTGTTATGTTTAAAAATTAGTATGTAGCCGGGTACAGAGGTACACACCTGTGATCCCAGCAACTTGGGAGACTGAGGCAGGAGGATGGCAAGTTCAAAGCCAGCCTCAGCAACTTCTCAAGGTTGTAAACAACTTGGTAAGAACCTGTCTCAAAATAAAAAATAAAAAAGGGCTAGGGATGTTGTTCACATCCCAAGATGTTAAGCCCACCTGGGTTCAATCCCCAGTACCAAAAAAGAAGAAAAGTATATAAACTATATATGGAGTGTGGTCCCAATTTATAAAAATAAAAACATTTACACATACATAAGAATTAGCAACACATCTCAGGTGAAAAAAAAGCTAGAATAAAGTACATAAGAATATTCATCATAGTTATATTTGCACATTGGGATCATGGGTAACTTCTGTTTGCTTCTGTGTGCCGCAGATAGGCTCTTACTTCGGGAGTGAGATCACCTCAGTGGACATCGATGACGACGGAGTGACCGATGTGCTACTGGTGGGGGCACCCATGTACTTCAGTGAGGGCCGCGAGCGGGGCAAAGTGTACGTCTACATCCTGAGACAGGTACTGCGGGTGGGGCGGCAGCTTCTCAAGGGCGCCTGCTTGGACTTGGGTCACCACCAGGGAACTGGGGTTCCAGGGATAGCCGGTACCCGCCTGCAGGACTCAGAATGGGGGAAACAGGAACCTCCTCTGTCGTGGGGCTCATGTCACCAGAGAGAGGATTCTGGGAGAACAGAATGGAGAGAGGCCGCTGTGGCAGCAGGCAGAGGGAATCACGACCCCAGGGTCCCTTACCAAGACCCCTGAGCCCGTTCCTGGCCTTGGCTTTGTAGAACCGGTTTGTTTATAATGGAACGCTGAAGGATTCCCACAGTTACCAGAATGCCCGGTTTGGGTCGTCCATTGCCTCTGTTCGCGACCTCAATCAAGATTCCTACAATGACGTGGTGGTGGGAGCCCCTCTAGAAGACAACCATGGAGGCGCCATCTACATCTTCCATGGCTTCCAAGGCGGCATCCTGAAGAAGCCCAAGCAGGTGAGCGTCCCCTGGGAGTGGGTGGAGCAGGAGGACCCAGGAGTGTAGCTGCTTCTGTGTGGTCCCGGGGTTCTGCGTTTTCCTCTGGCTCTTCTGCAGGAGGGGACCCTGTCTGTCCGGACTCCCTTGCCTCTAGTTTTGACACGAGTGCACTGTGTCTTCAGTTCCATCCCGACACCACTTCTGGCACCCTCTCCTGGCCTGCCTTTATCCTCCCAAGGTCAACAAGGACAAACCCAGGCACCTACCTCACCCCCACAGGCATCTGTGCCGTTGACCGCAGGTGGAGGACTCCCCGCTGGCTCCACGGCTGGGTGCCCTTCACACACCTCAGAACTAACCTGTCTCGGCCCCTCGTCCTCATTTGGCCCACAAATTTTGTTAATAAGATCATCTAGAAATGCTGAGGGATGACCTGCCAATCAGCATCTATTTTCACTGAATGGGGAACACTTTCAAGACATAATATTTTAATCCAAAAGCGTGGCTTTAATGGTAGGGATGTCATGCCGTGACAGACTGAGAAAGAGACGACTTTGGTCTGGTGTCCAACATCTGTCCCCAGGACCCCCGCGTTGTGCCTGCAGTCCCTGCCTGAGCTCACAGTGCTTATGCCCAGCCCACGCTTTCCTCTCCCTGCAGAGAGTGGCGGCGTCGGAGCTGGCTCCCGGCCTCCGGTACTTTGGCTGCAGCATCCACGGGCAGTTGGATCTCAACGACGACGGGCTGGTGGACCTGGCCGTGGGCGCGCTGGGCAATGCTGTGATTCTGTGGTTGGTTCCCCCACTTTTCCTGCCTCTTGGGCTCTCCTGGGGGTCATGATAGATAGAGGGTTTAAAGGACAGGCTGCAGGGTCTTTGTCCCTTTAACCACTGTCAGTCGAACAAACCTGGATGACACCTTTCCCTTTTGTGGAATCAGTAAATATTATCTTCAAGTGCAAATCCCTCTTCTTAATAGATTAGTGGGACTTCAGACCAAAGTAGTGTGTGAAACCCCTCTTAGAATTTGTCCTGAGTTGCACCGGAGGCTGAAGCGAGTTCAAAGCCAGCCTCAGCAATTTAGCCAGGTGCTAAGCAACTCAGGGAGACGCTGTCTCTAAATAAAATACAAAATAGGGCTGGGGATGTGGCTCAGTGATGGAGGGCTCCTGAGTTCAATCCCCAGTCCAAAAAAGAAAAAAAAAAAAAAACCCAGAATTTGTCCTGAAAGCTCTGCTTCCCAGAATTCCTCCCACTTCAGCTTTTCAAGCTACTTCCAGGAGCACGTTGAGCACATTCGGCTCAGCTGGGAGGATCTCTCCTCCTCCTCTAGAGTGGGAGAGGTGATACAGGGCCTTCTTTCCCCCAAACCCCTGTGGCTTCTGTTTTCTTTTGTTCAGGGCTCCATCTCAATGCTCTCTAGAAGCTCCTATATTTTACCATAGGTTGGCTTATCTTAGATGCTCCCCCCAAAAAAAATTAACTTAGGCTTTCTTCATGTACCTTGATGAGTTACAGTTTATCATTTATTCATAATAACTTAGAGAGAAATTGTAAAATAAAGGAAAAGATTGCTCTGTGTCCCCTCCAGCTTCACACTACCACCTTGAGTGTCTTGGCATCTTTCCTCCCGATCTTTTTCTGCCTGCATACAATTTTATATAAATTCAAAATTTTCACACAATTTTTAGAATGCATGAAACAGATATCCTATGACTTTACAGGGAGAATAAAGACGGGGAGGATGTGTCCCATCCTCAAGAATACTGCCACCCAGAGGGGGAATGTCTCCACCCAGGTGTCGTAGAAAATAGCTCAAGACACAAGCTTCTGAGCAGCGCTTTGGGAGCAGGTTCCATCTCAGAAACAATGGCGGGAAAGGAGAGCAGATCTGAGCATGTGCTACTGAGTGGTCGGCTTTGCCACAAGGGCAGCTCCTGCTCAGCACCTGTTTCTTGACACAGCACGTTGTAGGGGGCACAGGAGCAGCCCACCTGCTGGGCCCCCATATCTGTCGTCCATAACCAAAGTATCCCCACCCTTTCAGTGGTGTCCTGTGGCCCTCTGGGCAGTGCTAGGAAAGCCACAGTCTCCAAGATCCCAGCCCAGTCAGAGTTTTTCCCCACACGTGGGGCTTGTAGGTTGGGGCAGTGGTGGCATGGTAACAGCAGCCTGGGCTTGAAAGCTGATGAAGGTATTCACCAGCCAGGAAGCGAGGCAGGCGTCCAGGGCCAGGGTAGGGGATAGACATGGCCAGCAGGTCCTTAAGGTGGCACATAAACTGTATAGGAAACAAGATACACACCTGCACCCACCCCCAGGAACTCAAGTCTCACCGAAGAGGTTTGATCCAGCTCCAACTTTCGGGGTCTGGACTGCATGCTGCCTGTAGTGATGGAATTGCAGGCCAGAGCCTTCTGGGAAGACTTCATGGTCAAAACCCACAGGTCCCAAATGTGACTGTCCATTAGGGTCACCCAGGAAGCTTTTAAAACTCATTATCCTAGCTGAACTCTGACCAATTGAAGCAGAATTTCACCAGAGGGACCCAAAGGACAGTGATTTTTTTTTTTTAACTCCCCAGAAGATTCCAGAAGGCTGCCAAGTGGGCGTCCTCGCTCACCCCCAGGACTCTTGCAGGCCTCATCAGTGATATCATGGGACCTGTCCCAGGTCCAGCAAGAAACCAGCCTTACCTCCGAAACCACTGAGCCAAGCTACACCTATGTCCTTTATAAAGTCGTGGTTTGCAGAGGCAGTAGGCTTCTGTTCCTAATTATGTTTGACATAGATCAGTCCAAGAGTACTTTTGTATCCTTGGCTACCTGACTAGGCCAGGTAGTTCTCTTCATTAGCCACACCCAGAATCACCCAAAGATCTTTACACCTCTGGCTCTTCAAAGTGAAGAGCCACCCACAGCACCTCCAGCTTGTTGGAAGCACAGAGTCGATGCCAAACTATTGCATCAGAATCTGCATTTTAACAAGATGCTCTGGGGATGTGCAACCAGGTTAAAAATTGAGAAGCATCACTTTAAAACATGTTAATGCCTGATTCTAATTCAATTTGGCCCAGGTTTTTTAAAGCTTTCCAGATAATTCTAATGTACATATGGGGTTGGGAACCCCAGATAATGAGGGGGCAAAGGGAAGTCAGTGTGTACAACAAGCACAACGCCTGGGAGAAGGGCACAGGGCTGCTGTAGGCCCCGTGAGGCTGTGGAGCCCCCGTCCATCTGCACGCTTCTGCCCAGTCCGAAGCCCCGCTCTGCCTCACCCCACAGCGCCCTCCAACCGTGGTTTGCAGATTCTGCTCCCATCTGAATCTCCACTTTTCCCATTTGTCACAGCTGAGAGCCTGCCCCACCCTGGCTCACTGGCCCTTCTCCTCCAGGTCCCGGCCCGTGGTTCAGATCAACACCAGCCTCCACTTTGAGCCATCCAAGATCAACATCTTCCACAAGGACTGCAAGCGCAACGGCAGGGATGCCACCTGCCTGGCCGCCTTCCTCTGCTTCACGCCCGTCTTCCTGGCGCCCTATTTCCAAACAGCAACTGTTGGTAATCCAGCCCCTCTGGCCCCACCCCACCCCAGCCTCCCTCTGAACTTTGCGATTGCTCTGTCCACAGCCTGGGCTTTTCCTGAAGTTGCTTCTAAGCGCCAGGTCACACCTAGAGCCACCTCTGCTGGACGCCCCTCTAGTGTCCTGGGGACAAAGGGACTCTTGGCAGGGCTGGGGTGACAGTGGGCAAAACCGACCAGTGAAGAATACAGGGGAAGAAGGAAATAGTCTGGCTCCAGTTTGAACATGGCACTGGAGGTAGGGGAGCAGACAGGGTGGACACCCAGAAGTCAGCCTGGGTACAGAGGGAAAGGCAGAGCCAGGAGCCAGCCGGCGGGAAGCTGGACCCTGGGGCCAGGCACATGACCACAGTAGTCATGGGTGCCACTGGGCAGTGGGTGTGGGTCTGGGCAGGACAGTTCCTTCTACAGCCCATCCTTCCACAGAAGGTCCAAGTCAGGGCCCTGTTCACAGCAGCCCGGGAGTGGTGGCTGCAGGTTCTAGGACCAGGCAGGGCCTGCACCTGAAATGGGACAACTGTACCACCTCAGTCGAGGAGCAGGAGCAGACAGGGAGGAGCAGGGTGTCCAAGACCTGAGAACAAAGGCAGGCCTGGGCGGCTATGCCTCCTCCAAGTTCCATCTATGACAGGAGAAAATACAAGGGCCCAGGACACCCAAAGTCTGGCGGAGGGGACAGGGGAAGGGACTGAGACCTTCCTGGAACTGGCAAAAGGTTTTCCGAGGTGAAGGGGAGGAGGCTGCCAGCCTTAAACCCCAGAAGGGAGGCTTGAGGACAGGTGGGGAGGCCGGGCACCCTCCTAGTGTGCCCAGGGCCAGTGGCAGAGGCTCTGACCTGCACGTCTAGGGACCCAGAGCAGTGGGAGATGGAAGGTGAAGGGCGTGGAGAGTGTGACTCCAGCAGGGGCTGAAGGGGACACTGGACCTCGTCCTGCCTCCTCTGCTCCTCCTCCCTCCTTTCTCCTCCCCTTTCCTTCTGGCTTGGCCCCATTCATTTCTCCTCCTCTCCTCTCTCTTCTCCTCCATTCCTCCCCTTTCCTCATCTCCTGCATCACTTGCTCCCTGAATGAAGCTTCCTGCCCCGGGGACCTATCAGGCAAGAGGAAGGGCTCTTCCCTGGCCGGCCTGGGGGGCTTCCTGGAAGACGCAGACTTCCCAGAGGCCATTTTAAGAGAGAGGCAAACAGCCTTCCATGGGAATCCGGCTCCAACTTCATGGTCTGGCCCTGTCCCCTCCTCCAGGCATCAGGTACAACGCCACCATGGATGAGAGGCGGTATATGCCGCGGGCCCACCTGGATGAGGGTGGGGACCAGTTCACCAACAGGGCTGTTCTGCTGTCCTCGGGCCAGGAGCACTGTCAGCGCATCAACTTCCACGTCCTGGTGAGCGCAGTCGCCCCTTCGGCAGGGGACCCAAAACTGGAAGGGAAGCCAGCCGTGGAGGGGTGAGAGCCTGGCGGGTGTCAGGCCCATTCTGAGCCTGCAGCGGTCCACAGGAGACCAGCTAGGGGTTGTGCCTCTGGACCTTGGCCACCCACGCCCCAACTCATGTCCCAGAGAGAAGCCCAGCGGGGTGTATGGCCACCTACTACCCCTTCCAAGCCCCTGCTTCCAGCTCTCAGATACCCATGGCTTCCTTAACAGGGGACGAAACTCAGGAGGGAGGGGGGCTCAGAGAGGTCAAGAGAGAGAGCTGAGGCCACCAGCAGCCAAAGGGAGGATAAGCAGCACCGACTGGAAACCAAGACCAGGAGGTGGGGGAGACAGTGATAGCTGGAAGAAGGAGCAGGGGCCCAGCCTGGCAGAAAAGGGAACCAGAGGGTCGTAAGCAGGGTGGTGGCCTGGGGCCCCCTTTATGGATGGGGAAGAGGGTGAGAAGTCTGCCTCCATCCAGAATCACCGAGCACCCAGGCCACAGCTCCAGCCTCAGAGGCGCGAGCAAGGGCGCCGGGACCCACCTGGCCTGGGTGCTCACAGCCTGTGGCCAGAAAGCAAAGGGGTGTGAGAAGTCCTCGTGCTTATGTTGGAGTGTCCCTGACTGTGGTCCTTGGGGTGCAGCCCCACCTACCACGGCCGTGTCACGGCAGCCTGTTGGGATGTGTGATTTCAAGTCCCGTCCCAGAGGCGGCCCAGCACCGCAGGCAAATCAAAGGCAGTAACAGGATCGAAGGAGGAGGAGGCTCTTTGTGGGCTCCCTGCAGCCCAGGTATCCAGGTGACCAGTCAGCCCTGAGGAGGAGCAGGAGCTTAGTGAAGCCCAGGCAGGAGGTTGGCATGCGCTGAGCCAGGAGCCTCTCCACGGGACAGCCCTTTCCCTGGCAGATGGCACTAGGTCTCCCCGCCCCCCACCCTTGGGGACCTATCTGAGGGCCCTCCTGCGGCTTCACTGGTCAGTGGTCCTGCCCCAATGTCCACGCCCCTGCCTTCCCCTCCACCCCTCAGGACACCGCTGACTACGTGAAGCCAGTGACCTTCTCAGTGGAGTATTCCCTGGAGGACCCCGACCACGGCCCCATGCTGGACGACGGCTGGCCCACCACACTCAGAGTCTCCGTAAGTCTCTCCCGCCACGCCTTCCCGCCTCCGCCCCAGCAGATCCACAACATGCCCCATTACGAGGTCGCGTGGAGCTCTGACAGCACAATCCCTAGAGAGTCAGGACCAGGCCTTCTCCTGCTGGAGGCTCCTCGGTATCCCCGGCACAGGGACCACTGAGTAGGTATTGGAGAAACAGAGTCCCAGGGCCAGAAAGGATCTGGGACCTCCATCACCCACCTCCCACGTTTACAGATGAAGACATGGAGGTCAGAGTGGCTCAGTCACTGAGCCTGGTCTTCTGCTGGTTGAATAACTGACTGATGAACAGACACTCTCCCAAGCCTGCCCCTAAGTATTCCAAGAAGAAATGTTCAGCCAAGACATTGGCTCCAGCCTCACCCTCAAACACATTTGCTAATCCCTAGCTCTGGGGCATCCAGGTCGTGTGACGTCCAGTACTCAGACACACCCTGAGTCTGCAGCCACATATGGACCCCACTCAAAGACACTGTCAGTGTCCGAACTGGGCTGGGGGAGCAGGCAAGGTTTGTAAAATGCAATATCTAATGCCTGAGCCCTGAGGACTGAGAACGCACCCTTAGAGCACACCTAAGCCATGACCTTGAGCTCCGGTCACTGAGCCTGTCTCTGAACACTGCTGAGTCCAGCTGGCAGCCAATTTCAGTTCTTACTTGGAATTCTCCAACACCACGAAGGGACTGTAGGGGAACAGCCAGCTTCTTACCGTCCCCTCCTCTCTTACCACGTTCGTCACCCTCCCAGTCCCTCTGCAGTCCTCCCCAACAAGGTCCCACCCCTGAGCTGATGGAGCTGCTTCCTCTCGATGAGCCAGGAGTGATGAGTGAGGGCAGTCACTCCCCCTCCATGTGTGCCGAAGCCCCCGAGGCAGACTGGCTTGCAGGCCGAGCCCTGCTTGGGCCGTGATGAGCTAGATGCACGGTGTTGGCGAGGGTCCCAGGATGCACAGTGGTGGCGAGGGTCCTGGGCCAGGAGGCAGCATGAGCTCTGAGGAAGTCAATGGAGCAACCAGGTGACAGCCCGGGGGACCTCCTGGTGGAGGTGGCTTTGGGCTGGACTTTAAAGAATAGACAAAATTCAAACCTGCAGTTCTGGGGAGGGTGGGCTTTTATTCCCTGGAGCTCACTGTAATGGGAAGGGAAAAAGCAGAGGAAAGGAAAATGTAAAGAAAAGGTTAAAAAGGAAAAAAAAAAGCCAATAAAGAGAGTCCAGGCGTATTATGTTACGGAGGCCTCTGAAGAGCTGCTAAGCTTCTCAAAAATCTGATTAATCTAGATTTCTAGCCCCCAGCAATCAAGAAACACGCTTCCCATCACTCACACGAAGTCTCACTCGGCATCTATTAAGTGCGTGGTGCTGTGTCCCCTCGGCCATCTCTGGCCTCCTGGGCAAATGGGCCGTTCCGTATCGTTGAGCGCGACAGCTGCTTATCATGTCAGATTGTTCCTTTAATGACTGTCTAGGCTGCTTCTGAAGGTCCTCGTATAGTTTTCCAACTTCTCCGACAGCAGGCAGGGTGGGGGGCACAGGAGTGTGATCGGAGACTTGAGACCACCAGGATGAACGAGGCGCTAGAGTACGCGAAGCCCCCAAGGGCCGGCCGAGCCTGGGAACCCGTCTCAGGGTTACATGACTTCCCTCTCCCCAGCTGTCGCTGTAGTGCGTCTGCTTCCAAGTGCAAGTTCACCACGCAGTGGCGAAGCCCCACAGATAGTTTCCACCTGGAGAGCCACAGGGCCCTCCTTTGAGAAAAGTTCCTGGCCTTAAGACACGTGTGCCTCTGCAACCTCAGCTCCTCCCGGGTTTGGGCCGGGCTCTTGGTGGCGACAGGACTGCTCCAGGCTTGAATCTCCCACTGCCCGTTGAGCCTCTCGCTGGGGACAGGCCACAGCACTCCAGCTCAGCACCCCCTGGCTGACTTCCTCTCCACCCCTATACACAGATGAAGGGCATGACCAGCCCCCCAGACACTTGGAAAAACTCAACAACAGCCAGGACCCCTCCTGCCTCAACCCGAATACCTGAAGCACTCAGTGACTCCTGTCAGTAGTTTGGCATGGCCCAAGTCCCTGTAATAACTATCCCCTGCTCATCTCTTCCTTTCCTCCATCCAAGTGTCTCTTATTATAGCAACACTAACTAACCACCTATCATTTCCCAGACTCACTCCTGCCTCAGGACCTTTGAACAGACTCATCCTCTCTCTTGACTTCTTGTTCCCCTTGTCCTTTCAGTGAACTCAGTCATCATTTATAACACTGACCCATTGTCACTTCTGAAGTCTTCTCTGAACACCTACAGGCCAAAGTAACTAATTCTTCCTTCTGCTGTTTCTATTGTTGTATTTGGTTGGTTTTCTGCACATTTGCTCTATAGTTGTTCATGCACTTGTCTTCCCCAGGAGCTGAGGGCGGAAGCTCTTTCTTCCTCATCCTGTGTCCTCAGTACCAAATGCCTTTCCCCACACACAGCACAGGATTGGTAACTACTGACCAGGCCTGCAGTGTGGGGCCTGGGGAAAGGGCACAGCAGACCCAGCCATGTCCAGTGCACAGACCACTGCTGTGCCGTGAGTTTGAGGGCTGGACGCTGGGGGTCCCTCTCCAGCCCCCACAACTGGCTTTTTCTGGCCCAGGTGCCCTTCTGGAATGGCTGCAATGAAGACGAACACTGTGTCCCTGACCTCGTGCTGGATGCTCGGAGTGACCTGCCCACAGCCATGTGAGTTGCCCCACACACACACCCCCTGCCCCGGCCCCGCTGCTGACCCCAGGCTCAAGGGGCCCTGGACTGTTCCCTGCACACCTTCGTCACAGGCCATGATTGTCTTTCCAGACACTAAACTTGGGGCCTGGTTCTCACCAGGCTCTGCTTCCAACCCCTGTGTGAGCTCAGTCAAGCCCCCCCTCTGCGGGCCTCAGTCACCTGTTCTGTTAAAATGAGTGCTGCTGTCTACCCTAATCTCTTTAAACGCCCAAACTGCAAAACAGATGGAGCATAGAATCAGGGGATTCACTTCTGGGTACTTGTTCTCCAGCCCCCAGACTGGGCAACCCCGGGTCCACTGGCTAAATGCCTGGACTTTCCAATCCTGCTGATGGCAAGATGCTAAGGAGACTCGTAGAAACTGAGCAGGGTGCCCACAATCCCCTGGGGAAATGCAAACTAGCATACAAGGAAAAACACGAACAATTTCATGGCTACAATTTACATGTGTTTTGCAATAATATGTGTTCAACTTTTATCCAGTTGTGAGATAATTCAGATAGGAAATGTATATGCTAGACATAATAAATAGAAATAGCACATCCAGACTTTACTGAAAGATGAAGAAGCAATATTTTAACCATCTAGGCTGTAATCAAGATCATCTTTCCATCTATCTCTGAGTTTCCTGGCACCCAAGGCTAAAAGGGAAACATGACTAGTTAGAGATGCTACATGACAGTGAGGTCAAACGAGGCTCTGAGCTCAGAGGAGCATGCAGCCCATCAGGGGGGATCCAGGGGCCTTTGGAGCAGGAGGTGGTCTTGAAGAGTGAGCTCTTTCCAGCCCTGCCATCCGCTTTCCTTCCTCTCCCAGTGGCTATTCCAATAGGCAGAAGCCAAGCAAGTGCCCCAGGCCCCTCCCCTGCACCAACCCTGAGCTGGGCTCCACCCTTTGGTTCCCTGCTCCACCTGCCCGTCGCCTGGTGTCTTTCCCACAGGGAGTACTGCCAGAAGGTGCTGAGGAAGCCTGTGCAGGACTGCTCCAAATACACCCTGTCCTTCGACACCACGGTTTTCATCATTGAGAGCACACGCCGCCGGGTGGCAGTGGAGGCCGCGCTGGAAAACCGAGGCGAGAACGCCTACAGCACGGTGCTCAACATCTCCCAGTCCGCCAACCTGCAGTTTGCCAGCTTGATCCAGAAGGTAGGACCTCAGCCACCGCCAGCCGGGCCGAGGCAAAGACGGGAAGCAGGAAGGGAGGTCGGCGGGTCCTGGCTGCACAGGAGACTCACCTGTGGAGCCCAATTGGCCTGTCTGGTCTTCTCTGGAGTCTCATTGATTTGGTCCTGGGTGAAGCCTGGCCTCAGGGCGCTTTAAAACTCTCCCGCTAATTTCAGTGCACAGCCGGGTCTGGGGGCCTCTGGCACCGGGGCGTGCAAACCCTGGGGCACACGGGGAGGAACAGCTTCAGCCTGCATCCCTGGCCCTGATCTGGAGGATGCCCACCCCCCATACAGCCCACCCACCGTTCTCCTCCAGGCTTCCCAAGGATCCATCTCACCACCTGACAAACCAGAGCCTTTCACTCCCCCCTTTAAAGCTCCGGATCTCTTCAGTGTAGCCCGTCCCAGCCACACCTGCGCTTCTCCCTGCCAACACCCCCAACTCCCCACCCACCCCGCACACCTGGTCCCACCAGCACCGCCCCTTCCCTGCGTGGCCTGCCCGTGTACACTGAGCCTCCCGCACCAGGCCCTGCCAGGGACGCCCTCTCCCCCAGGACCAGCCCCTGCTGCTGCTTGCATCCTGCCACTTGCTGCCTGCCCGTGACATCCGGGCACTGGGCAAACACAGCACACCCTGGGCACTCTCAGAAGAAGGTGGAAACACAGTGGGCAGGGAGATTGTGTCCCCATTTTACAGAGGAGGAAACCGAGGCATGGAGAGGGCCTCTGTAGGACCGCAGAACTGGTGAGCAGTGGGGTGGACTCCTGCTCCTGAGCTGCACGCCATGGCGGGCCCAGCCTCCTGACACGCTCTCCAGCCTGTGTCTCCTGGAGGGCCTCATGCCGCATAGCCCTCTGGCAAAGCTCTGCGTGCGCAGTGAGAAAGTCACCAGTCTCTCGTGCTGCCCTGTTGAAACCCCAATGCCCCCGAGGGCAAGCACCCTGTCCTGGCCACATCTGTCCCTGGAGCAGGACCAGGACTGAGTGTGTGGAAGTCCCTCAGGACCTGTGTGTCAAGGGAACCTCTGTGTTGCGCGGCTGCTGGGAACCCCAGGTTCCCTCAGACTCAGTCTGTGACCTTGCTGGTCTGAGAGCACCGGGCAGGACAGACACCAGGCCTCTGTCCTCACCTCCATCCCAGAACCACTGCTCAGAGCCTCCCACTCCCCCAGTGTCCACATGCTGGTCGGGGGCCTGGTCTGGGGCCAACAGTACCCCCCACCCACTGCCCAGAGGGGTGACAGGGAGCCGTCTGATGGTCTCTCAGTGCCCTCCCTGCCCTAGGATTTAGTGTCTGTCTGGAATTAGGATCCACAGGGGAATCAAGCCCCATCCCTGCACCCCCTGGCCCACCCTCCACAAGGCCAGTAACTGCCTGTCCCGACCCTGGGGAGGGAGGCATGAGTTTTGTTTCTGTGGCCCAGAAGGGCTTCTGGAAGTACACGGAGGCAAAGAGAAGTGGAAGCCATGTTCTGTGAAGGGCTTGCCCACCGTGGCAGTGGGTGTGGAAGTTCAACTCTCCTGTCCAGTCTCCCCACATCCAGCCGAGGAGCTCTGGTGGAGGAAGCAGCCCTCTCAGCAGGACAGAAATGAATGTGTTAGTCTGACCACATGCCCGCGAACACACACCAACCTATGTATACGTTCACGTGCATATAGCCAGGCACACGCACTGACGTGTAGACCCACGCAGTCTGCACAGACGCGTGGTGACGGCACGCACGTGCCCTGGCCATACCCACCATGACAGCAGCGGCCAGGGAACGAGTGACTACAGCATTCTGGAACCAGACTCTGCTTTCCCATGCATTTATCACTTAATCCTGTGACAACTGCATGGGTGGGTGCCGTCATCCTCATTAGCAGGTGAGCAGGAAGAGACGTAGCGAAGAGTGCGTGGCCAAGCCCGAGCACCTGTGAGCCCCTCCCTCTGCTCCCACGCACAGGGGACACAGTGCTGACCCAGTGGGGCCCAGCTCACACCGGCCAGATGGTCTGGGGGTGCTTCCCCCTTGGCCTCGGCCACCCTTTGCTCACTGACCAACAGCCAGGAAGTGACCCACTATTCAGAGTCCCAGAGGAGACAGTGCTGGGGGGACTTTGTCGAAGGTGGAACCGCTGGCTCTCCCCAGTGCCTGCCCGTCTGCTGGCCCCAGGGTTGCTCCCTGACCTGTGGACCAAGTCCTGAGGCGGCACAGAGCCTCGACAAAAGCCTCACGCCCCACCCCACCCCAGGTGTCAATCCGCAGCCCGCTCCCTGTCTTTCTGAGTTGTAAAGGTGTGAGGCCACAAAACCTCATTTCATGACTCCAAGAGACCCTTTCTGGTCCTGATAGAAAGCTCGCAGTCACTCCAAGGGCCGCGGAGCTGGAAGGCAGCAGGATCAGCAGAGCGCACAGAGCGGCCTCCCTTAAAGGTGGCCAAAGCAGAGTCTTCAAGTTGGCTGCAAACCCCACCCACACAGTGGTCCAGCAGGCTGGCCTAGGTGCTTCCTGTCTCTGGGCCTCCGTGTCCTGCCTGCAGTGGGACATCCAATTGAATCAGAGGGAGGGCAAAAGTGCCCCTGAGCACCTGCCCATCTCGGCACCTGGCACCAAGCACAGCTGGCTCTTGCATCATGCCCTGGGCCATGCACCAGGCTGCACCCTGGCCTTGGAGACCTGGATGCAGTGGTCAGAAAGCCTGTGCCCCGGGCTTCGGGGTGGGCGGTGGTCTCTCGGGTGGTCAGGAGGCAGCGCAGGTGGCTGCACACCTTGGGCCCTGCGTAACTGCTGCCTTGATGCCTCGCCCCCCACTCAGGATGACTCCGAGAGCAGCATCGAGTGTGTGAACGAGGAGAGGAGACTGCACAAGAAAGTCTGCAATGTCAGCTACCCCTTCTTCAAGGCCAAGGCCAAGGTTGAGGCTGGGGCAGGCTGGAGGAGTCTGGGGGAGGCACAGAGAGCCAGGGAGGGGACCAGAGTGGGACTGGCAGGTGGGAGGTCTACAGGGGCTCCCAAGTATTTTAGTGGATTAAGGTCAGATATGGCAAGGTCACAGTCTGGACCCCACCCCCAGGGAAGGGCAAGGAGAGTTCCAGGACCCCGTCTGCAGTGTGGCCTTGGGCTGCTGGACCGAGAGCAGGTGCCCTGCCAGCCTCTGTCGCCATTCTGTGTGGTCATGGCTGCTCCCCTCCCCCACCTCCAGGGACCTCCTCCCCATGAAAATCCTGCTGAGGGTCTGAGGCAGGACAGGCCGCCTTTTAATTGGCTTTCATTAAAAACAAAGAGGAAGAGGAGGGAGGACCATGCCCCAGCCAGCCAAAAACCCAGTTCAGGAGGATCCCAGGCCCCAGGCTCAGCAGTCCTCCTTCCCCAGCCCACTCCCAGCCAGCCTGGCCCACAGCTGGGCGAGACACAGGCAGGGGCTGTGGGGTGGGCCAGGCCTGGTCCCGCTATGCCCAGGCTCAGGCCCTGCTCCCGTGCAGGTGGCTTTCCGTCTGGATTTCGAGTTCAGCAAGTCCATCTTCCTGCACCACCTGGAGATCCAGCTCAGCTCAGGCAGGTCAGGGCCCAGCCTGCTCCCTCTCCTCCCAGCTTGCCCCTCCCAGGCCGGCTCCCTGTTTGGCTCCTAGCTCTCCACACTAAATCCCACCAAGCCCTGCCCCAACCTGGGGAAGCCATGGGTGGGGCGAGGGTGGGCCGGCTGCCCACTGTGCACAGCCGCTCCTCATTCTTGGGAGGTTTGGATGAGGGTGGGAATGCTGGTCCCCAGCCTTTAGATAGAGGTGTTTAAAGACCCTGCAGTTCTGGCCAAGAGCAGTGGCCCACACCTGGAATCCCAGCACTCAAGAAGCAAGGCGAGAGGATTGCAAATTCAAGGCCAACCTCCACAACTTAGCAAGACCCCACAGAGTCTCAAAATCAAATAAAAAGGCTGGGGATGTAGATCAGTTGTAGAGTGCCCCTGAGTTCAAATCCCAGTACAAAAAAAAAAAAAAAGAACTATAGTTCTAAAGCACTCTACATTATGTCATTCCTCACAGAAGTCCCTTAATCTCAACAAAGCAGGAGCTATTCCCCACCACACCCTCCAAATTATAACTAAGAAAAGAGAGGCTCAGAGAGGTTGAGTGGATTTCCCAACAACACATAGCATGTAGCTGCCTCTTTCCCTTTGAAATTTGTTTCATTTTTAAGAGAACTCTTCTTACTCTGTATGGGTCTGTCTGCCGCCCAGGCCTCCCTGAGGTGGCCTGCTATAGGTTGACACCATGAATCACCCTATGACAGTAGTAAACTGTGTCAGGAGGGAGGGAGGAATTCTGTGCACTCTGGAGCCTCAGAAATAGCCAAGATCCTTAGCTGAGAAATAAGTACTCGAGGCCACCCAAGCCCCGGTGCTCCAGCAGGCGTGTACACACTTGCACACACACAGGCCAGGGCATGGGGACTGGGTGGCCCACACCAGCCCACCAGCATGTTCTCTTCTCCTGCTGGCTTTGCCCGCCCCGTGTGGCAGTTTGCAAGACCTTGGTACTCCCAGGCCTCCTCGGCCTCTTCCCTCTCTCCTCCTGAGGGAGTGGAGGGAGGCAGGACAGAGTGTCTGCTTGTCAGGGGCTTAACTAGACCCCCAGCCCGGGGCCGGACTTGCACAGGAGAAAAGCAGCGCTCAGGACAAGCGGGGCCAGATCTGATGCCCTGCATCTGCCCTGGTAGCAGATGATGCTAGGCTGTTAGGGACATGGTGGCCACCTCCCTCCACGTGACTCTGAGCAGCACCTGCACCCTGCACCAGGCATTGGGGATCAGAGACCAACTCCACGTGAACCCCACTGTCCTTCCTGCCCGCAGCCCTGAGCAGTAGTGGGCAGTTCCACTAAGAGGAGGCCCTGCAGGCAGGGGCCAGCCCCACACAGCCCCCACCCCGACTCCGGCCCAGGTTCCTCCTCCACCTCATACCTGTGCATCCCCTGGGAGTGTCGGGGAAGGCTGGCCTCCACATTCTGGTTTCCCTGGCCTTTCTCCCCTGGGAAGGAGCCAGCTCCCTCCTGAGCCTGGCCAGTGCACATCCCCTGGGTAAGCCGTCCGTGTCCCCCTGGGTCTGCCTCAGATCCCTCCTGCTGTGGGGATGCAGGGACTGGCAGAGCAGGATGGAGGGCGGGCTCCTGCTGACCTGAGTGTCCCCATAGTGACAGTGATGAGCAGGACAGCACCAAGGAAGACAACGCGGCCCTGATGCGCCTCCACCTCAAGTACGAGGCCGACGTCCTCTTCACCAGGTGGGCCATGTCCCCACCCCAGAGGGCACCTCTGGGCCCCAGTACCAAGGGACACGGGCAACAAAGAGCCAAGTGTGGCCCTGGTGGGTCGGGAAGTACAGCCCCTCGTCCATGGTGGGAGGGGTGTCCAGTGAGAGGAAGGAGGGGCGGCAGGCCTGGCTCCCTCCCCAGAGCTCCCAGCAGGCGCAGGGTGGCGGGCAGAGAGGCTCCCCAGCACAGGCCCTGTCGGGTGGGTGCCCTGTCGGGTGGGTGCCCTGTCTGTAGAGAAGCTAAAAACATAATTTTAAAGCCCGACTAAAAGTCAGTCTGCTTTTATCACTACCAAAGTAATTTTAAGCAATGCCACTGAGGAAAGACCCCCCCACAGGCCACACTGTCCCCACCCACCTTGCTACCCACTAGCCCATCTGGCAGACAGAGAAGACAGGACACAGCACCCTCAGGGCGGAAGGGGGACTTCCAGCCCCAGAGAGGGCACACAGTGGGCAGGGTGGTGCTCACCAGAGGCCACAGCCCCAGGTGGAGAAGTGGGGCAGGGATGGCAAGTACCAGCTCTCTGAGTGGTGCCCACCGAGGCCACAGCTAGCTGATCGCAGCACTTACTCTTGCTGAACCTCAGGACCCTTCTCAAGGCAGCATTCCAGGGGACAGAAGCGGAAATGTGGATGAGTGCAGTGGTGCACACCTGTAATCCAGCAGCTCAGGAGGCTGAGGCAGGAGGATGGCAAGTTCAAAGCCAGCCTCAGCAACTTAGCGAGGCCCTAAGCAACTCAGTGAGACCCTGTCTCTAAAGAAATTACAAAAAAGGGCTGGGGATGTGGCTCAGAGGTTAAGCACCCCTAGGTTCAATCTCTAGTATCAATAAAAAAGAGGAAATGCAGCATTTGTGGTCTGGGGGAGGCAGCACAGGCCCTCCCCTCTCCATTCCTTTGTCCATCAAGCAGACACAGGCTGCTCATGGTGGCCCTTCCTGTCTCTGCAGGAGCAGCAGCCTGAGCCACTACGAGGTCAAGGCCAACAGCTCACTGGACAGCTATGATGGTACCGGGCCTCCCTTCCACTGTGTTTTCAAGGTAAGGCTGGGGACGCCCCGTGGAGAGTGAAGGGCAGGCGCTCAGGACACCCAACCCCCCCATGCATGGGGGAGGGGGAGGAATCTGGAATCATCACTAATGGCTGGAGCCCAGCCTGAGCCCTGCCACCTACTCATTGCACGACTTTTGGCAAATTACTTCCCCTCTCTGGGCTTCTCAGTCTTCATCTAAAAAACATTCAGGCTGGTGGGGGCAGGGCAGGGGGCATTAGTGAGATAAACTGTGTCTGCCCGAGATTTTTTAAATTTTTTTTAAAAAAGCAGTGGTCTAAGCACATCAGGACTGATGCTCTCCCGTAAATGAAGTCCAGAGTCATGACTTCACAAAGTCATCAGGATTGGGTTTTTTGTCTCGCCACCCTCAGCATGGGATACCAGCCTCAAATTCACCTTGTGGTACAAAATGACTGCAATTGCAATCATTCCATTCTCGTTCCAGGCAGCAGGAAGAAAGAAAGGGAAAGAGCACGGCCCCTCCCTATTAAAAAACTTCCCTTTTTTTTTTTTTTTTTTTTTTTTTTTGCGCATATCCCACTTGAATCAAAGTGTGAAATATGATATATCAAGAACTATGTAATGTTTTGAACAACCTACAATAAAAATTAATTTAAAAAAAATAAATAAAGTGAAAGGCAGAGAAGTATTAAAATTCAAAAGGACATCAAAAATAAAAAAAAAAAAAAAAAAAAAAAAACTTCCCTGTCGGTTCCCCACACTCCAGTGTGTCTCCTTGTGCAGAATATTATGATCTAGCTGAGAGGGAGCTGGGTAGAAGCAGCTTAGCGGCCTCTGCTACAGTGTCTCCAATCTTCCTTGCCCTGAAATGAGTCTGTCAACTTCTTCAACGGTGCAGGAGCTGGGAGCAGCTGACAGGGGGAAATGGGGCTGCAGACACCCTGAACTCTACCTGGCTTGCCCAGGAGAGGATCAGTGACTTGCCCAGGGCCACACAGCTCCTCCTTGGGGTTGCACTCCCCATCTCTCTGATTCCGAAGCCCTGCCCGTAACCACTGCTGCTGGGGCCCTGGATGTGTTGAGGCCAGGATGCCAACTATCACATGCTCTTGTTTATATCCTGCCTTGATCAGCAGTTATCTCTCGTAATACAGTAATGGCTGTCACCGTCTCCATTCCTGCCTTAACAAAATCCCCTGAGCCACGAGAACTTGAGACTGGAAGGGGTCCCTGCTCTCAGCCCCGGGGCCCGGCCCCGTCAGCCCTCCTGCCTCCTGCACTGTGGTCCTCGCAGCCCTGCCACCCTCTGGCCAAGCTCTGCAGCTTCCACAGTGAAAATGCCCGGGCAGTGGTCCCGCCCCAGATGGGCTGGGGGCAGCCCAGGCTGCTGGCCCTGTGGGCCTCTCCTCCCCTCCCTCAACTGCGGCTGCTTCTGCCACAGATTCAGAACCTGGGCTTTTTCCCCATCCATGGAGTGATGATGAAGATCACTGTTCCCGTCGCCACCAGGGGTGGCAACCGCCTGCTGATGCTGAGGGACTTTCTCACTGACCAGGTACCACAGGCTCTGGGAGCTGGCTCAGGGGGAGGGGGTCAGAAGGAGGTAGACATAGTCCCTAGGCATGTCCCCATGTCCCCAGACCTCAGCTCCTTCTCCCAGGACCAGGGCAGCTGGGCCTTCCCTGGGCAGAAGAGAAATGAAGCATCCTGGGAGACTGGGTCTGCCAGAGTGGCCGCGAGGCTCGGGGGGTGCGTGTGTGCATGTGTACCCATGTCCCCCACACAGGTGAACACTTCCTGTAACGTCTGGGGGAACAGCACTGAGTATCGGCCAGTCCCTATGGAGGAAGACTTGAGTCATACCCCACAACTGGTGAGTGGCCCCAAACCAAGAGCCAGGGGCTAGGCTAGAGGAGTGCCACCCTGCTCCAGGGGCGTTTTGTTCCTGAGCACCTGACTCACATGTTGAAGACCCCAGGTTCAATTGTCAGCACTAAAAAAAAAAAATATATATATATATATATATATATATTTGATAGAGACCAGAGGGGTTGGGAGAACAAGGTGCAAGTACGGAGCATGTCGTCTGGCAGTTGGAGAAACTGTCTGAACACTAGCCACAGCCTGTGGAGCCTTTTAGGGCTGCTTCTCACGCTCTTCCATGCATGCCTGATAGAAAGAGACTCTGCAGGATGCACACCAAATCCATGGCAGTAATCATTCTTGGCAGATGGGGAGGGGTGAACTTGAGGGTAGTCGTCAATGGAGAAACCTGTCTCATGTGTAAAGTATTCAGCATACAAATGTAAATAAAATGCAATACATTTAAAAAGAGTTCATTGAAGGCTGGGGCTATAGCTCAGTTGGTAGAATGCTTGCCTCACATGCACAAGGCCCTGGGTTCAATCCCCAGCATCACAAACTCTCTCTCTCACACACACACACACACAAACACGATCCCTGGGAGTTTTTATCATGAAGAGAACTTGGATTTCCTAAAATACTATTTTTGTACCTGTTGCATTGATCAGATTGTTTTTCTTTGAATCTGTTTATATGGCAAAGGTATTTACAGATTCCTTAATGTTCAATGTTCTGTTCCCGGAACACACCCAGTCTGGTCACCGTGCATGACTTCAGAGGAGCATCAGATATGCCAACCCCAGTGTGTCTTCCAGGGAGCCTGGACCCCAGCCTATGTGCCCCACACCCACCCCTCTGCCACGCCTTCACCCAGAAGCAAAGCCCCTGTTGGTGGAACCGCATGGTGGCCCAAGCCCCTGGTGGCATGCCAGGTCACAGCCAGCCAGCTGCCTCCCCTGCTCCCTGTAGCCTTGCTGCTCCCACCAGACCCATCTTCTCTTTCAGAATCACAGCAACTCCGACGTGGTCTCTATCAACTGCAACGTGAGGCTGGCCCCCAACCAGGAAATCAACTTCCATCTGCTGGGGAACCTATGGTTGAGGTCCCTCAAAGCAGTGAGTGGGCCTCTGGGCGAGGCTGCAAGGAAGGGAGGGAAGGGGCGGCGGTTGGCAGGTCTCCCACCCAGGGCTGCCCAGGAGGGGCAGGACAGAAGCTTCTGAACCAGCCCTGACTAGGCCTCTGCCTATGACTACAGCTCAAGTACAGGTCGGTGAAGATCATAATCAACGCAGCCTTGCAAAGGCAGTTCCACAGTCCCTTCATCTTCCGTGAGGAGGACCCCAGCCGCCAGGTGAGCCCCTGGGAACCCAGCAGACCTGGGCTTGGGCCCCCCAGGCTTGGAAAGGGCTGCCGTGCCCTAGGTTCTCCTAAGAGAAAAATGGGCAGGCTAAGCAGAGAAAAAAAGCAATAGAATAATCCTTCAGGCAGGGTGGGGAGGGACAGAAGTGGGCAGGTGCCCAGTGCCTCTCCTCTCCAGCTGCCGGCACCTCAGTTCAATGATCTGCGAGCAGCCTGGGTGTCTGGGTGTCAGGATCCTGGTGTGAACTGCAGTTGTAAAGACCAAGAGATGCAAGACGTCTCAGTTCTTGGTCTCTTAAAAAAAAAAAAAAAAGATACAATCAGATTGTTACAGATCACAGTGGCTTCAGTCAGGGTCCAGGAAAGGATAAGGTCACTGAGATAGATCCTCTCTGGGACTGGGAAAGTTGGGACTACCCAGTTCTGCAGAAACAGATGGGGCAGCCAGGTGTGGGACTCTGCTGCCCTCCACTGGCCACATCCCAGAATCACCAGCCTGGACTCTGGGCAAGAGTCCCCAGACACAGGAGGAGTAAACTCCTCCCTGCCCCAGGAGCCAGGGACCTGCAGGACAGGCAAGGTCTGGAGGCCAGTCCTTAACAGAGGAGGCCAACGGACATCAGCCCCAATCAGAGTGGGCACAGCAGGCCGAGGGGCAGCAGGGCCAAGCCCAGAAGCCGTGAGGAGTGGGGACCCACCCAAAGGCACAGTGGGGAGCTGTGGAAGGCCAGGCCCCCCAGGGCAGGGACACAGCAGCACTTCAGCTCTGGCCTCAGGCCTGCGGTCACTGCCAGGCTTTCCTCCCCAGGGAGCCAGCACCCACCCAGCCTCCCCCTGTTCTTCATCCATCTGGCCTGTGTTGGGTGCCCCTTCTACAGCTCCCGCCAGGCAGAGGATAGAGGTGAATTAGGCAGACAAGAGCACAGTGACCACCAAGTGTGGGACAATGTGGGGAAGCTCGGGCGTTGGAGGAAGTGTCAGGGCCAGGAATGTCCTGGGGATGCTCCCTTTGAAGTGAATCCTGAAAGACGTTAGAATTTTCCAGGCATCCGAGAGAGAGGAGGTGTGGCAAGCCCCCTTCCCACAGACACACCCCCCCTCTCACATCATGGTTCTGTTAGCCTTCCAAAAAAATCCCTCTTAGACTCTCTAGACAAGACACCTCACTACTTCTCTTGTAAAATCCAGCAACCCCCAAATGGAGCACCAACACTAGACCCACGGCGGGTGGGGAGGTAGAGCAAGGTCCCAGCCTGCAGGGACAGAAAAAGATCACACAAGGGACCCACCATATGCAGAGCCCAAGCATGGGCCCAGCACCATGGCAGACAGCACAGCATCTGACTCACTCCTCACCACCCCGTGAGGCCCGCCCCACAACCCAACTTTCCAGACACAGAAACTGAAGCTGTGAGTTCAGGGAGGAGAGCAGGGATGCCTCGGGCTGACTAGGGAGTCGGTGGCCACCGAGGGCTCTCCTGGGCTGTTGCAAGTGGACCCCCCACGGGTTTACTGAGCTCCTACCATGTACCAGCCACTGTCCCAAGCATTGAGTGGGGACGCCTCGCAGGCAGAGGGCACAGCAGTGGTGTGGCCCCACAGGGACACATGGGCAGTCAGAAGCCAAATGGCAGGTGGGGGGCTGGCGTGGCACTGCAGACAAGGCCTGCGAGATGGCAGGGCCAGGGAGTGGGAGCCTAAGGGCCAGCACAAGGCCTTCCTCCCTCCGTCTGAGTGGCAGGGGACTCTGAGCAGAAGCTAAGTCTCCTTTCTGACCGAAAGCATCCCCCTGGCCGTTGTGCTAAGCATGGGCAGAGCAGGGGGGCAGTGAGGTCACCATCGCAGACTCCAGGGAGAGACCGGCTCAGACCCAGGGGCAGCCTGGGAGGTGGGGAGGAGCGGCCGCGTTCTGGGTGTTTCTAAGGAAATCCTGCTGAGGGAGTCATGTGGGTGTGAAAGTGAGCTCCACCAGGAGAGTCTCTGACCTGAGGGTGGCAAAAGATGGACAATGCTGCCATTGGCTTTGGTGAGACAGATGCCAAAGGAGCAGGTCTGGGGTGAGCAGCAGGGTCAGGAGTAGGGTCAGGAGCTGGGTTGGGGGCCTGTGGAAGCTGCCAGGTGTGCCAAGGAGACTGATGGACACGTCAGGGACTCAGTGGAGGGGCCAGGCAGAAGATGGAAACGTGAACGTGGTCACCAGTTACAGAGAAAGCCAGGATCTGAGTGGGTCCCCAGAGTTGCTCTGTGATTTCCACGGCCCTGGCCACTTTTGCCTTGGGGGCCCTTCCTCCACTAAAACATTAATAAACAAATAAATTATTACTTTTCAACTTGTTGGTATAAAAAGGAATGAATATAATCCAGGTTAAATTGTCTTAATGTTCCTAATTCTAATCTTCAAGGCAAATAAAAATTTCCCAGGCCCCTAAAAGTGTTGTGGGCCCCAACCCTGCCTATGATGCCCCAGAAGGCAGCCCTGGGTCCCCTGGGGAGTGACCACAGGAAAGCAGGAGATATGGCATGGGGCAACCCTGGGATGTTTGGCAGACAGTGAGGAGGCGGCAGAGAGGATGGAAAAGGAGCAGCCCATGTGACAGAATCCAGGGAGAGTGGGTGGCCAAAGCGGGAGAAGCAGAAAGCGACCCCCGGAGGCAGCCTGCCATGGACCACCTAACGCTGCTGCCCCTGGGTAGGGGCTGGTGGCTGCAGGCACTGCCAGCCATGCCTGCCATCCCTCCAGCACCTCCCTGAGGAAGGGATACAGTCGCCTCCAGGTGTCTGCCGACGCCTGCCCTGCCCAGGGCTGCCACCCAGTCCCAGAGCGGTGACACTGTGGACCTGGCTCCCCGTCCCTCGCAGGTCACGTTTGAGATCTCCAAGCAAGAGGACTCCCAGGTCCCCATCTGGATTATCGTGGGCAGCACGCTGGGGGGCCTCCTGCTGTTGGCCCTGCTCGTCCTGGCACTCTGGAAGGTGAGACCTGCAGGGCAGGGACACAGGAGCATCCTGGCCCAGGGGCCCAGGCCTGGGGCTCTCGGTCTGGGCCCTGTGGTCACTGCCATAGGCTCCTCTCCATGAGAGCTGACAGCCATGGGCCTCCCCCTACAGCTTGCCTGTGGCCATAGCGTCCAGACCCTCCCCACAGCAGCCACACTGTTTAAGGCCAGCAGAGGGCACCCAGAGTGTGGCTGTAACCCTTGCTTGTATAGGACCCTTTGAGAAGCTGATGAAAACTGGGGTTCCTCTTATCAGGAAAAAAGATTAAAAAGCAAGTTCACAACTGCACAGGATTCCAACAGTGTAGGCTGTTAACAAACTCACCAAACCCTTCTCCACTTCTGAACTTCTGGTTAAGAACCCCAGTCTCAGCCTCCTCTTGTTACCACTGATAAAGTGAGGAGGCCCAGAGAGGGATATTAACCAGGGCAGAGTCACCCAGGAAGATGGTGGGAGCCAGCATGACTTCTTGCATCCTGCTCATCCACGTTGCTCTAGTCCACACAGCCATTCTGGTGGTGAGGGTGCTGAGTGAGCTGGGGTATTTAGGGAAGCCCTGAGAGGAGACCCCACAAGGGTTGGGGGGAGGGGCAGCAGGAGACAGGCCTTATCCACCCTGAGACTTCTCCCTTTGCCTCACCACAGCTTGGCTTCTTTAAAAGTGCCAAGCGCAAGAGAGAGCCTGGCCTGGACCCCAGCCCCAAAGTGATGGAGTGAGGCTCCAGTGGAGGCTTCAAATTGCTGGGGGCCAGATTCCAGTGCAGGGCTGTGCAAGCCCAGGACTGTGGCCCACCGAGCGGAGCGGAGAGGACGCCAGCTGGCTTTGTACTTGACCTCGTCTCCCAAGCGAAGGCGCCCACTCCTGGGATGGAACTCAAGTGGTGCTAAGAGGAATCGCCCCGTGGGAGGCTGAGACATCTCCAGTTCAGATCCCTGGGATTTGAAGGGAACCTCTGAGGCCCACCCGAGGCCTCCCCCAGGCTCCACGGAGGATTTGCCGCCCCAGCCATCATGGTGCTAGGAACTTGCAATCATGCCCACTGAGAGACCCACGGAGGAAGACTGTAAATACAGCCACTCTGTCCCCGACCCAGGCCTCTACTTCCCAAAGGACCCCATAGCACGGCAGACCTGAATGCCAGGAGGCCCTGCCACCCCTCACCCAAGCCCTGGCTCTGAAGTCACACCACCCTCTGCCCCACAGACAGGCCCCCAAACTCTCCATGAATGAACCTGAACCCCAAAGCATGAAGATGACAGCAGCAGGCCAGGGATAAAGAAAGATGCTCGGGTGAGGAAACTGAACCAGACAAGCAGGAGGGACTCAGTATGCTGGGCGACATCAGCCACCTGTGTGCATCGCTGTGCCACCCAGCTGCCGGTCCCGGTGGCTCTCGGCCTCCTGCCCTCCTGGCTGCCTCTGCCCAGCTGCTTTTGTTCCTAGGTACCTCACAGGAAGTGTGCGGATGGCGCAATCCCTTGGGCTCCTCGTTCCCACTTGTCTTCCAGCTGCAGCTGCAGCCCAGTAGAGGGGGAAGGGTAGGGCACCCCTCCCTGCATCACCCCTACACACACACACACACACACACACACACACACACACACGCTCGCTCACAACTTCTCACCCCTCCTGTCTCCCACCACTGCCCGGGAGAAGGGTTCAGCTGGGCTGTGGAGGGGTCCTCTCTGGAATGCACTGAATAAAGCTCATGCAAGGACCCTCAGGGCCTGTGCAGCTTTGGTGGCAAACATCTTGCCCACCGACCCACTGAACCAGTGTCAGACCAACGATGGCACCCCAAGGACAAGGGGCATGCCGGGTGCCCAGCAGAGTAATTTATGCCTTAACCTTTTTCAAGGTAGAAATAAAATGGGGATACATCAAAGGCACCTGCTCCCTTGTGCATAGTGTGACCTTGACTGTCAATATTTTTAAGAAATTAAATGTTTAGAAACAACTGAGGCACTGACATTGCGTTCTGTGGCAGTGTGTCCAGGTGAGCCACAGCTGCTTTAACAAGGAGGGAGATGGCTCCCTGCTGCCTTCACATGGTGCTAAGTGTGGGGATGGTCTTGCCCACTGCAGACTTCCTGCAGCATGCCTTCCATGGGGCCACCTGGCCCCTCTCTGCATGACAGCTCCACAGTGGGGCACTGCCAGGGATCCTTCCTCCCTCCCAAGATCACCCATTCCATCTTTGGCCAGGGTGGATGATTAGAACCCACAAGTTTCACTGTAGTGCCAACCCCTTAGTCCCAGCTCTCCTCCTGGGGCTCCGAGGACTCCCGGCCCTCTCCAGCCTGGGGTTCCATCAGTGACCCTCCCACAGCCCAACCCTGTTTTCTCACACACAGGCTGCTCTTAAACCAAGGTGTCTCCATTCTATTCTTGCATCATTCACTCCTTGGAATCCCAACAAACAGAACCTTAGAAATTACTTCCTCATTACTGAGGACACTCAGAACCAGAGAAGAGACACCCTAGGTTCCAGAGCAGAAGCAAGATGGAATCTGGGAGGGCTATCTGGCTGGCCACTCACCCTAGCCCAGCCACTCACCCTAGTCAAGCCTCAGGAGGGCCAGATGAGCAACAAGTGGTGAAAATAAAACCTGAATAGCAAACCCCATTTTCCCTTCCAGAATAAAAGAAACATTAAATCATACTCCCTGTCACTCATCACTCTTATGGGGTAACCTGACAAAGAGGAACTGATGAACCCACACTCAAAAGAGCCCCATTTGATTTAGCAGCGGGTCTTCTTTCAGACATCATGTGCGACCACACTGCAGGCCAAACTAAACGTACTCTGCAAGTCAGTTGCGGCCCAAAGGCCATCAGAGAGGGAGGCCAGGTCTCTCCCTCCATACTTCCCAGGCCTCACAACAGCCAGATGGCCAAAGGCTGCAGGGCCTGGGAGGCTTGCACCTTGAAGGCCTTTAGCCCCTGCACTGCGACTCCTTTTTCTCCTTTCTCTTATCAGTTCTCCCTCTCTACACCTATTCACTCTGGCATAGAAATGTCCAAGGCTGTACCTGGGAGTGCCTGGCAGGGCAGGCAAAGATGTGTAAGAAGGGGCAAGGCCTTGTGCTCTTCCATGGCTGCACACTGCAATTCCCTGGGGGGGCTCTCCAGCCCCTCAGGATTCAGATTTAACTGGCTGGGTGCGGGGGGCGGGGGAGGGGGGGGGAGCATCACGCCTATTTGTTTCAAACTTCAAGTAACTTTGTGCAGAGAGTTGGGCCCAAAGGCAAGTGAACATACAGGCTAACAAATGAAGAAGTGAGAGGTGAAAGCCGGGCGCGGTGGCGCACATCTGTAATTCCAGCAGTTTAGGAGGCTGGGACAGGAATTCAAAGCCAGCCTCAGCAACGATGAGGTGCTAAGCAACTCTGTGAGAACCTGTCTCTAAATAAAACAAAGAACAGGGCTGGGGATATGACTCAGTGATTGAGTGCCCCCCCCCCCCCCCCCGGTTCAATCTCTGATACACCCTCCACCACCACTCCCAAAAAAACTGAGAGATTGATGTGCACAAGTGACTTTCTATGTGCAACAAATACTGGGAACCACAATGTCATTGTCAAGGTCCTTCAGGTTAACCTGGCTCTAGTCTGGAATCAGAAAGACCCTCCAGTTACATCAAGTCTCCAGGGTGGGATTTGTTGCAGATTTTACCATTTCCCAATGTCCTTGTAGCCCCAGGGGCTCTGGCAGGATTTGGACACATTTGCTATTGACAAAAGGAGTTGAACAGCAGTCCCTGAAGACAATTTTGGCATTTAGAGGCGAGAAGCCCCAAGTACAACCTCAGAATACCACTAAAATTCATATTTCAGCTCACAGATGGGTGTTTTCTACCATGTTCTTTGTGCTAGTTATAATTATTTAGAAGGAGCTGCGGGTTAACCCTTGTGTTACCATGAAATATAGCCAAAAGTAGTTCAGTCATGGAAGGGCATTATGGGCCCAATCTGGACACCACTTTGAACAAGCTGCTTTGTGCTCCTGTGGCTATAGGACAAGCTAGTTGTAGCAAACTGAAGTGCAAAGGAGGGGAAAAAAAAAAAAAAGTGTGCTTGGGACAAGTTCTGATTCCTGGAGTAAACCAAATTACCGAGGGGTGGTTTTGGAATTTGGCCCATAGATCATCAGGATTTCCAAGTTCTAGGCTGGTTGTCTGGTAGAAACAGACCTCCAAGTTGGGAAATGAGGTGGGAAAGATGTCCCTGATGATGACCTGGAGCACCTGTAGGACCCTGCCCAGAGACAGCCGCATGGACAGGGCCAGTTCTCTCAGAAGACACAGAAACTGAAGGGCAGGCCTTGGTAGATCCAAGAGGCCTCTCCACAGGCTCCAAGGGAAGTGCGTGTCTATTAGGGAATCCCTCAGTTCTGGCCCACTGAGCTGGCGAGAAAAAATTCAGCCAAGTGTTTCTTCTCTGTGGCATTAGGTGGGATGGGCATGCAGGCTGAGGGCTGTCTCAGAAAGCAGATTAGTCAGAGCTGAGCTTCTCCAAGGGTAGCCCCAGGGCCACCTCAATCAGGACCACAGACTAGCATTTCCCCCCAGACCTCACAGTTCCCATTTCTGAGGCAAAACTAAGCATGTTAAACTTAAGAGCCAATGATGTAGAGCCATAATATTGTTATTCTTCAATGTCGTTTCTTACATAGCCTATCTCAGCTGATGTTCAGCTGTGCTTGGACCTATCTTGGTGGCATCATAACAGCAAAAATCCAACCAGTGCAAACAGTAGACTCTTGTGTTTTACTGCTGTTAAGGAAGGTGGCATTTCCTCACAAGGCTGGTACAAGGTAGAAGGGGCAAAATGCTAATAGCATAAGGTGCAAGGTATCTCACCCTGGGACATGAGAGCTGCTGGGAGATAGTGTGGATCTCTCCTTCCCTAGACCTTTATGGGATAAATGGCTTCCTCCTTTGACATTCAAGAGCCATTAGCCCCCACACTCTCCCAGAATAAAACACAAGACTAGGGTCAATCCCCTGGCTTCATGCCCCAGGATGCCAATCTGTAACAGAAACAGGGGGCTTAATCACACTCCTTTCTGGCATGATGACTCACTGCACCCTGACTGGAGGTACTCAGGTCTCCCTGCAGGCAGATGTGCCTGGGGTGAATTAGTACAGCCATTAGCAGTGAAGGATCCTGTTTCATTCCACACACACTTGCCTTGGTCTTTGCTTCAGTTAATGTGGTGCCAGTTCTTTATTTTGCACTGCTTCTTACCATTAAAAAACATCCCCAGGGGCTGGGGCTGTAGCTCAGAGGTGGAACACTTGCCACACATGTACCAGGCACTGGGTTCGATCCTCAGCACCACATAAAAATAAATAAATAAAATAAAGGTATTGTGTCCATCTATATCTAAAAATGTATTTTTAAAAAAATTCCCAAATTACATCAGCATCTTGTCACGGGGTGGTCAACTCTAGCCAACCACAATATAATCTGCACAGTGCTTCTGTGTCAAGTTATTCTATTAGGTTTGACATCATGCTAAAGTAGGACAGCATGTTCCAAAACAGAAACTGAAACAGGAGCGGAGGAGCTTTACTGGTGTAGTGAAGGTCAGGAGCCATGCACCTGGGCACTGAAACTTCTCAGTAAGATATGGGATAAACTGTACCTAGCAAACTCATCAGGATCAAAGTAGGGTAGGAGCAGAAAATTATTAGAAAAGGAGGGCACCATTCCTTGACGGACTCATCCATCCTAATCAGTCTCATGTGTTCCTTGCTTTTATCACCCTGGAACGACATCAAAAAACATGTGGCAACTCAATGTGTTCTAAAGGTGGCCCATGCCAGAATAAAATACACTGTAAATTTTTATTTATAAAAATTGAGGAAAAATTGAAATTCAAATTTCAAAAAGGGTCACCTAACTGACAACAAACCTACATTACATATGTAATTTAAGTGTAAATAAAGCCACTTTAAAGTGGCTTTGTAAACACATTAAAATTTCTAAGTATATGTAATAATATAAAAAAACAAACCCAATGGTAATAAATGGAAGGCATTTGTAAGACTTTCATTATAAATAAATCTTTAAAATTTCTGGACAGAGTTACACATTAAAAAATACTTAACCAAATGGACATATCTTTATTTTTAATGAAAAGACTCAGAACTAGGGCTGGGGATGTGGCTCAAGTGGTAGTACACTTGCCTAGCATGCGTGAGGCACTGGGTTCGATTCTCAGCACCACATAAAAATAAAATAAAGATATTGTGTCCATCTAAAACTAAAAAATGAATATTTTAAAAAAAAGAAAAGACACAGAACTATGGAGATGTCCAGTCTCCCTAATCTACTGAGTTCAATCTATTGATTCAATGCTAAACAAAATCATCTCATAACATGATCAAATGACACCAACGTTTATCTGGAGAAATAAACATAACCTAGTGGAAAAAAATTATCCCCACTCAAAAAAAAAAAAAAAAAACAAATGAATACTAGTCCATCTAAGAATACTTAACATTTACTAGACACCTGAATATGGCAAGCATCATATTTTTACTAGACATCTGAATATGGCAAGCACCATATTAAGTATTTTAATTACATCCATTTGCTCATCAAAGACCAAGCTAGATAATATTATCCCAATTGACAAGTAGGATACAAAACTCAGAATCCATGAAACAAATGATAAATTTGACTACATAAAAATATAAATTTCTAATACAAAAACTATTATGTTAAAAAACAAAACTAAAAACTGTTCAATGACAAAAACTTTTCCTTAAACCTCCAGAGAATTTCTAAAAAATAGTAAGAAAAAGATCACAACCCAAATATAAGCAAAGGAAATGTAAATGGTCAGTAATTTAAAAAGTGTCCAGCCTCATTAATAATAAAAGAACACAAATCAAAATCACAAAATACTATTTTTGGTAAGTTTCCCTGGCAAAAAGAGATAAGCTAATATCTTATGTCAATAAAGGGACACAAAGATGGAAGGCAATTTGATAATCTCTTGTCAAGACTTTAAATATTCAGTCATTAAACCAGAAGTTCCAGGGCTAAGAATGAATTTGTTGGATGAATAATATATACAAGGATGTCCACTACAGCATTATTTAAAATACCCAAAACTGAAAACCTAAAAAGTCCATCAGTAAAGATCTGGTTAAATAAATGTTAAGTCCATCCACAGAATTAAATGCAATGAACTTGTTTTTGCAAAAAAACCATTTAAGTTTAGAAATGGAAAAATGCTGGATACATGAAACCAAAAAGAAGTTCATCTGCATTTTCAAATGTAAAGAAGTATTACATATATGCACAGAGAAATTCTGGGAAGCTACTCAAAAAATATGATTGCCTCGGTAGAGTCCAAACGGGAACAGGGAAGAGTTGAGAAGGGAACTTTAATATCTGAATTTTTTTCCATACACATGTATACCTTCAACAACTTTTTTTTAATGAACTGCACGAAAAGATCACCTCACATTGAACAATAAAGACACAAACTTCAAGGTAGTTTTTTCAAACATTTACTGAACACAAATACCATTTTTCCTTTTACACAGCAAGATTGTTAGTTTCAAATTAGCTGAGCTATTAGGACTGCCAATTGCCATGAAATTAAAAATGATTCTACATGTCACAAACTCAAATAGAAAATGTCATGCAATATATAAATTACTAATAGACTTCTGGTGCAGTCAGCAAGTTTACTATGTTTATTAAAGTCACGTAAGTGTTTTGACAAAAGTGCACAATAGAATGACATCACTGGGTTGTTATAAATCACAGTGAATTACTAGAGTACAACAATGTAGTTCCTCTAGATGGAGGATTGCAGGAAGGGGTGAATATTATGAAGGACAGGTCTTTTCAATAGGTTCAGCCAGTCAAATTTTTACACCAAACTATGCACCTCTGAAAAGACTGGATAGGAAAGCTGAGTTGTTTTTCCCCCCCTCATCTTTTCTCCTCTACTAAGCAACAACAAAAAAGCCATGCACAAATTTTACAACACCTGATAAAAAATAGATACGAAACCTGTGCACTTCATCACTTGACAAAGCTTGCATCTTCGTTCCTTCGTTGTTTTGATTAGGCCATCCATCACATGACTCACCCCTAAATGAAAAGCTGTTAATAATTTAGCAATATTCACCCCTGCACACACATCAAGACACGCTCTCCATAACCATCAAATCACTGTCCCTTCCCTGCACATGGACACACAGGTACACACCACAAATCTAGGACTAGAGACCACATTTACTTTACAGCTTTAAAAATTAATATATCACCATTATCAGTGTGGTATTTGTTTCAGAACCCATATCTGGGGAGGGGATACTGTACAAATCAGCCCATCTGAAGGAAGGTTTGGGCAAATCTGCCAGAAATGTCTAAGAAAGCCCTGAAATGTGATACACATATCAAAGAGCTTTCTATTTTCAAAAGATGATACCCAGAACAACGCTGCACATTTTCAGAGTAGGAATGAACACAGCTTAAAATCTTGTGGACTAAAATATTTTCATAGAGCAAAAAGGCAGAGTTTTGTTTTCTTTACCCACCTCTTAATGTTACAGGTCAGTGAGAAAATCAAAACACTCATTTGTACATTGATACATATGGTTAACCTGAAAACGAACATTTCAGGTTTTTCTAGAAATCTACCATAAAAACAAGGACTCTATACTTTCATCCAACTACTCACTAGTTCACACTGGCTGCTTCTAAACCAGCAAATCATAATCCCAGATCCAGCAACTCACTCCTCACAATGTCCCATTCCAGAACAAGGAAATTATTCTGCTTGAATCATCCCAAGTAGTCTTATTCAGAGAGTAGCTGCCTCAACTATGGTGAAAACTATTAACAGGGTATCATTCCCTAAAATTTTAATTTTCAAAAACACTTGTCAAATATAGTTGGCAATTAGGGAGCTGCTGACCCCAAATCATATTTTTACTTCAAACAATGTTATCATAACTAAGTCTTCACAAATATCAATTATTAACCAACTATTAAAATAATGAAATAAAACCCTTCTCAGAAACAAACAAGACCAAAGCTTACATATGGCCCATTTTTTGATTTGTTTGTTTGCTTACAGTTCCCACAGCAAAGAACCTTAAAGTAGCTAGGCTGTGGCCTCCCAGAACAATCCAGGGTGTCAACTGAAAAAAGCCATATTGTCAGATTCAGTTCTTACAAAAAAATGTGACCCCTTCTTTATCAACTGAGGGGAGAGATCTGCTGCACATTCCTTGAGTTAAATAGTTAACTTAAATTCAAGAGTTCAATTTCATCAACACAGTTAAAAGCCGAAGACCCACCAAAATTTCACATGATTTGCAAACAAAAGCATCCTCCTGGGCTTCTAGTTCACCCAGATTTATATGAAAATTCACAAGCAGGACAGAGAAATTTTGAGAAAGTCTGTAAAGCTATCAAACAAGAGTTACAATTCAAAGCATAATTCTACAATAAAAACCATCAAATGACAAAGGTGGCTGCAAAATGAAGACAGCCTAGAGTTCTCAGTGAGCTGATACAGAACTATTACCTTTCTTACCCATTTATTTTCTTTAAAAAAAAAATTAAGTTCACAAAGGATTTGGCTAAACATATATTAAAATAATCCTACCAAAAGCAAATGTAAGAAACAGGCATGTAGATCACTTGTTTCAAGAAAAGTTTTATACAGGTGGTTCACAGATCCTCAGCAAGATAACACACAATGTACTACTACACTATAGTTTTAAAAAAAAGTCTAGTTACCACTAGTACAGTTCATAGTTTATTCCGCTATCTTCAAATTCTTTCTCCAAGTTTGTCAGCATTTCAATGAGCATGATTTACATTATCCAGCATTCAGTCTCCCTTCTTAAAAACTCATTAAATTTTGATGTCTGTCTGAATATGTACATATAATCATTATTCTCATTTTATAAATAAGTAATGTCTAAAATAGTGCTGGTCCTGGGTAGCCAATGGGATGAAATGTTTTTAAAACATGCAATATTATTTGATATTTTAAGTTTTGGTATTAATAATCATATACATTTAAAATGGAACCAACTAAATACTAAGTATCACAGCCATTCCTCAGACTGTCCAATATGCAGGCCTTGTAGACTGAAAAACAAAAGGTCTGATCTGAGCAATGTAAAAGGCATGATTCACTCACCTTGAGGAAGTACATTTTCTCTTTCAGGCCACTGAGAATTGCCAAAAGCAAGGTACAGTATTCCCTCGATTCACACCAGAGGATCAAGGACAGTAATTTCCAAATTAGGGCTTATTTCAATTCCTCCCTTTAAGCCATCCTAAAAACCTTCCTTGCAAAATGTCAGGTTAGGAAAATAGAAATCTATTACTATTACAGGATTTACCATCAAAAGATTCCTAACTGAAGCAAGAAGACACACAAAGTAGAAATATAGCAACAGTATCTTACAACTTTGGGGGGGAAAAGCTTTTAAAGTCTCCCCTCCCACCATTCAAAGTATTTCATTTTGTGGGGTATCTCTATTTAAGGCCCTAGGTGCTGATTTTGGCTTGGCCACTGTTTCATACTGATCCAACCGCAATCTCTTTAATAGTTTACAAAACAATATCCACACTTAAAATGTTAACTTAAATCTCATAGTTTTTTAAGTTTATATCTGATGTTGTGACATCATTATAATGCTTTTCATTAAGGAAAAAAAAAAAAAGCTGTAGGTCTTCATTTACAGTACCATGCACTATGAGTAGCTAAGGCATTCATTTGGCACTAGAGAGAAAATTACAGATACAGCTAATTTTAATCTCATATCATTTTTAGCATCAATAGAAATAGGTATGTACCTTTTGCTTAATTTCTGTGATGCATAAAAGATAATCACAGAATACTCTTTAGTTTGAGAGTTAAAATGCTGCTGATAAATGAAATAAAAAAACAAAAGACCTCTGTATAGCCTGTTGGAATAAGTGACATTTTGTGGTGGAAAATTCTGTAGCTCTGACAGAAATACCTTTAAAGTGGTATTGAGAATGATTTCAGCATCAAAAACACTTAATTTCCTACACCACATTAATGACTTTTCTATTTCTTTAAACAGACTAAGAAAGTGAGATAAATCAAAAATATCCTGGTTCCTTTTCATTTGTCATAAACACCTTACCAGGGAAGCACAAATAAATGTCCTCAGGAAAAGTAGCTTCCAAATTTTAAGATACAAGAGGAAAGAAAGAGGGGACAAAAATAGAATGTATAACTACATTGTGACAATTTGTTTCATAAGAAAACAGCATTCATAATTTTTACATGTCTGAGAACTGAATCAAATGCAGATGGCTGCAATTTAGATAAATTACATTAAAACAAAGACTTCAAATAATTCAAGCCTAAAGGCAAAGAGTCCATCAGTATTCTCTGAAAAGTTGGTTTAAGATTATCACTTTGAATATACACTACCCAGCATAATTCAACAATTTCAATGGATTTAATTTTATAAATCTGTAGCTATTATTAGCACTTTTGTTTTCAGATTAATCTGAAGCTATACTTTTTTTAAGTCCTTCTGATGTTAAAATGTGTTGTATCACTTCACATACATTATGGAAGAGTGAAAACTATCTACAGCAGTTTGGCATATGCAGAACACCTGGATCTCCCATTACTTTTAATGTTCCTTTGTAGTTGTTTTTCCTCCATGAAATCCTCGAAACCGCTGCATGGATAACACACTGACATAGGCTAAACAGAAATACTTTTTGTAGGCAGCTGTTTAAAACATTATCAACTTGAAATCATAAATGTCCCTCATTTGTTACACAAACAGAATATTTTATATTCATTCCTTAAAAAAAAAAAAAAAGACAAATAGTTAAGTGACCAATATCCAAACACCTTAATTATAGTTACACCTAAACAATGTGGCTTTGCTTAAAGTGTTTGAAATCAATTACTATATGAGGCTAGAAGACCAAAGACAGAACTAAGGAAGGATGGGTTGAAAGGAAAGGTGGTGGAAAGAAAAGTAAAATTTATGAACACGTAATTCTATTGTCTGTGATTAAAGTCCTTTACTTTAGCACCACATTAAACGATTTTACATATCCAGTCACTTAATGAAATCCAACAAATTCTTCAAGAGTTCTGGGGATCTGGTCTTGATAGTTAATGTCATTAGCCCGAACTGCTCGGGCAGCCAGGCACTTGAGACTCATCTTCATTTGAGTTTTGAGTAGTATTTCAGATACCCCAGTTGTACTTTTGTCTAGTGGAGTCTTATTCTGCTTATTTGTCATGTCGGTGTGAGCGCCAGCTTCAACCAGGCTAATGATGATAGAGTGTAAGGTCAAAAAATCACTGATGGGCCTGTTGTACTGAACAATAATATGAAGGGCACTGTTTCCCTCATTGTCCACAGCATTCACCTCAGCACCACAGTCCAGCAGGAGCTTTGTGACAAGTGCATTTGGAAAACTGCAGACATCATTGGTGTGGAAATCATCGACTGGGGTATTCGAGTTGACAGCTAGATGCAGCAGGGTGAAACCTTCACGAGTTCTGGGGTCAAGGTGAATCAGGTTGTAGATCTGCTTGTTAATTTTGCGCTGATCTTCTTCACTGCAATGTGTTTTGGTGGAGATGCACACTAAATACAGAAAGGTATAGAGATTACATTCGTAATTGTCCATAGCATTGTGGACATCAGCATCCGGGATATTTTTTACTCTGTTCATACTTTGTTCTATTTCCAAAACACTACATCTCAAAACACATTCTATGTCCGGGGCCTTCACGGTTTCATTCAAATGTATCATCTGTGAGAAAACTTGGGCAAATCGAAGAAGATCTTTGTGGGTATTCCTGTTTCCTTTCTGTCTGAGGTGGAGCGCATGAAGCCACAGCTTGATACACTGTTCAAATTCCATATTATCTGCATAAACAGCCCCCCTGTAAATGATGGGATGGGAAACATCAATGTTGTCAGCACCTAAAATCCGTTCCCGAACTATAAGGCCTTCCATGTGAAGAGCATCTCTGTCTTGTCGAATGGATTCCAGTTCCTGAGGGTTTCTACATTCAGTTCTATTCCCATAAGCATGGATTGGTGGCAGAACCTCTTTTTCAAGAATGTTATCACCATCTTGAAACCTCTCCAACATAGCTAAATATAAATAGTGGTATGTCTTCATGATGTCATAGTTCTCGCGGTCATTGGCAAAGGAGGCACCCAAGAGTTCCAAAGCTTCGATCCGACTTCTTCGGTCACAATCAGCATGAGACAGCAACAGTTCAACAACATCAGCTTTACAGCTTTCAGCAGCTACTTTCAATGGTGTCATCCCATGGCCATTCACTACTATAGCAGCTCGCCATTTTATCAGCTCTTTCACAATATCTATGTGCCCGGCTTCAGCTGCAAAGTGCAATGCTGTGGCTCCACAATGTGCTTTAGCGTTGGGGTCAGCACGTTGCTCTAACAGATATCTGACCACATCAGTGTGTCCCTTATATGCTGCGATCATTAGGCAGGTGTTGTCATACTTGTTGGCAATGCTGATGTTGGCATTATTTTCAACCAAATATTTCACAATGTCCAGTCTGCCATCAAAGCATGCTGCCCGCAACGGGGTTGAGTTGGTTACTGTGGTATGGTTCACGTTGGCTCCATGGCTGACTAGAAGTTTAACGACTTCAAAATGTCCTGCTCCTGCAGCACACCAAAGAGCAGTGGCACCATCAATGACATACCTGCATATAAAAAGAATAAACAATTAGGTAATAGAAATCAGATGCCCTAACATAAGTTTAAAAGATGTGTTCGTCTGCACTGATAAGGCATCCCTCTCCAGAACAGTAATAAAATACTATTCCTAGTGAACATAAAAACAGGCAATTTTATGGGGTAGGGAGAGAAGACAGGAAGGGAGGGGATGGGAGGGGAGGGAAGGAGAGGGGAGGGGGGATAGTAGAGGTTAGGAAAGGCAGCAGAATACAACATACACTAGCATGGCAGTAGGTAAAAAAGTGGATGTGTAACCGATGTGAATCTGCATTATGTATATAGGGTAAAAATGGGAGTTCATAATCCGCTTGAATCAAATGTATGAAATATGATATGTCAAGAACTTTGTAGTTTTTGAACAATAAAAAAAAAAAAAAAAAAACAGGCAATTTTGGGCTGGGGTTGTGATTCAGCAGTAGAGTGCTTACCCAGTATATGCAGGGACCTGGGTTCAATCCTTAGCACCACATAAAAATGAATGAATGGAAAAAAGGTATTGTGTTCAACTTCAACTGAACATATTAAAAAAAAAAAAAAGGAAATTTCAATAAATGTATTACTATCACTGTTATTTCTAAAGCTCATGTGTGTGTGTTGCTGAGAACTGAACCCAGGTCCTAATGCATACAAAGCAAGCACTCTACCACTGAGTTACATCCCCAGCCACCTAAAGCATATTTTTAAAAAAATATTTATTTAGAAGTAGTTGGACACAATACCTTTATTTTGTTTATTTATTTTTATGTGGTGCTGAGGATTGAACCCAGGGCCTCGCCCACGCTAGATGAGAGCTCTACCACTGAGCCACAATCCCAGCCTAGCTAAAGCATATTTTTAAAATAAACTGAAGAATTGCCCACTTGCTACTAGCAATAAGCAAATAAATTCCAGGAAAGAAAAAAAATTGTATGAAGGTTTGTAACATCTTTACCACCAAGCTGATTTTGTAGCTCTTAAAAACACAGCAGTCTCCCTTCATTAGGAAAACCCTACTCCCTACAATAACGATGTATTAGATACTGCTTTCAGGTGTGTGGGGGAAAAGCAGATAATATGCTCACTTTGTGAAATTATTATGTACTTATAATTAATGGGGTTTTTTTGTGAATAATATGCCCCAATTTGAAACATTTTATGTTTCTACTTGTGTTCCTCAAACAAACTATTATTGGGGATTTGAAAGGGAGAATACTAACAGCAAAAATCAACTAGTACTTCCAGAGAACCAAACAGGTTACCTTATATGATGGGACTTTGTGACTCTGTATTCACCACCTAATTACTGAACCTCATATGTGCTAAGGTTGCTACCTAACATATAAAATTAGACTCTTGCCAGAAGTACAATCTTTCCCACTTTTCCACTTTAAATTTTTTCCCAATTTTTGTTTTGTTTTGTTGTTATTGTTTGTTTGGGGATTAAACCTAACAGCACTTGACCACTGAGCTACATCCCAGTTTCTTTTCATTTATTTTGAGACTGGCCTGGAACTTAAGATTCTCCTGCCTGAACCTCCCAAATCACTGGGATTACAGATGTTTACCATTACACCCAGCTCATTTTCTCAATTTTTAATCCTACTACTGACCATAAATCCTAAAAAGTAGATATTTTCCAGAGCAATTCAGATCTACTATGCTATAAAACTAATAAGTACACATGCAAGTGTTAAGGGAAAAAGTCAAAGAATTATTCACAAAGGAATTAAGTCTACATAACAAAAATCTCACTAATGAGCTTCTCACTGCACAATCTTATGTTTTAAGGTTTTACGTCAAATTTATTCGCCATGAAGTGAAGAAAGAATAAGCTCCCCTTGGTGCTATGCTTTGAATGTGTCAGTTCACAAATCCAGGTGTTGCCAATGTGAGGTAGAGTCTTAAGAGATAAGTAGATGATTGAGGGCTCCTCCCTTCCCAAATGAATTAAGACAAGTAGAAAAGAGACTTCATGCAGTGGTTGGTTGGTTGGCAACTGGCCTTCTGCCTTCTACCTTGTGGAGACAATATTCCATTCCTCCTCTCTGAAGAATTCAGCCCTCACTCACAACCAAACCTACCAGTACCTCAATCTTCGACTTTCCAGCTTCCGGAGAAATGAATTTCCATTCTTAATAAATTACCTGTTTTGGGTTCTTGTTACAGCAGCATAAAATTGACTAAGATGTATAAAACAGTTTAACCTCGGTTAACACCACCATAAAAAAACATCACCCAATACCACTTTTGCTAGAAACAAAACACCCAATTCATAATTCAAGCAATTATTTTTTTCAGTTTCAAATCATTACACAAAATGGAGGGGGAATGGTGGTGCACACCTATGATCTCATTGGCTTAGAAGGCTGAGTCAGGAGGATTGCAAGTTCACAGCCAGCCTCAACACTGTTAAGACCCTAAGCAACTCAGTGAGACACTGTCTCTAAATAAAATTTAAAACAGGGCTAAGGATGTGTCTCAGTGGTCGGGTGCCTGCCCCTGAGTTCAATCCCCAGTACCCCCCTCCAAAAAAAAAAAAATTATTACACAAAATGTCTATAAGTACAAGTCTTCTCAGCTGGCAATGCTTATCTATAAGGAGGAGAGTAGCACTAACTAGAAAGTCTTGAAGGTGTAAAAATGTCCTTGTATGTTGATCTGGGTGGTAGCTACCTGGATGAATATTTACAGAAAAAAATTCAGCAAACTGGACACTTAAGATATGTGCATTTTACTATATGATAATACTAAAAAATTAGAAGAATTCTGAAATTTCTTTTTAAATTTTTATTTTTAAAAATGTTATTTGGGGGCTGGGGATGTGGCTCAGCAGTAGAGCGTTCACCTCGCACGCACAAGACACCCTGGTTCGATCTTCAGCACCACATAAAAATAAATAAGAGAAATAAAGGTACTGTGTCCAACTACAACTAAAAAATAAATATTTTTTAAAAAATGTTATTTGGTCTGCACTTGCCTAGCACTTGCAAAGCCCTGGGTTTAAACCCAATCTCTGTTGAAACAAAGAGAGAAAGTCCATCTAATTATTAACTGATTTTTAAGAAATAAAGAATCAGTAAATTAAGATATACCAGTGGTGTGTTTTATTAATAGTTGCCAACTGTACCTATGGCCAAGAGTTCAGTTCAATAAAAACTCATGTACTATAATTATAAATACAAAGTTCAATAAAACGCTTTCACCGTCAACAAAAAATGCCATTTGCAACATCAAAAATATCAATACCTAGTTATAAACCAAATGAAAAACGTGCAAAACATCTACACTTAAAACTATAAAACACTCCAAAGGCTAACAGAAGAAAACCCAAAATAAATGGAGAAATGATTCATGTTCATGGTATTGAAGACACCATAGTGTTCAGATGTGAATTTTCCATCAAAAAAATCTACACATCTGATAAGATCAAAATCTTAGCAGATGGGCTGGGGATGCCGCTCAAGCCGTGCTCACTTGGCGCGCAAGGGGCGCTGGATTCGATCCTCAGCACCACATAAAAATAAAGACATGTCCACCAAAAAACTGAAAAATAAATTTTAAAATATTCTCTCTTCGCTCTCTCTCTTTAAAAAAAAAAAAATCTCAGCAGATTGTGTGTGTGTGTGTGTGTGTGTGTGTGTGCATGCATGAGCACATTCACATGTATAGAGAAATAAACAGACCAATTCTAAAAAGTATACGGAAATGCAACCAAGACAATCATGAAGAAAAATAAGGTTGGAGGACTAACTACAGTAATTAAGAAAAGCATGTCACTGGCACAAAGACAGAGAAACATATCAATAGAACAAAAAATTCTAGAAATGGACTCACACATGTAAGAATCACTTGGTTTATGACAAAGGCTCCAGGGAAATTCAAATAGAAAGTATGACCTTTTTAATAAATAGTGCTGGTGCAACTAAATAACCTCTGTGGCAAAAAAAAAAAAAAAAAAAAAAATTAGCCTTGACTTCTACCTCATACTATATACAAAATAACAGTAATATAAGCCTTTAGACAAAAGACAGTACCCCTTTCATGTTCAAAACACTAGAAAAACCAGGGACAGTAGGAACATACCTCAACATCATAAAAGCTATATGTGCTAAACCCAAAGCAAACATCATTCTAAAATGGAGAAAAATTGAAAGCATTCCCTCTAAAAACTAGAACAAGATAAGGATGCCCTCTTTCACCACTTCTATTCAACATCATCTTTGAAACTGTAGCCACAGCAATTAGATAGGAAAAATAAATTAAAGGAAAACGAATAGAAAAAGAAAAACTCAAAGTATCACTATTTGCCAATGACATAATTCTACATTTAGAAGAGCCAAAAAATTCCACCAGAAAACTTCTAAAACTCATAAATTAATACAGCAAAGTACAGGATATAAAATCAACACCCATAAATCAAACATGTTCCTATACATGTTACAAATCTACTTAGAGAAATTAGGAAAACTACCCACTCACAATAGCTTCAAAAAAAATAAAATACTTGGGAATCAATGTAACAAAAGGGGTAAAAGACCTCTACAATGAAAACTACAGAACACTAAAGAAAGAAATTAAAGAAGATCTTAAAAGATGGAAAGACGCCCCCCCCATGCTCCTGGATAGGCAAAAATTAATATTGTCAAAATGGCCATATTAACAAAAGTGTTATACAGATTTAATGCAATTCCTATTAAAATCCCAATGATATTCTTCATAGAACTAGAAAAAGCAATTCTGAAATTCATTTGAAAAAAACAAAAAACCCAGAATAGCCAAAGCAATCTTCAGCAAGAAGTGTAAAGCAGGAAGCATCACACTACCAGACCTTAAACTATATACTACAGAATCATAGCAAAAACAGCATATTAACACCAAAACAGATATATAGACCAATGATACAAAACAGAAGACACAGAGACAAACCCACAAGAAAAAAAAAAAAATACAATTATCTCATACTAGACAAAGGCACCAAAAACATTCACTGGAGAAAAGACAACCTATTCAATAAATGGTGCTGGGAAAACTGGAAATCCACATGTAACAAAATGAAATTAAACCCCTATTTCTTACCCTGCACAAAACTCAAAGTAGATCCAAGACTTAGGCACTAGATCAGAGACTCTGCCCCTAAGAAAAGAAAAAGTAGGCCCAAATCTTCATCATGTCAGCTTAGGACCTGACTGACTAACTGCCTTACCAAGACTCCTAAAGCATAAGAAGTAAAATCAAGAATCAATAAATTGGACAGATTCAAACTAAAAAGCTTCTTCTCAGCAAGCAAATCAATAACATGAAGAGAGAGCCTACAGAATGGGAGAAAAATGTTTGTCACATGCACCTGAGACAGAGCATTAATCTCCAGGATATTTAAAGAACTCAGAAAATTTAACACCAAAAAAACAAATAACCTAATCAATAAATGGACTAAGGAACTGAACAGACACTTCACAGAAGAAACAATCGATCAACAAATATATGAAAAATTGTTTACATCTTTAGCAATTAGAGAAATATGAATCAAACTACTCTAAGATTTCATCTCACCTCAATCAGAATGGCAATAATAAAGAATACAAACAATAAATGTGGGGGAAAAGGTACATTCATACGCTGCTGGTGGGAATACAAACTGGTGCAACCATTAGGGAAGGTGGTTTGTAGATTCCTCAGAAAACATGAAACAGAACCACCATTTGACCCAGCTATTCCATTTCTCAGTTTATACCCAAAGGACTTAAAATCTGCACATTACACTGATGCATCTCAATTCACAACAGCTAAACTATGAAACCAACCTAGATGCCCTTCAACAGATGAATGGATTAAAAAAATTATACACACACACAATGGATTATTACTCAGCTGTAAATTAGAATGAAATTATGGCATCTGCAGGTAAATGGATGGATGGAAGGAGCTGGAGAATATGATGATAAGCAAAATAAGCCAATCCCAAAAAAACAAAAGCCAAATGTTTTCTGATTAGTGGATGCTAATTCACAATGGGGTTGCAAGGAAGGGTGCTAGGGAAGAATAAAATTACTTTAGGTAGAGGGGAGTAAAGGGAAGGGAGGGGGTATGGGATAGCAAAGATAATAGAATAAATCAGATATTATTACCTTATGTATATATGTAACTATACAACTGGTGGTATTCTACATCATGAATAACCAGAAGAATGAAAAATTATCCATTACATATAATGTATCAAAGTGTATTCTACTGTCATGTATAACTAATTAAAACAAATTGTAAAAAAATTTAAAATATTAAAAAAATATAAACCTTTAATGTGAAAAGCAAACAGTAAGGGCTTTTTTAAAAGAATAGACGCTTTGATAGGGACAGCATCACACGCCTATAATTCCAGCTACTTGGGGAGTTGAGGCAGGAGAATAGTAAATTCATGGCTAACCTCAGCAACTTAGCAAGAATGCGTCTCAAAATAAAAAATAAAAAGAAGTGCAGATGTAGGGTAGAGTACCACTAAATTCAATCTCTAGTATCCCCAACCGCATCCCTCTTCACATAAAGAATAGACTTAGTGACCTTGGGAATTGATCATTAATTTCTTAAACAATTCATAAAATTATTATTAATCATAAACGACAAAGTGATTTACTGCACTTCATTAAAAAAAAGAAATTTCTTTTTTTTTTAAATATTTGTTTTTTAGTTGTAGCTGGACACAATACCTTTATTTTTATTTGTTTTTTTTTTATTTGGCGCTGAGGATAGAACCCAGGGCCTAGCACGTGCTAGGCAAGCGCTCTACCACTGAGCCACAATCCCAGCCCAAAAAAAAGGAATTTCCATTGATCAAAAGACTTTACTTAAAAAGTGAATAAGCAATCCACTCATTGTAAGAAGATATCTGCAACAGATATATTTGCCAAATCAATAAGAAAAAGGCAAACAACCTATTTTTTTAAAACAACGAGATATAGGACTGAACAAGTAGGCTTCACAGAAGATTTCCAAATGACCACTATGAAAAGATGCTCAAGATAATTCCTCACCAGAGAAATGCAAACTAAGACTAGTATTGTCCAACACATACCCACCAGAAATGCTAGAATTAACAAGACTGATAGGACAATACTAAGTGTAGACCAGGATGTGGAGCAACTGAAACTCTTGATACTGGCAGAAACTGCTGGTACAAATGTAATTTGGTTCAATCTCTCTGGAAAAACTGGCACTATCCATTAGTTAAACATGTACCTACTTATGCCAGCATTTCTTCTTACTTCTCCTTAATATATACCAAAGAAAAATGAATGCAAATGTCTACCAAAAGACAAATATAAAAATATCCGTAAACGCTTTATTCTTAATAGTGAAATACTGAAAATAACCAAAATATCCATTAAGTGGAAAATGGATAAACTGAAGTATTTTCATGTAGCATTAAAGAAATTAAGTCACATGCTACTGTTACATGGATGCATCTCATAAATACTGTATTAGCACAAAAAGCTAAACACATAAGAGCATACTAAATGATTTCATTTACAGAAGCTCAAGTACAAACAAAACTAACCTACAATAATAGATGCTGGGAGCCATCAGCCAAGTAGGTATGACAATTTCCTTGCCAGCGTACCCCCATGTTTCTTTAGTGGAAGGACTCGTGGAAATAGGACATTTTGCAGCGACATTGCATGTAAGGTGACCTTGCTCAAGGACCAGGGAGGATCCGTGTTTAGGGTGTTCCCAGTTTAGCATAATCCGCCCCGTTTAGAATAGGGCATATCCTGCTGCCTGAGTTCCTCTTGAGTTCTTAGGGTCAGACAGTATATTTGGGAGACAGAAGCCCAGTGGGTGTGGATTTGGGCAGAGAACGTGGATTTCCCCAGAGCGTGTTTGTAGAAGGCCGGTGTGAGATCGGGAATAAAGAATTGCTGTTTGAATCTACAAGCTGTGAGTGGCTCGTGATTTGTGCCCAGCCAGACTGCGGCAAATAGAAGTCAGAATAATCATTACTTCTGGGAGGGGAAAAGAGAGAAATTGAGAAGGGGCATAAAGAAAATTGTTAGGGTGATTAAAATATTAATTAACATTAATATTAGCATTAATCAAGAAAGTGATTAAATGTATTTAAGGTTCATGTACTTCGCTAGATGTTATGCTTTAATTCGTATGTGTATGTGTGTGTGTGTAAACAGGAGGCACAAATGGCTTTAAATAGTTTCAATGACTACAAATGTTTTATATCAAAGATTTTCAATATACCAAGCACCGTATTAACCACTTAATAATGCAATAGATCTCATTTAATCTTTACAGTTACAATGGCCCAATGAGGTAGATACTAACATTATGTACATTTTACAAATATAACTGACAGGTTTACTTGAGATTGAATATACAAAAGTACTTTGAGTATCATAAAATGCACCCAATGGAAAGAAACATAGTACATGTTACTGTTCAAACATTTGTTTCAAATTAAAAAGCAAATTTTCCAAACTGATTATTAATATAATCTGCCAAAAAACAAATACATAGTTATGTATGATTATATTTAGATGGTTAGTTACAATATTTCCTTGCTCTGTTTTTTAAAATATAAAATTACTCACATTATATAATATGAATCCAAACTACTTAAAACTCAAAAAAATGTTACATTAAAATAAGCACTCAGGGGCTGGGATTGTGGCTCAGAGGTAGAGTGCTTGCCTAGCATGCATGAGCCACTGAGTTCGATTCTCAGCACCACATAAATATAAAATAAAGATATTGTATCCACCTATAACTAAAAACAAATACTAAAAACAAAAGGCACTCACATTGTCTTTAACTCTAGTAATTAAAGTATTACCCTTTTAAAGAGAAAGAGAAAAAGTGATTAGAATATTTTTTACCTCAAACTTCCCAGAATCTATGATAAAGTAAAAATACTAAACTGTAAGTATGTACTTCCCTTGGTTTTCATAATGGAAACTATTTGGTCAGTTTAATATTTTTGCTGGAATAGTCTCATCAGTTCCATTTTTTTCCTTATAATTCTATACAGTAATGTCACAGAAACCTCAAAAAAGTTCCAATTAACTTTTTAGCAACATTCAATAAGTTACTATGAGAGAAACCATAGAAAACAATCTTTCCAGTCGAAGTCCAAAACTATAGTGCAAATTCTCTATTATGCTTTATCTTATAATAAAAAAACTATAATCTTATATTCACCTTTTCAAACAAAAATTATGTATCAGACCACAGAAAGTTTTCACAGTAAGAGATAACTTTTTTAAAATATTTTTTAGTTGTCAATGGACCTTTTATTTATTTATATGCAGTGCTGAGAATCGAACCCAGTACCTCACACATGCTAGGTAAGTGCTCTATCCCAGCCTAAGAGATAACATTTCTTTTTTTTTTTTTTTTTTGAGAATTTTTAATATTTATTTTTTAGTTTTCGGCGGACACAACATCTTTGTTTGTATGTGGTGTTGAGGATCGAACCCGGGCCGCACGCATGCCAGGCGAGCGCGCTACCGCTTAAGCCACATCCCCAGCCCCAAGATAACATTTCTAATCACAAAGCTAAGCACACCGATCTCCAGATTCAATGTGAACTACAAATGCCTAGTTCAAGCATTTGAAATGCAAATAAAAATTCATTAAATGTATATGGTCAGCACTTTATTTTAGCTAGAGTCCTTAATATCACTTATTTCATCAAACATAGTTCCTTCAAACATATATTGGCAAGGACTTTCTAAATGCAGTCAGATGATGGTGTGCCACAAGCCTATCCTACACCTGGACATTTATGAATAGTATTAGTACTAACACTGACTTTAAATGTAAGGGCACTCAATAAAAAGCTTCAGCATTCTCACAGGTCCTGTTCTCCCCCATCCATGTCAGCAAACCTCCTCAAGGACAGGTGGTCCCCACAAATACTGGCAGAGAGCAGTCAGACCTCAGTCCAGCACAATATTCCATGGTCACATGACACTATTCCTTTATTCTGTTCCACACCTACAACATTCTTAGCAGCTTCCCATTCTCCAACTACAGGTTCTTCTTTCATTCTCATGACTTTTCTTCTTGTCCACTCACTTATGTCAACTTTGGTACTCATGTGTTAAGTCATAAGTAAAATAATATCAAATATTGCTCCTAAGAAAAAGCAAACAAGAACTGAAATTATCAATATGGGGCTTAATATAAGTGGTGTTCCCCTCCCCCTTAAGTCTTAATTGAATCCAGTTTGGTTTCCTAAGGTATTACAAAATAAGGTATTATTAAAAAAAGTTTTAGGCAGAATACATACTTGAAAAAAAAAATATATATATATATATATCTACTTTTATACAATAGTTATTTATTTTTGTCCCTCCCTTTCACACACATACCTACAAAACACAGCAAACAAACTCATAACTAAAGATACTGTTGCAGGGACTGGGGTTGTGGCTCAGGGGTACAGCACTCAACTAGCACATGCAAGGCCCTGTGTTTGATCCTCAGCACCACATAAAAAATAAAGGTATTATGTCCAACTACAACTAAAATAAAATAAAAGGTACTATCGCATGGGCTGAAGCTAAGAAATGAGTCATTCTAAAGACAAATACCAAGTGAATAACAGAAATCATAAAAAAAATATTAAGTGAAGAGCAGGAGAGATGGTGAATAATTTGGCCAAAACTCGTGCAGATGGTATGCAAATAACTAAAAATTAGAAAGTTATCTATTTCATACATAAAGAGAATATGTTTGTTAGTGTCCATTGGCTATGGGTCTCAACTGCCAAGAGAAGATAAAGTAGAGGAATTGGCAAAGTACTTTCAAGAAGCCAACACTAGGACAGGGGGTACAGCTCAGAAGTAAAGCCCTTGCCTGGCTTGCACAAGGCTCTGAGTTCCATCTGCAACACCTCAAAACAGAAAACAAAAGCCAAACCCAAAGGATTGAGTGAGCTTCATATTGTTAACACCACTCAGGCTAACATTTTCACAGTATCTGAGTAAGTGCAAAGACCAATTATCACATTTACAAATAATCTTTTCTGGTTCTGAAATGCAAAAATCATTTTGGGATAAACTCCAAAATAATCCCACAAACTGGCATGAGGGCCAGAAAGGTGGCCATAAACTTCGATTCTTCTCTTTTATCAATTAATTGGTAAGTTCCTCAAAAGTGGAAACCTTATAATTTCCTCTTTATACTCAACAGAAAGTGATTCAGGGTTAGGCCTACCACGGCATTTAGTAAATAAAATAAATACTAGACTACTTCAACACAGCAGCTAATAAATTCACAGTTGTAATAATCTATAAGCTAGATTATAGTTTACAGATTCAAGAAAGCTCCAAGAAAATGGCAAATGGTGGAAATGTTTGAAACTGCAGTTTTGCCAGTTTTATTCTTTATATTTTACACAAGGATCATTAAAAGAGAGCTGGTCCCCACCTCTTTCCAGTCTCCCACAATCTCTTTTGTAATTACCCCATCTTAAATTTTTTCTTGCAATAGCAATGAAACATTTGTCATTGCGCCAAGCAGCTGTCCCTCTTCTACATATCTACTCTCTTTAAAGCCCAACTCATAATCACCTCTTTAGTGAGGTCTTCCATGATCCCCACCCCCACTGCAAAGCTGAGCACTCTCCCTGTTTTCCCTCAGTAATCCAAAGATTTCTAAGCCTAAATGGCAAAGCATCTGTAATTACTCATTCATATATCTATTTCTCCCCCTATACACACTGTCATCCTCCACAGTGGGAACACTATGTCATTTGTCTCTACATACCAATACCTAGCTACTACAGAGTCTGGCACACAGTAGGTGTTCAATATATGTTTGCTTGCTACACCCCTTAATTTCACTGGCCAGTGCAGAATACTGGACAAGGTAAGCCACTAAACACACTCAATGCTATATTTCTAGTCATTTCAGGTTATTTTAATTGCCTCCTCAAAATAGCTTTGATGATCCAAGAAGATACCAATAAGCAAAGCCTTTCTAACTTCTTTAGAAAACTATTTTCTCTCCTGACTGTTGTCTCTTATCCACATTAGCAAGTTCATTAGCAGTAGTGTTCCCTGTAGCTGTTATTGCAGAGAATCATAGCTTAATGGACACATGTGCTTATATAGCTGGAATGATGCTGGAAGTTCATGGGTCATTCTGTTTTACTCCTGCTCTAGGAGTAGGTAAAGCTATGAGAACGCAGGAAGTTAAAAAAAAAAAAAAAAAAAAAAAACAGAGAAACTAGTAAGGGGAAGCACGCATGAAACAGGCTGCCATCTTTAGTCAACACCATCTTCTTAATGGTCCAGAGATAAGCCACCACCCATGGGCTATCATGGGTTAAGATGTTAACACTCTAAAACATTTCCTCTCATCTAAAACAGAATAAAAAGCTTTTATTAATTAAACCTAAAACAGAATCAACCGAGGGCTGGGGTTATAGTTCAGTGATGGTAGGCTTGCCTGGCACATGTGAGGCACTGGGTTGGATCCTCAGCACCACATAAAGATAAATAAATAAAATGAAAGTATTGTGTCCATCTACAATTAAAAAATATTTTTTTTTAAAAGTCAACCAAAATTAACATGTCCTGGTCATCTTGAAAAAGCAATGTTTTTTCAATGGGGTTTTAAGCAGGTAATTTTTGATCACCAAAACTAAGCATACATCCTTTTTATGCTTGGACGTCATCTACTTCAAAAGAAGAAAATGCTAAAAAAGCCTACCCACTGGTATGAGTCAATAAAAACCAATGCAATCAATGATGCAAAACCTTTATGCAGTTGTAATCTGTAAAAAAAAAAATGTTTAAATCCTCCAGCACAGAAAAGAGGATAACATAAAACCTGACAATTCTGTTATTATCATATCCCAAAGTATGTTCAATTAAACTCAAAGAACAAATTTTTAACAGTGACAATATAAATTTCTGAACTCCCCACCTCAAATTTCAACAGTAACTAATCAAGCTTCCCCACATCATCACATGTACTTTAACAATGGCACCATCTTCTACATCAGGTCCAGTGTCACTTTTTAGCCAACATATCAATCCCAGCAATGTGGAAGACTCGGAATCATGTCTTGAGATGTCTGGCTGTGTGTCAATCCCTCAAGAGACTGCAGCTGCTTCTGGTTCTAGAGACTCATTTTGACATAAAAGCCTCAGCAAACTGCTGGGGGCTTTATCGGCCCACTCACATGAAGGGGAGAAACTGGGTGGCCAAATAATCCATCAGAGGTCTTCAGTTTTAATTGCTGACCTCGTTAATTTCTGATCTCCATTACAACGCCAGTACTGATAAAGGTAAAACCTGGAATGCAGCTACCCCTCCACACCGCTTGTTCACGGACTACCTAGTAGAGAAGACCATTAGATCAAGACTGAGGGTGTGGCTCTCCATCTACAGAGGGAATAGGGTAGAGACAGATGAAGATAGGCAGCAAAATATGGGATGCAGTGTTAACCCTAGGAGATGAATTGGGCACTTAGTAGGACTGGAGGAGGTACAAGAAAGGAAAAGTGAGTACCCACATGAAGGAGGGTAAGGGAGGGCAGGGTCCATGAACTGGGTCCGCGGGCATCGGAGGGGAGGTTGTAGTTTGGTATACCTACCCGTCGAAGCGGACGGTGCCAGTCTGCTGGGTCTGCACACGGTAATGTTCTAACAGCAAGCGCACCACCTTGGCATGCCCATTGCGGGCTGCGATGATGAGGGGCGTGGATCGCTGCCCTCCCTGCTGGCTGACATAGCCGAGCAGATAGCGGATATCGCTTTCAGACCGGTTGAGAAGCAAGGCGGCCAGAGTCAACACCTTGCCCTCGCTGGCCGCCTTGTATACATAGCCAGCCAGGCCCTCCATGGCCGCCGCCAACTCCAACACCCGTTTGGTCGCCACCGCTGCTGCTGCCTTGCGCCCCCGGAGGCCGCGTTCGCCAGCACTTCAGACCTGGGCCCTCACAGCCCATTCAACAGGGCGCCGTCGCCGCCGCCGCGCCCAGGCAGCAGCGCGGCCCGGGGAGGGCGGAGACGCAGGGGTGGCCGAGCGCCGCAGGGGCACGTCTGCGACCCGGCCCCGGCAGGGAGGAGGGCGGTCAGGGCCGCCCCCAAGGCCCCAGGCGCCGGCCCTGGGCCGAGGAGATCTCCATGGCGGCCGCCGCCCCGGGCCTCAGGCCGGACCCCTCCTTCCTGCGGGATGCGACAGGCGCGTGCCCGAGCTACGGGTCGCCAGCGGAGCCCCGAGAGGGCCGCGCGCGCCCTGGATGGCGAACGATGGGCGCGCCTCACCCGACCCGGCCCACCCGGCCTAAGGCCGAAAACTGCCTCCGCCTCTGCTCTCCGCTGTCCTTGGCTGGAAGAAACCCGCAAGCGCTCGCCCACCGGAGCTCAGAAGTGCTGGGCACCTTGCAGGGCTTTGCTGACCCACGCGTGGGTGGCCCCGGAGCGACGCGGAACGCTCCCGCAGGATCAGAGCCGGAACTTGGGGCGGGAGGCAGGCGAGCCTCCGCAGACAGGGCCGGGAGGGGGGAGGGAGGAACGGTTAAGTGGGGTGTCTCTTCCAAAGCCGACCGGCCGGCAAACGAGGCCTTGATGAAGAAAGGTTCTGCTACGCGGAGTTGGCGCATCCCGGATTCCGGCCTGTGTGTCCTCATTGCCCTTGACGCATGGGGTTTCCTCCTCGCCCCCTCACGAGACTGGGACTTCCTGGCTAGGGAGGGGGTCGGAGTGAAGGCACTGAACCAGTGGGTTAGGGAGTCTACCCCCATTTTATTATAGACATTGCTGGACCCCTCTCTGTCCCTGATCCAGGAGTCTGGGGAGGAGGTAGCAAGCTCCCAGAGGATCCATTTTAGGAAAAGGGCAGCTACCCGAGACCCCAACATGTAGGAGGGCCTGAGAACCGCAACTGCACCAGACTCTGAGAAGGGACAGGAAGTCCACATGCCCTCCAAGGAGAGGCAGATTAAGTGGGTGAGGAAGATGGGGAGAGAAGGGAAACTGCTCCCTGATGAAGAGGGGCAGGTATCCTGAGACGAAAGGCGAGTTCAATGGTCAGATAGAGGAGGTCTCTAATTCTGAGCCTTCAGAAACTCTGCTTTCTACAGTCTTCAAGATTGTTGTTAGGAGTTTAAAAGATCGTTTATCGAACACTAGAAATCTATATGTGCTAAACTTTGCTTAACATTAGGTATTCAGTGGTAGGCCAGCCCTCTCTCTCTCCAGGGTGTTGTTGAGGGTGGGGGACAGACAAGTAACCAAATGATAACAAGACTACTTGAATTAGTGTCAATACCATTTGCTACGAAGCAAATAAGAGTAGTGTGGAGGTTGAGCAGGTGACTAGTTTGGGTGGTCAGACAAGACCTTAGTGACAGGTGACAAGAACAGAGGCTAGGCAGAGGAGTAACTAATACAAAAGCCCTGAGTAGGGAACTGACTTAGTGAAGTCAGGAAGAAAGGTCAGTGTGGCTACAGCAGAGTGGACCAAAGAAAGAATGTTAAGACAGCAAGATGCAAGTCACATTAGGGCCCAGCAACCCATGGCAGAGGGTTTAAGTTCTACTCTGTGATGGGGCATTTGAAGAGTTTTGAACAGAGAAATGACAAGATACTGTTGCTTTTTAAAAAAAGAAAGAAAGAAAATCCCCCTGGCTTCTGTACTGAAAGTAAACTCAGAAGACAAGAGTAGAAGCAGCAAATCCAGTTAGGAGGAAAAACTCGGATTTGGATGGTAGGAGTGGACGTCATGAAGCACTTGGGGCAGTCATGGAAAGTACTGGCTCAATATGGAGGTGGCTTCTTCCCAGGCTCCCTCAAAAGACAGTATCTCCCTATTGAAAGAACACCCACATTTATTTTTCCAAGGGACAGGGACAGGCTCAAAAAGTTCATATAAATTGTTTTATTTCAACCCCACCATTAAAATCCTAGGAGATAAAGACCTCATCTCAGTTGCAGAGCTCCTGATGAGGTGTTAGGTCACTTCTCAAATTCTCTTCCATTTTATAGCACAACTTTACCTGTTTGCAGATCCCTATGCAAACATTGGGGATCCCCCCCAAGCCTTACCATATTAAACAAAAACAATGTTGCAAATAAAGATTAAAGATGATATTTAGTGATAACTTCTGAAATAACTGGTGGAAAACAGGAGAAGCTGGCTGGTTTCATCCTGGGGCTTCAGCATTGTAAGAAAATCCAGGTTTGGACAGGCTAACACAGCTTTTTGACCTCTAGGGACTTATCAGTGACACCTTCAACTGTGTGAGCCAAGGCTGTCTTCCAACTTCCTTCTGTGGCTCTATAAAGCAGCCAGGCTTCTGGTCTTCCACCTCTCTCTCCTTTCTGCATCTCTGCCTCACTCCATCCCACCCTCCCACCCCAAAACACACACACACACACACACACACACACACACACACACGTTTTGATTACCTCAGCACAAGCTCCCATTCATGGAAGAGTGCTTCCTCTCTATAACCTAGAAAAGAACTCCTCACAGCCTTTTGCTGTGTTTTATCCCCAGATCATTCTTTTCCCACCTGACTTTTTTTTTTGAAGAAAAGGACTTAAAAGCCCAGACACAGGCCCCTTGTTCCAGCTTTGTTTTCCAAAGATGGCATAACTCATCCAGACATTCACTCCTCTTGCCCTCCTTGCCCTATTTGTAGTATAACTGCTGGTTAACCAAGACAAGAGTCTGGACCAAGGGTCATATTTGAGAGGGGCTCAGAACTTGCATTGCATGGCTTTCTTCCCCAGGCGAAAATATGTCTCTGCTCCAGCAGCCCAAGGGTACTGACCTTGGGCTGCTGTTTTCTTCTATATTTATCACAGTTGCTTAGTATAGGGGTCTGGATGCTCTTGATTGCTCAATAACTATTGGCTGACTAGAGCCTATTAGGTTGGCTCTATTTACCTGAGCTTGGTGGGTGACATTTCTGTGGTCAGACTGTGCAAATCTGAGGGAGGATGTGTAAACAGGACAAGACTGCTTTTCCAAAGGCCAGAGCCCAGAAATAGTTCCTTGGACTTCTGACCTATTACCTGGACTGAAAGCTCCTGAGCAAATGACAAATTGTGAAATATAATGACAAGTAGTTCTATCCCGATAAGTTTGCTGATGACAATAAACTGCCGACTTCCACCTGGACAAAATACAGGAGGGGGCTGGGGTTGTGGCTCAGAGGTAGAGCGCTCACCTATCATGCATGAGGCACTGGGTTTGATCCTCAGCACCATATAAGTAAAATAAACATTGTGTCCACCTATAACTAAAAAACAAATGTTAAAAAAAAAAAAAAAACAGAATGGCCATCCTTTTCTAACACTTTGCTTCCTGGATATTATAGTGGTTCTTCAACAGAATTGACTGTACCTTCCAAGGATCATTTCTTCTTCCAGTTTGAGCCAGGCTTACAGTTCTGAGGCAATGGAGATTCTCAGATTTTACAGAGAAGATATGCAAGGGCTGGGGTTGTAGCTCAGTGGTAGAGCACTTGCCTCACATGCATGAGTCCCAGGGTTTAATCCTCAGCACCACATAAAAATAAATAAATAAATTAAAATAAAGATATTGTATCCATCGACAACTCAAAAGAGAGAGAGAAGACATCCAAAATGTCATTTTTCAAGCACCAATAAAAACACCTTGTTTTAGTCCTAGAGTGCCCCCACATATTAAAAAGTAAGAGAGAGACTAGCATTGAATAGATCCGGGTTAGATCCCCATATCTATAGGCTAGCTGTGCGGCTTTGGGCAAGTTCCTTCATCTGTGTTATGGAGTTAACTATTTTGCTTGCAGGGCTGTATGATGGTGATTTAGAAGCTGCTTGGCCAAACCTGGGTCCTATGAAAGAGTCTCCATCAGTGCATACTAGTTTCCCTCTCCCTCACTCCACCAGACAGTTCCCCATCTGTTGTGCCATTAATCTGCTCAACAGAGAACTTCCCACCCCCTCTGCTTTTTTCCTGCAGAAATGTGCCTGCCTCTGAGAATGGAGAGTAATTTCACAATACACAAGAGCTGGGGAGGCTAATGAAGAAGAGTTCAGAAATTTCAGCAAAGCTACAGGGAAGGAAAAGGTCAAAAATCAGGGTGATAACCAAGTAACCACTGATGACTGGTTTCAGAGAATGGGTATCCTGTTGGCTTTATCCTCTGCCTCCCACTCTCCCACCATTCCCTGAAAAGCAGAACTTGTGACTGGTAAAAACAAAACCAAGAAGGGTGGCAAGGGACAACTGGTTAGGCCCTGCCAGGGTTAGCTTGGTCAGGAAAGCAGATTGAAGCAGCACATCTATTGCGTTCTAACTCATTCTTCCTTGTGATACCACCGGAACGGTGAAGAGTTTGGCTTTCCTGCAGATTGAAGTTTGAACATTAGAGAAGCACACCGAGGCAAGCATATAAAGCAGGGTTTATTTAAAAAGAGGTAACGTAGACTTCTCCCACAAGGGAGAAGGGGACCACAGCTGGTATCATGGTATCCCAAGAAGCGAGGTGTTCTGCCCTTTTTATATGGCCCAGGCTTCCTTTGTTCTCCTGCTTTACCCCCTTATCTTTCTCCTTCCTGACTAGGCTCAGGAATGCTCAGTGGAAAGGCCCAAGGTGGGAAACAGGTAGGCTAAAGGGGGAAGGGCTGGATGGAGAAGAGTAGACAGGACACATTAACAACCTATAAGGTTGTTATAAGGTTGTTATAAGGTTGTTTCCCTGTGAGGAGGGAAAATTCCTGTGACAGGTTACCTTGGCCACAGGTTGAAGCAGGGGCAGGTTCTTGATAAGATCCCTTAGGGGACAGTCTCCAACTTCCCAGACTCACTCAAATTGGCCTCCAAGATCCAACCTGACTCGATTTACCTATCTACACCGACTGCCTGTCTAATTCTGGCTTCACTTGGACAGTGGTACCAATAGGGAATCCTGGCATGGGGGAGGATTTTTTTTTCAGTACTGGGGAGTGCTCTTAGGTGTGCTCTACCACTAAACCACATACCCAACCCTTTTTATTTTTTATTTTAAGACAGGATCTCGCTAAATTGCCAGGCCTTGAACTTGCCATCCTCCTGCCTCAGCCTCCAGAATCCTTAGGATTACGGGAATATACCACTGCATCCGGCTATCCCAAGATTATAATGAGGGAAAGAACAATAGCTAGCTCTTATCGAGTGTTTGTGTCAGGCATTAAAATAGACACTTTACACTGTTTAGCATGTTGAATTTACACCAGCCATTATCATTGCCATCTTTCAGAAGAGGCACAAAGAGTGGCTGAACAGCCTGTCCATGGCTTTATTACCAGAGTGAAAATAATAAGCCAGGCATGGCACACACCTCTAATCCCAAAAGCTCAGGAGGCTAAGGCAGAAGGAGTGCAAGTTCCAGACCAACTTCAGCAACTTAGTGAGCCCCTGTCTCAGAAAATTTTAAAAGAGCTGAGAAGGCTGGGAATATAGTGACATAGTGACATAGTGCTTAGCTAGCATGCATGAGGCCCTGGGCTCATCCCCAGCACTGCAAAAATGATAAATACATTTATAATAATAATAAGAGTGATGGAAATTCAGGATTTGAACTCAAGTTGTCTGACTCCTCCCTGGCTCTGCTATGTCCTCTTTTTATCATCTCAGTTGCCTGCCCAGCCTGCTCTCTGCAGTTAGGATGCCAGCCTCATGCATCCAAGGCTTCCTGTGATCCTGATCACTTCACCTGGGCCAAGATGCCCATTAACTAATTAGCCATCCTGTGCTACCAGGGAAGGGCTGAGGAAATCTCCACCTCCACCCTACCTTCCAACACACACACACTGCACATTCTTCATCCCCACTCCAGGAACACGGGTCCAAATCCAAGCAAATGCCATCTCCTCCTGAAGATCTTCCTTGCTTTTTCCCTGAGTTCTATACCACTTTATGCCTTTCTTGGGGTCTGTACCTCTTCCTAATAAACACTCTTGTCTGTATAATACCTTATAGTCTTCAAAACACTTGCCAGGCACAGTGGTGCATGCCTGTAATTCCAGCAGCTCAGGAGGCTGAGGCAAGAAGATCACAAGTTCAAATCCAGCTTCAGCAACTTAGCAAGGCCCTAAGCAACTCAGCAAGACCCTTTATCTAAATAAAATATTTTTTAAAAGGGCTGGGGATGTGGCTCAGTGGTTAAGCACCCCTGGGTTCAATCCCTGATACAAAAAAAAAAAAAAAAACCCACACTTGCCCATCCACCTAATGCAACCCTTTTTTCTGTGGCTGGGTGGCACAGGGCATGACGGTTCAGCAATAGAACTGAGCTCCAGAATCCACTCGGTCATCACCCTAGCTCCACCACTTGGCTCACTGTTTTATCACTGAGAAAGTTACTTATTGGCCACCTCAGTTTTACTGTCTGCCCCATGTTGCTGGAGGGTTGAGCGAGGTAAAGAGAAAGTGCTTGTGCTCCCAAACTCAATTAGTGATGGTTAATGTTATCATCATCACACTGAATCTTCCCTCCAGACCCTGTGGGAATAAACAAAGTCAGTCAGTTCTTGACATCAGGAAGGATGAGTTCAGACCAGACGACCTCTAAGCTCTCTTCCAGCTCCATCAAGCTGTGATTCTATCATGAGTCACTGTTGTTTACGCACACACCTTAGCTTTTCCTGCTATAGCCCTTAACATAGGGCCTTGTAAACTATTGGCTGTGCTTCCAGATCAATATTAGCACATAACAATAGTCCCTGCCTCATCCAGCAAATTTCTGTACAGCATTTAACACAGTTCCTGGCATTTTGTAAGAACCTAATAAATCATGATTACTATTATTATCCCATCTTATAACAATAAGACTCCCAAATATGATCATTAAAAGGATTGACAAGCCAAGCAAGTTGGCCCACACCTGCAATCCCAGCAACTCAGGAGGCTGAGGCAGGAGAATAGAAGGTTTGAAGCCAATCTGGGCAATTTTAGCAAGACCCTGGCTCAAAATAAAAATAAATAAATAAATAAAAAGTGCTAGGGATGTAGCTCAGTGGTAGAGTGGCTTTTGGTTCAATCCCCAGTATGGCAGGTGGAGTGGTAAGAGTGGGAGGTGTTCTGCTGGTAGCACCCTACCTGAGTTCATTCTGGTAGCCACCCTGTGACACCTGGAGCAAATTGATTAACCATCCTATGCCTCTGTCTTCTCATCTGTAAAGTGGACATGATGATCACAGTAACCACCAAATAAGGTGGCTGTGTAGATCAAGTGAATTAATATAAAAAAAAAAAGGCACGTACAGCTGCGCCCGGCACAAGCTTGATGTATGTGCAGGCTTTGCCGAGGAGGAGACACATCAAGTAAGTGTCCAAGCTGTAGTGGAGTTGGGATCCAAAGCTAGGACTGACTGATTCTGGAGTCTCATATTAGGACATGTTTCTGCTCCAAACCATCCATGTCCATTTTCTCAGGAGTTTTCTGCGTCCACTCCTTTCCTCCCTTTTCCCTCACAAAAAAGTCTCTCTGATAGTGGTGATTTGGGAAGGGGAGGAAAGCAATCAACGCAGAGGCTTCTGGTGAGGGCGAGACAGGATGCCCTCGGGTCACAGTGAAGGAGAAGGGGTCTCTTGCTCACATTGTCTGGCCACATCTCTTAAGCACCCACGCCTTCCTGCCAGCCTGGAACCTGTAGTGAAATGCTCCTCAGCACATTACTGTCGCCCGCCCTAGAAGCTGGGCCCCAGCTCTTCAACAGACACAGTCCCTGACCTGGGGGCTTGTTCCATTTCTGAAGCATGATTCACCCAGCAGACAAGACCAGACAGGCCGGTACCAGAGGAAGGAGGGCTGGGCGCTCCAGGGAAAGAAGAAAACAAACCCGGGTTAGAGGTGGGCGGGACCGCAGCTGCGGGGCTGCAGGGGCGGGGAGCAGCCGGCTGCGGGAGCCCGCAGATCGCGCGCCCCCGACGGAGCCGTCTCCGCAGCCGCTTGTGGATTCAAGGTGAAGCCCACCGCGCTTCCAACGCCCCGGGAAAATGCTGACGGCATTGCACGCTGGTGTCGCACATTGTGATTTTCAAAGCCCTTTCACACAAATAATTTTAATTCGGAGGGTTTTTTAAAGATAATTTGCTTCTCTTATTACAAAGCAACACATGGTCATTGAGGACGACTGGGAAATGTTTTCAAATGTAAATTTCGAAATTTACATTTCGAAAGTGTATATAGATTTATACCATGAGCAATAAGGTTTTCAGTCAATTCCCAACTAGTCTTTTTCTAAGCCTCTATACAGTAAACAAAATGGGAGCCATACAACATAAAGGTTTTTCTTTTTCTTCTTCTTCTTCTTCTTTTTTTTTTTTTTTTTTTTTTTTTTTTTTTTTTGATGGGGGAGGTACCAGAGATTGAACTCAGGGGCACCCGATCACTGAGCCACGTCCCCAGACATATTTTGTGTTTTATTTAGACACAGGGTCTCACTAAGTTGCTTAGTGCCTCGCTTTTGCTAAGGCTGGCTTTGAACTGATGATCCTCCTGCCTCAGCCTCCACAGCCATTGGGATTACAGAAGTGTGCCACCACACCCGTCTGGTTTGTTGTTGTTGTTGTTGTTTTCTGTTTTTACTTAACATAAAGTCTTAAGCATTTTCCAATGTTACCAAACATTTTGCTACAACAATTCATAATGGCTGCATTTATCACCATAGATTTTCTGTAGCCATGCCTGATTGTTAAATATTTAATATGTTTACAAGAATTTTACTATTATAAATAATACTGCCATGAACATCTTTGTACTTAACTTTTTTGTCTGTAGACCTTTTTATATCCCAATAATAAATTTCTAGTGTAGCAATCCCTAGCGTGAAGGATTGAACTTTTTTAAGAGACAGGGTCTTAACCATGTTACCCAGGTTGTTCCCAAACTCCTGGATTCAAGAGCTCCGCCTGCCTCAGCCTCCTGAGTTGTTGGGATTACAGGTGCCTGATACCATGCCAGCTCCAATATTTTTTAATATAGCCCCCCTTGCTTATCTGTGGTTTGCTTTCCATGAGTTCATTTACCCATGGTCAATTGTGGTCTGAGAATATTAATTTGTCTTGACTCTTTTAAGAGAGACTACATTCACATAACTTTTATCATGGTATATCACTATAATTATTCTATTTTTATTAATAGTTATTTTTTGTCTCCTCTTGTCCCTGATTTACAAATTAAACTTTATGGTAGGTATGTAAGTATATGAAAAGCTGATTATTTAGGATTCAGTACTCTCTGCAGTTTGGGGCGCGCGCTGACTAGGGTCTTGAAACACATCCTCTCTGGGAAGGGAGGATTTCCACATTTATAGCTGAATTATCATCCAGACAATATGTTCACACCTGCCAGTACTGTGTGAGAGTGTGCCCCTCACTCTGTTGTGAGCTCAGGAGCAGTGGTTTGTGGCAAGTGTCTCATGCTATATGAGAACTGGGCACAGAGCTAAGCAATCAGCTCAGGCTCACACACACAAGTGAGACCAAACTCTGGCCTCCTGCAGTTGGTGTCAGGACCTTTCCCATTCTGCTTTCCAGAAAGAACTCTGAGGAAGTTTTCCTGAGTAACATGATTTTATTAAATTTCTTTTCATGCCAGGCACAGTGGCACACGCCTGTAATCCCAGTGGCTTGGAAGGCTGAGGCGGGAGGATTGAGAATTCAAAGCCAGCCTCAGCAGCTTAACGAGGTGCTTGACAATTCAGCAAGACTCTGTCTCTGAATAAAATATAAAAAAGGGCTGGAAATGTGGCTCAGTGGTTAAGCACCCCTGGATTCAATCCCCAGTAATCCTCCTCCAAAAAATTATCTTTATGTCAATATCTATAGGTGAAAAAAATACTCTTAATCTTCCATTTCTTGACCTTGTTTTTGCCATGGACACTTGTGGCAGTCTGAGTAAGCCAATCGACCTCTTCTCAGAATAATACTTGTGATTGTATTAATATTTGAGATCAGCCTGGGCAACTCATTTTACCCTATGGTTAGCCAGTGGTATTTTGAGATAGTCATGTGTCATGGATTTGTTCTGAGAAGTGTATCAATAGGCAATTTTGTCACTGTGCAAACATAGAGTACGCTTACCTGCACACAAGCTGTCTGAGGCTTCTGCCTCAGGAACATGATATATTACAGCAAACTTTTTGTTTAAGGAGTACACTCTAACAATAAAAAGATAGCATAATAAATAGATGACTAGTAACAAGTCATTTGTTGTCATTATCAAGTGATAGGTGCTGCACATAATTGTGTGTGCTATTTTTTTAATATGAAGGCAGCACAATGTTTGTTTACACTGTCATCACCATAAACATGTGAGCAATGCACTGATGTCACTAGATGAGGTGAAATTTTCAGCTCCGTTTTAATCTTGTGGGACCACTGTCATCCGTACATCCTGTCGTTGCCCTCATATGCAATGACTGTGATTTTTACAGGTGACAGTCATTGTGGTTTGTTGCTTACATTCACAATGAAGTGAAATGGTGAATTTAATTTATGAAATAATGACTTTTTTTCTCAATGGGGTCTATAGAATTTGTAAGAACTCTGTATGGCCAGTTCTCCAAAGAATACCAGAAAAAACCTGTTGATCAACCTGTTATTTTAGTGCTTACTTTTTTCCACCATTTTTTTTTTTTTGGTGCAATTAGTGCTAGGTGCTTACTATTAAAATAAGTGGGTGAGGTATAAATCTAGACTAGCCAAGTGAGGTGGTGCATACCTATATGAAACCTGTGTAACTCAGGAAGCTGAAACAGAAGGATCACAACTTCAAGACCAGCCTGGGCAACTTGGCATGACCCTGTAAGGTCTCAAAATAAAATAAAAAGGGCTGGAAATATAGCTCAGTGGTAGAGTGCCTCTGGGTTCTATTGCCAGTACTGAAATAAATCAATTTACTAGACCAGCTGCAGTGAGAGAGATCACCACCTGGGGGGAAAATTGGTAAGGAGAACTTTTATTTCTATGTACTTGCAACAAAATACACAGACAATTGGCTAGCACATGTGAGGCCCTGGGTTCAATCCTCAGAATCACACATTCATATATATATATAATGATATATGGTTATATATTTTTTTATGCTGCTAATATTCTCTCTATATATATGTGTATATGTATGTGTGTATATATAGAGAGAGAATATTAGCAGCATAAAAAAACAAGATTTCTTTTTTTAATTGAACAATACCTTTTTAATTTTTTTTTATAAATAACAAGATTTTTACGCAGAAAAGTAAATGAGCATTTTGACATTAAATTTATAAGACCTAAGTAAATGCAGGGATACACCACTAGTGTAAAGATGTCACTTCTCCCCTAGTAGTCTTTACGTTCAACTTAATCCTACTCAATGTTCCAGTTTTCCCTTTTTGTAGAAATGGAAAGGCTCAGTGGAAATTATGTGAAAATATGGAGGATTTAGGGTAGCAAATATAATCTTGAGGAGGAAGAATAGAGTTAGAGGACATATACTATTGTGTATCAAAATGTATTACAAAGCTACAATAATTAAAGCAGTGTGTATTTGTGCATGGACCGAAATGTAAGCTGATGGAAAAGACCAGAAAGTCCAGAAACAGACCACATATATGGTCCACTGACTGATGACAAAAGGCCCATTGAAATGCAGTGGGGAAAGGATGGAGAGTGGTGAATCAATTGAATAAAATGAACATTGATCCTCTACCTCACATGATACAGAAAAATAAGTTTCACACAGAGCACAGATCAAAAGATGAAATGTAAAAGCATAAAGCTTCCATAACAGAAAATACCTTTATTATCTTGAGGCGGGCAAAGATTTTTTGAAAAGGACACATTTTTTAACATACTAAATCTCATTTAAATTTAAAATGTCTATTCATTAAAAAAAAAAAAAAAAAAACACTCCATTAAAACAGCCAAGAGATGAATGTTTCTCAGCTTACCTAAATTGTGGAACCAACTTAGATGCCCTTCAGTAGATGAATGGATAAAGAAATGGTAGTATATACCCAAAGGAATATCACTCAGCATTAAAAGATAATAAAATCATGGCATTTGCAGGTAAATGGATGGAGTTAGAGAATATGATGCTAAGTGAAGTTAGCCAATCCTAAAAAAACAAATGCCGAATATTTTCTCTGATATAAGGAGGCTGATTCACAATGGGGATGAGGGGAGGAACAAGGGAGGAATGGAAGAACTTTAGATAGGACAAAGGGGACGGGGGAAGGAGGGAGCATGGGGGTAGGAAAGAGGATGGAATGAGATGGACATCATTACCCTAAGTACACGTATGAAGAAGAAATGAATGGTGTGACTCTACTTTGTGTACAACCAGAGACATGAAAAATTGTGCTCTATATGTGTACTATGAATTGAATCTCGTTCTGCTGTCATATATAACAAATTAGAATGAATAAAATTTTTTAAAAAAATTGTTGCACCTTGCTTTGTGGTCTGATATGTGGTCAGTCAGCTCATGGGTCAATACCTACTTTATAGTCATAGATGTCCATTGACTTAAGCATGTCAACTGTGCCCTTCAAACCTATATCCTGATTCTTTTTTTGCTATGCTAAAATGATCAGTTACTGAATGAGATATGTTCACATCTACCACCTTGATGTTTGGTAGATTTATTTATTTTATTGTTTGCATTTCTATTAATTTGAATTCTAATTTTAAGATATATTTACACAAATACAATAGATGGATACATGTTTAAAATTGCTCTAGCTTCCTAGTGAGCTGAGTCTTTTATCATTATGTATAAAATGATATTATATGTTAATGCTATTTGCCTTAAATCTTTTTTATCTAATATTAATGTAGCTACAACAAATTTTTTTAGGGCTTGTGTAGAAAATCTACCCAATAGAAACACCTGTCAACCTCTTAAAAAAAAAAAAAACAGCCAAGAGAAAGCCCAAATAAGGGAAAAAATATTTATATTACATATATCCAATAAAGGACTTAGATCTAAAATCTGCAAAGAACCAGTAAGAAAATGACTCCCGAGGAAGAAATGAACAAAAGACTTGTGAAAGACTTTTCAAAAAGGTATTTTCACTTAGGCGCACTGGTACATGCATATAATTCCAGTGACTTGGGAGGTTAAGGCAGGCAGATCACAAGTTCAAGTCCAGCCTGAGCAACTTAGTAAGACCCTGTCTCAAAATAAGATAAAAAGAACTGGGGGTGTGGCTCAGTGGTAGAACATTTCTGGTTCAATCCCCAGTATTGGCGGGGGGGGGGGGAGCAATATTCAATTGATACTATATTCAATGAACATATATTTTTTAAAAGTTCAGTATCATCAGGGAAATACACATTAAAATGATTGTGAAGCTGGGCATGGTGGTGCACGCCTTAATCCCAACTGCTTGGGAGGCTGAGACAGAAGGATGGTAAGTTCAACGCTAGCCTCAACATGAGTGAGGTGCTAAGCAACTCAGTGAGACCCTTTCTCTAAATAAAATACAAAATAGGGCTGGAAATGTGGCTCAGTGGTCCAGTGCCCCTGAGTTCAAACTCCAGTATCCAACCCCCCCCTAAAAAAAGGGTTGAGGATATGGCTCAGTGGTAAAGCATTTCTGAGTTCAATTCCCAGGAGTGAGCCACCATGTTTGGCTAATAGATGATACCTGTACTCATTGTTTCCAATTACTCTCCTCTTATTCACTTCTTTTTTTAAAATGAAATTTTTTAATTTCAAAAATTTCACTGGGTGTGGTGGAGCATGCCTATAACCCCAGCAATTTGGGAGGCTGATGCAGGAAGATCACAGGCGGAAGCAGGAGGATCGCAAGTTCAAGGCTAGCCTCAGTAATTTAGCAAGAATATTTTTTATTTGTCTCAAAATTAAAAAAAAAAAAAGTGTTGGGAATGTAGCTCAATGGTAGAGCAGATCTAGGTTCAATACCAGTTCAAAAAAAATCAAACATATACAAAAGTAAAGCAAATTATATAATATATACTACCCAAATCCAAAACTCATAAACTCATGGTCAATTGTGATTGATCCATACCCCATCCCACACTCTTATTACATTATTTTGAAGCAAATACCAAACATTGCATCATTTCATCAATAATTATTTCAGTTTATAGCTTTCAAAGATATATAAGCAAGGGGCTGGGGATATAGCTCAGTTGGTAGAGTGATTGCCTCCTATGCACAAAGCCCTGGGATCAATCCCCAGCATCACACACACACACACAAAAAAAAAAAAAAATATATATATATATATATATATATATATATATATATATATATATATGTGCAAAACACCATCATTGTATCTAAGCAAAATGTCTTCTTAAGGACTGTGGAATGAGACAGACATTATTACCCTATGTACATGTATGAATACACTACTGGAGTGACTCTGTACCATGTACAGCCAAAAGAATGAGAAGATGTGCTCCATTTGTATACAATATGTCAAATTGCATTCCACTGTAAAATAAATACATTTTTTAATTTAAAAATGCCTTCCTAATGGCCTAGCCAAAATAACATCATTATATCTTTAAAATTAACAATAACTTATTAATATCATTAAATATCTAATCAGGGCTGGGCATGGTGGCTCATGCCTGTAATCCCAGCAGTTTGGGAGGCTGAGGTAGGGGGAATCCCTAGTTCAAAGACAACTTAGTAGTGAGGTCCTAAGCAACTCATCCAGACCCTGATGAGTTTTATATTTTATTTATAAAACATTTTTAAAAGATCTGGGGATGTGGCTTGGTAGTTAATCACCCCTGGATTCAATCCCCAGTACCCATCCTCCAAAATCCAAATCCAATCAGGGTTTAAATTTCCCACTTCTCACACATTATAGTTCATGTGTTTTATTTGAATCCCAATCTAAGTATCATCTATGTATTGCATTTGACTGCTGTGGACCCTAAATTTGTTTTAATTTAGAGATTCCTCTTCCTTTTCTTCTTCATTTTTTTTTTCTTTTAACTTGTTTATTAAGGACACTAGGTCACTTTTCCAGTAGTTTCCTACAGTCTGGATTTGCTGATGGTGTCCCTGTGGTATGTCGTTTAACCTGTTGTCGGCATCCCTGTGTTTTCTGTATGCTGGTAATTGGTGGCTGGTGATGTGATCAGGTTCGAGTGTTTAGGCAGCTAGAGCAAAAGGTAGCACAGTGTTCTGTTAGCAAGCATAGAGTTGTGGCTTTCTCTTTCTTCCCACCTCTCTTGTAACCATTGATGTCTGTGGTCTACACGGGTGTTAACATAAATAGTTATTAAAAGAATGCTGTATTGGTGGTGATATGGAGCCATCTGTATACTGGCAAAGAGCAAAAAAATAAAAACACAAAACAAGAGGTATATTATGCTACAATGTTTTACAATTATGTAAAAATGCTATTACACATATAAATATATGTCCTAGTAGAGGCATAGAATTTGTTGATACACTTATAGAAGAAATGAGTAACAGTGATGCCTTCTGGGGAAATAAATGGGGTGTTGGGAGGCAGGGATGTAAAGAAGACTTGGTTTTCACTCTGTATTCTTGTGTGCCCTTGGGGACTTTTTAAATGATGAAAACATAATATGAAATTTGCCATTGTAATCAGTTTAGATCATATAATTCGGAGGCATTAAGTTCATTCATAATGTGCAACTATCACTACTATATAGTTCCAAAACTTTTCATCAACCCAAACAGAAACCCTATGCCCATAAAGCAGCCACTCCCCTATTCCCACCTGTTGCCTGTCACTGATCTGTTTTATTCTCTAAGGATTTGTCTCTTCTGGATATTGCATATAAAAGGAATCATACTATATGTGGTCCTTTGTGTCTGGCTTCTTAGCTTGACAAACAGAAAGAATGGTCAGAGCCTGGAACGTCTGAAATGTAGAAGCTTGAAGTAGGACTGGCTGTGTAATTCATGAGCCCAGTTAAAATGAAGATGCAGGGCCCCTTGCCCAAAAGGCAAGAAAAAGCATTTTCCTTCCTCCAGCCATCTCTCTCTTGATTTGTCATTGTGCATTTTGTTACTTGATGCCTAAGAAAAAAATTAAAATTCTAGATTACTAGAATGAATTCACCATTCATCACATTGCACCATGCCAGTTTTACATGCAAACATAATATTTAATTCACTTGTGGAATCGCCAGAATGACAGTCTGTTGCGGCTTGTCCCCAGAGGGTGTCTTAAACTGACCAGAAAGAAACAAATGGGAGAAAGACTAAGGAAAGTTGGAAGGAGGAAGGCAGGATCCCCAGCCTTGGCGCCCAAGCCTGGGGCCAGCGGCAGGCGCGCTCGCTTGGCTCATGCCTGTAATCCCAGCAGTTCGAGAGGCTGAGGTAGGGGGATCCCTAGATCAAAGATAGCCTTAGTAGTGAGGTCCAAAGCAACTCATCGAGACCCTGATGAGTTGTATTTTATTTATAAAATAGACCCTCCACCGCCCCGCCCCAGCCCTCAACGCCGGGTGCGTGCATTCGTGTTCTCGTGTTCTCGAGCGCACTCTGGCGGCGCAGGGTCTGAAGAAGTCAAGCCAAGTGTAGGCCCACGGGTCTGCCGCCCAAACCCAGGACGACAGACAACCCCCAGCGGTATTGCGACCTCCGTGCCCGTGGTGCTCCGTGCCTGGATGGGGTGGGCGAAAGATCCCGCGCTGCCAGCAGAGGAAAGGGATGGCCACCACCACACCCCGGGCTCTTCTAGTGGCCACACCCGGGATTCTATTGGAGTTGGAAAATAGCAGCAGTTACCTGGCAGCAGTTGCAGGGTCAGGGACACAAAAGTGCAGAGAAGCCATCCTCCGGAGGCAGCCTGAGGAGGCCGATAGTACAAGAGCCTGGACTGCAAGCCCTGGCGCATGCTCCATTGTCCTTTGAGAATTCACTATAAAACTCAAATTCAAAGATAAAGAATTTCAAGACAATGACAGCAGAATTAAACCAAGTAGGAGAACCTTCTGGACATTGGACCCTGTGTAACCTTGTGCTCTGGTGACAACCTATGAAGCAGACATCACAAGAAAAAATAATGTCTGTCTGCAAAAATGAAAAGTGAGTCAGATATTCGAGCTGCCTATGTGATTTTAAATTGTCTAGTACCCACATTTTTTAAAAAAATGTCTTTATGGATACAATACCTTTATTTTATTTATTTTTATGTGATGCTGAGGATCGAATCCAGTGCCTCACATATGCTAAGCAAGTGCTCTACCACTGAGCTGCAATCGCAGCCCCTAGCACATACATTTTTTAAAAGGGATGTAGGGGGCTGGGAATATTGCTCAGTGGTAGAGCACTTGCCTAGAATGCTTAAGGCCCTGGGTTCCATCGACAGCGCCGAAAATAAATTTTAAAAACTAAAAAAGAATATTCAAATAAACAGGTGATATTAATTTTCATAAAATATTTTTAACCCAATATATAAAAATGTCATTTCAACATGTGATCAATATTAAAAATTATTAAGAGACATTTGACTTTTTTCTTCCCACACCAAGTCTTAAAAATCTAGTGTGTATTTTACACTCATTTCAAGTGTTCAGTGGCCACAAAGTGGTTAGAGCTCTGGTGGTGGACAGGTCAGATTTGTAGAATAAAAAATGAAAATGGGTAGCCCCGGTACTCTTTGTATAAATTCTACTTGGTGATCTAATACTGGCTGATAAAACAGAAATATCTACAAATATTTGTCAATATCATATTTATCACATCAATCATATCATGTGAACAAGCTATATGGCACTCCGGAATTTCTGTGAGCGATTTTGATGACTATTGCATTAACTTTCTCTCCCTTTCTTTCCCCCTCAGAACTGGGGATTGAACCCAGGGGGCTGTCTACCACTGAGCTACATCTCCAGCCATTTTTATTTATTTATTTATTTATTTTTTAATTTTTCTGGTTCCAGGGAATGAACCCAGAGGTACTTAACCACTGAGCCACATCCCATGCCTTTTTTGTATTCTATTTAGAGACAGGGTCTTAGGATCTCGTTAAGGCTAAGGCTGGCTTTAAACTCACTATCCTAGTGCCTCAGCCTCTCTAGCCACTGGGATTAAGGTGTTCACCACCAGGCCTCACTATTTATTTTTAATTTTGAGACAGGATCTTGCTAAGCTGCAAAGGCTATCCTCAAAATTGTGATCCTCCTGCTTCAGCCTCCTAAGTAGCTGGGATTACAGCCATGTACCACTACACCTGGCTGCATTTATATATTAATATCATTATTAAATTTAAAATATTTCTCCAAATACTATAATAGTGTCATATAGACAGTCATGAAACAGTGATTCTAATGCTAGTGCTGAAAAACATAACCCCAAATCTATAAACATAAAAAGGGGAAGTTAGATGTTTCAGTTACCATGAGGGAAGCCAAGTAACCACCCTCATGCTCCATGTCATTAATTTAATACTGAACAGCCTGAGAAACATTGGAAAATTCTGAGAAATAAAAGTCAACATTTAAGCAGATAGATAACACTTCTAAGTTTAAAAAAAAAATTGCATAACCAACAAAAAGAAGGAAGCAAAAAACAAACCCAGCCACATAACCAGATACAAAACTCAAATGCAGTTATGTACACCTGAGATGCCTTGGTTGTGAATTTTAGTACTCTAAGAATATAAACATATATGTATATTCATATATATTCATATATACATATATATATGGAAATAGGAAAAACTATTGGACTACTACTCTCAGGGTCGTTTTCCCCAGCCTTTTCAGGACTTATTTTACTGATGTACTGGCCTGCCACATAGTGGTAAGAAAAAGAAACTACAAGCCCCTTAAAAAATGTTCAATACATAGTATTTGATATATCCAAAGGAAAAAATGCAACACAAAATGAACACTTGGAAACCCATCATCCAACTTAAGGACTAGAACATTACCTAATGGTGCATCCACCTGTTTGTCCTTTTCCTGTCTCACCCTATCACCAAAAGTACAATGCCGGATCCAGCAGGTAAAGCCCCTATTGCCCCCTACTGAAAAGACATAAATCATACTCATTGTAAATTTGCCCATTATCACAGTACAGGTGTTGAAAAGTGAATTTGCAGCTAAGAGGCACGAATTTGGTTATTGGCACATCAAGTACCTAAGTATTGGATACAGGAAAGTCAAGGTTTATGTAACCCATTGGAAGGAACAGAGTTAGTGCTTCAACTGCATCTTCAGTCAAGTGGATCCCAAGTGGGTGGATCCCAAGTGCTTCTCCTGTGGCCACGCTAATCTCAAGAGCTCCTGGGAAGCTCCCACGCAGAAGCTCAGGTTGCAGGTGATTGATTATTTAGAAGCACACCGGGAAGCTGCAGAGAATGTTCATCTGCCTCCATGTCTGCCTGCTATACTTCTGGAAAAGCATGCCTTCTACCTGCACTCCAGAGGGTTCACAAGGGCCTCTTGCTTGCAGTCTCTGCAGGTGTTCCACATAACAGAGGATTCTGGGAGATAGAGTTCCTGGCTTCTCTGCTACAGATGGGACCTCTGAAGGGGTCAGCAATAACAGGACACAATGCTGAGAGAGAGAGACAGACTAATGTAGAGTCTTGGTCACTGTGGTCACTTGTGGTCATGGCACGGAGGAAAGCGTCCCATCAGCAGCTGACAGGGGCATTTGACTTCAGGACAGGTCAAACTTTTCTTTGCTCCCAATTTCAGTCTCAGCTTCATGATCTCTTTCTTTTTTCCTTTTTGTTTGTGTGATTTTAGCGGTGGGAAGTCTAGGTGATTTCCCTTACTTCCTGCATACCCAACACTGCATTAAAAATATTCTCCCCCCCCCCCCAAATTCAGTTGTTTTATAAAGAAGATCTAGGGCTGGGGATATAGCTCAGTTGGTAGAGTGCTTGCCTTGCAGGCACAAGGCCCTGGATTCAATCCCCAGCACCACAAAGAAAAAAAAAAAAGATCTAGGCTTTTCTCCTCCTCCTCCTCCTCCTGCTGCTGCTACTGCTGCAGCAGCACAAGCTCTGAAAGTACTCTACCACCAAGCCGCACTCCCAATCCCTAGGATAGTTTTTAAAAGAATGATTCAAACTTGAACACTCCTCTAAAGCCAGAGGAATAATTTTGATCCCATAGCTTGTAACAAGAAAAAAAAACCTGAAGAAATAAATGATTCAAGCTTATCAAGAGGTCCTTCAGGATCTGATGAAAGCTAGGGATTTCAGAAAAAAATTATACAAGGTGAGCGTCCCTAATCCAAAAATCCCAAACCCCAAATGCTCTAAAATCTGACATGATAGCACTAATGGGAAATTCTACATTTGACTTCCATAAGGGATTGCAGTCAAAACATAGGTGCAATGAAAAATTTTTGTAAAATAATCTTCAGGCTATAAAGGCATATGAAACGTAAATAAATTTTGTGTTCAGTCTTGGATCCCATCCTCAAAATATCTCATTATATATTTGTAAATGTTCCAAAATCCACCCCCCTCAAAAAAAAAAAAAAAAAACAAAAAACTGAAATCCAAAACATTTCTGGTCCCAGGCATTTTAGACAAGGGATATTTGATCTGTATGTCCTGAAAACATACATGCATGCAATTTGGGTGGCTCAAAAGTCCCTGATGTCCACCATAGACCCAGTCTATGGAAAATAAAAACCTGACCAAAAAGAAATAAGGAGTCACATGCCAAATCCCAGTCCAACCTTTTTTTGTTGTTGTTGTTCTAATTAGTTATACTTGACAGTAGAATGCATTTGGATATACATATATATAAATGGAGTCCAGTCCAGCTTTTATAAACAGGCCAAAATCATCAGAATTTTTCTTCCCATGCTTTTCTAAACATACTTAAAAGCATTGCTAGTTAAATGTTCACTATTCACCACTGTTAGTTTTAAATTATATTATAGATATAGCAAATTTTGTTGTGTTGCATAAAAACTTTACAGTAGAATGGACCCCTTGTGTAATTAACATCTATAGAGCTTTCATGTCTGTCTCATAAAGACTGATCATAGTTGTACTAACATATTATTACAAGGGTTTCTACTTACAATAACTGTGCTTCTGGGATATTTCATCACTTATATCAAGACTTTAATGAGGAACAAATTCCCAACTTTCACAATGTTCTTATGAAGAAAGCAGTTTTATGCAGTGGTCAGTTTTTTCAACTGTTTTCCAGGAATGCTCTGGGCAAAAAATTAGATTGCCCTTTTACTTATGTTTTTTCTGTTCTCCTAGGAAGGAACAGCTTTGCAAAAGATGAGGAACCTGGGAGCCTTCTGCTAGGCAGTCTTGGACAGGCTAGTTCACATTTCCAAATTCCCATTTAATCATCTGTTAAGGAATCATGACAATATCCCTGAGCCTCAGGGGAGCACAGTGAGACATATTAGTTCAGTGTGTGCCTAATCTGGTACAGATCAACAAATGCCTGTTGACTGACAGGTAACTGAGAACTGCCTCTGGTTAATTGTCTAGCTGGTGAAAGCGATCCAGCTTTGTCTGCTGGGTCCATTAAGAATTGTGACTTGCTCATTGTTCATTGGGGGATCCTGTAGCCAAACAAATGAATAGTTAATTTAAAGACAGACAACTGTCTTTTTTTTTTTTTGCTTTGGTTGGAAATTTAATTCCCAGACAATTCATACATTATGTATAGATTGCCTTGACCTGATTCTGCTTTTGGTACTCAAGATAGGGCCCAGCTCAGAAAGACCAGGAAGGACAAAAAAAAGCATGAGAGATAGAAAGCGGGAGTGAATGGCCCAGTTTAGAACTTCCCTCTGGAATTGCAAGGATGAGGAACCTCTAGGTCAAAGAAGTTGAACTCTCATCTTGATTCACCATCAGGACAGTATTGCTATGGTTATCCACTTCTGTAAGCCCAGAACATAACTTTTTTTGATTCCCACTATGAGGCAAAGCATATGAAGTTTTTAAGATGACAGACCACTATCAGGCCTGAAGGCACACAGCTATAATCCCAACTAATCCAGAGACTGAAGTAGGAGAATCACAAGTTCAAGGCCAGGCTAGGCAATTTAGCAATACCTTACCTCTAAAAGGGGGAGAGGGTGGCTGGGATGTAGCTAAATGGTAGAGCACTTACCTAGCTTGTGTGAGGCCATTGGTTCAATCCCTAGTACTGAGAAAAAAAAAAATCAGTTAAAATGATACAACCATTTATTTATTTAGTACTGGAGATTGAACCCAGGGGCATTTTCCACTGAACCATATCCACAACTAAGTTGCTGAGGCTGGCTTTGAATTTGCAATTCTCCTGCCTCAGCCTCCTGAGTTGCTGAGATTACAGGCAAGTGCCATCACACCTGGCTTAGTACAGCTGTTTTGGAAAACAGTTTGCAGTTTCTTATAAAGTTAAACATACACTTACCATATAACCCCAGCAACCCCATTTCTAGGTGTTTACCCAAGAGACATGAAACATCTATCCACACAAAGACTTGAGTGTGGTATGTTCCTAGAAACTTTATCATAACAGCCTTGAACTGGAAGCAACCCAAATGTGCTTCCCTGGAGCATGGATTAACAAACTGAGATATCCAAACCACAGACTTCTACAGTAATATAAACAACCAAGCTCTTGGTATAAAACTATATGAATGAATCTCAAAACCATAATGCTAAGGGGGAAAAAAAACCCAGACTGAAAAAGCGGTGTGATTCCATGTATATGAAATTTATGAAAAGACAAAACTGTAAAGACAGAAAGATTGATTAGTGGTGGTGAGAAGCTGGGGGTGGTTGAAGGGAGTGATTGCAGAGAGGCATGAGGGGATATGTTGAGGTGATGGAATTATTCTGCATCATGACTGCAATGGTGATTTTGTGAGATTGTTTTTGTCAAAACTCAAATGGAAGCCAGGCACATTGGTGCATGCCTGTAATCCCAGCAGCTCAGGAGGCTGAGGAAGGAGGATCAAGAGTTCAAAGCCAACTCAGCAACTTAGCAAAGCCCTAAGCAACTCAGCAAGACCCTGTCTCTAAATAAAACATACAAAAAAGGTTGGGGATGTGGTTCAGTGGTTAAGCGCCCCTGGGTTCAACCCCCAATAACCCTCCCCGCAAAAAGAAGTCAAATTGGGGCACACCGATGCACATCTGTAAATCCAGTGACTCAGGAGGTTGAGGTAGGAGGATCACATTTGAGGCCAGTCTCAGCAACTTAGCAAGACCGTGTCTCAAAACAAAGAAAGGAAGGAAGGAAGGAAGGAAGGAAGGAAGGGCTGGGATATAGCTCAGGAGTATAGCGTCCCTGGGTTCAGACCTTAGTCCCCCAAAAACAAACAAAATAAAAAACTCTTATTGAGATGGATTTAAAATTAAAGAATTTTTGAAGCCAAACATGGTGGCACACACCTATAATTCCAGCTTCTCAGTAGGCTGAGGCTGGGGGATCCCAAGTTCAAGGCCAGCCTCAGCAATTTAGCAAGAACTTGTCTCAAAATAAAAAGGGCTGGTAGAACTTCCATTGGTTCAATCCCCAATACCACAAAAATCAAATTAAATTCAAGAAGTTTATTCTATGCAAATTATACCTCAATAAAGCATTTTGTTTTGTTTTAATGATGCAACTTGAAGCTCTCCTGTTTATCTCTATCTGAGATCAGCTAAATTCTTGAGTTTGATCTGAGATTCCTGTTCAGGCTGGTCAGTGGTCCTCAAAAGAATTCTCAAGGACCCACTACTGAGCCCGTGGTAGACAGGGCTGATGTGAGGCTTCTGAGGCCAGAACTTTATGTGCTTTTTGGTTCAGGGGCCCACAGACTTAAAGCCCAGAGGGTTATGCAGGGCCGCTCCTGTGATGTGGAGAGGAATGCTGAGCACATCAGCATGGGGGACAGAGGGGACCCAGGGAGTCTCCTACAGATGCCCCACATTGGTGCTGACTTGGAAGCTTAATGTGGCTTCCAGGATAAGCAGTGATTCCCTAGGGCCTCCCACATTTCTTGCCACCAGAATGAGTCAACAGGTTTCTACCACCCTCTTGGAGCTGTCTGATTATCTTGAAGAGAGCTGTTCTGATCATCCCCATTTTCTAGGCAAAGAAACTAAGACTCAGAGAGTTTGGGTGGCTTTTCCAGGATCACACAGCCTTTAGTTGACTTCCATGGGACCAGAGTCTAAGGCTTCTGTCTTCAAAGCCTGGGCTTTCTCCACTAGGCTGGGCCAGTCACTAAGTTGGCACTCCAGGCAGTGTGGCTGTGTACCAAAGAATGGCTCTCCAATTTTTAAAGGCCTGGGGCTATGAAGAGGCCTCCTGGAAAAGCCAAGGTTGTCTATAGACCAACAGCTCTGGGGCTTCTGTAATACTGCAACGGATGATTAAATCCCCAAATCTGATCACACAGTGAAGCAGTTTTCAAAGTGGATAGCCCTCATTGCTTCCCATGGCCATGGCAAACTCTCCCTGTAACCTTCATGCCCTGGCTTTTCAGGCAAGTGGTGGGGTGGTTTTTGGAGAATGCAGAACCCAGAGGCAGGTGGCCCAGATTCACCAAAGCTGTACCAAGACAGCTTCTCTTTGCCTGAGTTTCCTCATCTGTAAGCAAGGACCAAAGTTATTCCTATGAAGATTGAGATAACACACAAAAGCACTGAGACCAGGGCTGAGTACACAGGAAATATGCCATAAATGTTAGTTGCTAAGAAAAGAAAAATAAAAAGGAAAACATTAGCACAGTGTAGACCCTGGGACTCTCTCAACATCTCCCAGCAGCAAATGGGAGTAGGCGGGGCTACTTGAGAGAACTCAGGGCTGTCATGGGAAGGCAGGCTTCTGGAAAGGGTCTGAATTTATATCCACATGTAAAAGGCAACAAGGTCTTCCATTACAGGGCCAGGAAAGACAACAGAATCTCTTACCTTAGGACTTGTTCAAGTATGCAAGCCCCGGGTGGTGAGCTATCCTCTTCTTCTCCCTTTGGCTGTCTGGCTAGAAAGGGAGCAGCCATGTTTGTACACCACCTAGTGCAGGGTGAACACAGAATTCAAGCCAGGCCAGTCAGGATCGCTGATGGCTCCCAGCACCCATCATGGGATTCAGAATGGTGGTGCAGACCTGAAGGCCCAGCTACCTAGGAGGCTGGGGCAGGAGGATCACTTGATCTCCTGAGTTCAAGGTAAGCCTGGTGGACAGAGTGAAACCCCATCTCAAAAAAAAAAAAAAAGGAAAGAGAAGGAGTAAGAGGAGGAGGAGGAAGTGAAAAATAATCCTTTCTTAGGAATTTAGAATTGAGCCCAGAAGAGTCTGGGTTTATTCTGCTTATCTCAGTTCTACGGTTTGGATATGGTTTGCGTGTGTCCCCCGAAAGGGAAGCTTGGTCCTCGATGTGGTGATGTTGGGAGATGGTGGAGCCTAGTGGGAAGTCCTTAGCTCATGGGGGAGCTGCCCTCAGAAGGGATTAAGGTAGCTCTTGAGAGACCCCTGTTCTCTCACAAGAGCCTCTTGTTACAAGAATGAGTCTGGCGTTGAATTGCTCTCTGGCTTCCTGTTTGCTCTCCTAGCCACTCCATCTTTAGGTTCTCCCCAGATGCAAAAACCAACCAGGGCCACCTGATATTGAACGTGCAGCCTCTGAAACTGTGAGCTAAATAAATACAATCATCCTGTCTTGAGAAACTGATGTGACTCCGTTTTTTGAGAAAACAGCTTCTACCTTAAGGCCTGTCCTAAGGAAGGGGGCATGACCCTTGTCCTGGGAAAAACCCACAGAGCACTCCTAAGCACATACCCACCCTGCTGAGTTGTTTGTCTGTAAATAACAGGAGAGATCTGCCATGTCAGGTGTCCCTCAGTCAGGCTAGGTGAAGACCCATAGTAACCCCCTAGCAACCACCAATCAGCATGAGACAGAGAAAATACCTGGGATGCCAGATGGCCCCCAAGTAGTTTATGGTGGTTGATAACATGTTGGGAAACCATGTAGTTCAGCATGTACACCCCTCGTGGCCTAAACCAATCAGTTCAAAGGAATCCCCCTCTTGTACTAACCAATCACCCTTATCCAATTTGTTCCTGCCAGTGAATGTGCTAATCAATGTTAAGAGTCATTGTTTGATTTTCCCGTGGTATGGAATGATTTGCTGTGTGATGTTGTGACGCATAGAGTATCCCCCAAAAAACCTATGAAATCTCACTGAACAAAGGACCGGGACTCACTCCCTGGGACGGCTGCATCGGGAACAGTTGTGAGTCCAGGCTCGAGCTTGCAATAGACTCTTGTATGATTGCATCGGATTCAGCTCCTGGAGGTCTATTGGGGGTCCCACGGATCTGGCATTACAGTCTCAGGTATTACAGTCACAAAAAAAACAAAACCAATATACTCAGAGATGGGAGAGAAATTAACCTGGGAGCTGCAGGCTGATGCCAATTGTTGCCACATTTCTTAGGAAGCAAGGAAAGTCAGTCTTCAGGGAGATAGGACAAAACAGAAACTGAGTAGGGCAAGGTGCCTTTCTGGGACCCTGCTGGGAGCCATTAGCCAAGTAGGTATGACAATTTCCTTGCCAGCATACCCCCATGTTGCTTAGTGGAAGGTGACCTTGCTCAAGGACCAGGGCGGATCCGTGTTTAGGGTGTTCCCGGTTTAAGGTTATTCCTGCTGGGAATTATTTAAGGTTATTCCTGCTGCCTGAGTTCCCCTTGAGTTCTCACGGGATTCAGAATATATTTGGGAGACAGAAGCCCAGTGGAGTGTGGATTTGGGCAGAGAACGTGGATTTCCCCAGAACGTGTTTGTAGAGGGCCGGTGTGAGATCGGGAATAAAGAATTGCTGTTTGAATCTACAAAGCTGTGAGTGGCTCGTGATTTGTGCCCAGCCAGACTGCGGCAGGACCCCATAGATAATGGGCCCTCATTATCTATGCCCAGCTGCACCCTCATGCTCAGATCCCTTAAGACTCTTCCATCTCCTTATTCTATAGAATCCTCTTTTGTCATCAACCTATCCTCAGTTTCTGGCAGTCACAACCACAAGAATCTCAAAGGCGAACATCTCCTTCTCCTTTTTTTTTTCCTTTCAGTTGTACATGGACACAACACCTTTATTTTACTTATTTTTGTGGTGCTGAGGATCGAACTCAGTGATCCATGCATGGGAGGCAAACATTCTACCACTGAGCCACAACCCCAGGCTGTGTGAAAACTTTGTAAGCACAGGCCAGTCTGTTCAGAAAGTGGAAGGGAGGAGAATTCACCTACCAGCCCCCACCTCTTAATGATCAAAGGCTTACCCCATGGGCTGTCAAACACTCCTGCACTTCTGCAACTAAAGGTGTGGAGTCACAGCGGGAGGTGATGGAGGGAGCTGCTGACTCCTCCTTGTGAAGTCAGCTGAAGTAGGAGCTGGAAGCAAACAAGGACCAGGGGGCTGGGAATATGGCTCAGTTGGTTCAGTGCTTGCCTGGGATGCACAAGGCCCTGCGTTCAATCCCCAGCACCACAAAACAAAACAAAAAACAAATGGCAAGGATTTAGACAAAAGGCATAGCTGGGAGTATCTTCGATGGTGTATTAAAAAGTTATATATATCTAGAATTGATTGAAAAGTGAGCTGGGTATGGTGTGGTGCACACCTATAATCCCAGTAGTTTGGGAGGCTGAGTTTGAGGCCAGTCTTAGCATGTTAGCAAGATACTTAGTGACACCCCGTCTCAAAATAAAATTTAAAAAAGAGCCAGGGGCAGTAACGCATGCCTGTAATCCCAGTGGCGAGGGACTCTGAGACAGAGAATTGCAAGTTCAAAGTCAGCCTCAGCAACAGCAAGGCGCTAAGCAACTCAGTGAGACCTTGTCTAAATAAAGTACAAAATAGGGCTGGGGATGTGGCTCAGTAGTTGAGTATCCCTGAGTTCAATCCGCTGTACTCTGTCCCCCACCAAAAAAAAGGGCTAGGGAGGGAGCTAAGTGGTAAAGTGTCTCAGTTCAATCCCCAGTAGAAAGAAAGAGAAGAAAAGAAGGAAAGGGAAAGGAAAGAAGAAGAAAGAAGGAAGAGGAGTAGAGTAAAGGGCTGGGGTGTAGCACCCCAGGTGAGCACCCCTGGGCTCAATCTGCAGTACAATAAATAAATAAGAAAAAGAACTTCTGCTAAACCAAAAGTCAAAACCACTGGGCTGGATAAGCCCAAAGGACTTCTCAGGAAAAAGATTACTTATTCATGTTACTGAAATTGCCTTTTTTTTTTGTTTGTTTGGAGAGAGAGAGAAAATTTTTAATATTTATTTTTTAGTTTTCAGTGGACACAACATCTTTGTTTGTATGTGGTGCTGAGGATCGAACCCAGGCCGCCCGCATGCCAGGCAAGCACGCTACCACTTGAGCCACATCCCCAGCCCTGAAATTGCCTTTTTGGTGTACAGGAACCATGTCTCCACAGAGTCACAAGCAAGATCCTGAAAATGTGTACACCCCAGTGCCCAAGAATTAGTATCAACTTTACCCTAGGCACTCAAATTTCCATGAAATTTAAGAGATAATAGAGATGGTGCTTTTAAAGGAGTCCTGACTGCTAATCCTATCAGGATGGAGTTCTTTTGTTCTGGAAGGCCTGGGGCCCTTCTTTTTAGCTTGGACTCCCTTCTACTCAGAGCAGCTGCCAGTACCAGGCAGAGTCAGATTTGTCAGTATTTAAGGGATTGGAGGAGTAAATGGGTCAGAGAGGCTCCCTCCATACAGCCTGGTCCTCCAATGGCTGGAAGCCCACCCCTAAGGATTATTAAATCCATGATCACATCATGGGTACTTCAAGCCCCTCCTTCTGCAGCCAGCAAAACCCACAGAGAATGAGAGATTGGGGTCAGAACAGGAAGCCTCAATCCTCTGATTTATGCTGCAATCAATCTGTATATTAGACTCACCAGAATTAAACCTGGGACCCAGTTTGAGAGTTGTCATTGGCTGACTTCAGCTCAGAACACTGGCTTTCTCTGCTGCAAAACTGGTTCATCACTTGTTTTTCTTACAACATAGTAAAAAACCAAATAAGAGAAAGTAAGCTATGGAGCAAATGTGACACCCAGTAGCACATGAGTGGGGACTGAAGTGTGACCTCTGGGATCCTGGAATCCAGAATAGAAAATGACCTTGAGGCAGACAGTTTCAGCCTCCCATGGCCAAGTAGGACATGCAGACCAGACCAAAGTGGAAAGGAAGAAGCTCAATAAAAATATCCCAAGGAAAAAGACAGAAAAGAGAAAAGAATGGAAGTAGGCAGAGCTGAAACCCCTTACTGCATGGCGGGAAATGACAGGTGCAGAGAGACTACTGTAAATGCCCAGTTCACCAGTGCCAGGCTGCCTGCCAGGTGCCTCACAAGCATTGCAGCATTTAATCATCACAATGCCAATGTGGCAGACAGAGGAGTAAACTGAGGCTGAGAGAAGACAGGTTATTTGTGACACAGCTAGTTTACAGTGGCACCAGGACTGAAGTCCAGGCAGCCTGCCCTCAGGTCTGGCTCTGTTCTCCTTTCTCATAGGGACAGGTAGCAGATAGACAGGAGCATAGGAACATGAAGTTCAGGGGCTAACTCCACAGACTGGGCCTACATACTAGCACTCCACATGTTTGCTCTTAAAAAGCAATTTACCCAAAAAGCAATTTACCTAAGGCCATTCTGGCCCTGTTCTGGCTTAAGTCAATAAGATACATTACATTACTCAGCAAACGGACCTGTCATCTGTAAAGCTATTCAAAGCTCACTGATCATAAAATCTGAAAAACAAATTTGAATTAGAACCGGTATAATAGTAAAATCCACTCCTCATAGTTTTTGTTTGGCTACCCATGGGTAAGGACTTAAAAACTGGATGCTATTCTGTTCTGTCAGTCAAGGTGAGAGGTCGTACCTGGGCAGGACTCTAAAAACTTCCCTACAACTCCCAACAAAACTAGGGAATAAAGGGGTGCCACTTGGCTCTCCTCTGAGGAGAAGTTTCTCTTCTTCTCTAATAAACTTTGCTATATTTCTATGACGTTTTCTCCTGTGAGGACACAAAAGCTGAGAGAAACAATGGGACCCTCTGGACCACCTGGTTACAACAGGGATGCTGTCTCCTAGGTTTTGGGTGTCATCTATATTCCTATGACTCACCATCTGTCTGTCAGGCTCCCAGATATTGCCTGAGGTTCAGATCCACAAGTCCAGCAGCCTCCTGACCCACCTTAAGCTTAGTGTGTCCAAAGATGAATCATATTTATTGCTCCAACCCACTTCTGGGAGGTGACTCCACCACCCACACAGATGAAGAACCTGACCACCACTAAGCTCCTCCCCTCAGCCCCAGCCATGCACCAGGTCATAGCTATGGTACCACCCACACAACCCTACTTCACCACCTCTCTTCCCACTGTCACTGTTTGCAGTCCAGGACTCTCACTAGTGAACAGGGCCCCCCTTCAAGCTTTAATATAATCTTGCTACTACCAGCTTATTTTAAAACTGACATTTGTTCCCCTTCCTCTTCTTCCTCTTTCCCTCCCTAACCATGAGGGAAGCAAGATTATTAACCTTCTTCCTGTTCTAGGCAAAATTATTTGTTCTTCAGCTCACTGATTATGGGAATGGAGGAATCCAGACTTTGGGGCTGGCACCTGTGGATCTAAGAAACCAATGTCTCTCAACTCTACCAATCAATTATGACTGCTGATAGGGCACACCTGCAGTTCAGCTTTTGCATCCCCTTTTTAAATGCCCACGATTCCCCCTGGCAGTCAAAACCGAAGCCTCTGAGACAGAAGTCTCTTGTGGGTTCTCCTTTGCTAGCAAAATTTTTTTCTTTTTTCTCAATACATTGTCCTTGTTCTTGGATGGTGTCAAAGACAAAGACCAAAGTTTCAGCATCATTAGAACATGGTATGGGTTATCCCTGTACTTCCCTGTCTCCAGTTCTGCCTATCATTCACCTGGACACTAGGAAAGCAATGTGCCTAAAATGCAAATACATGCCACTCCCCTGCCCAGTGTCCTTGAGCTGCTTCCCACTGTTCTGAGGATAGACTTCTGGTCCACTCCTGTAGCTCTTCCACATTGCACCCTGCAGCTCTCGCTGAACTTTCCATTCTTCCAAACCCCAGCCACTCTCTGGACACTGGACCCCTGCCTGACTAGTCCCTCTACCTGAAACGCTCTCCCCAACTCCGTGGCTTTGGCCAGTCCCGTTCACATTTCACTGTCACCTTGGAAGTCCAAAGCCACAGCTAATATGCCCTCCTCCAAAGCCTCCTCCCACCTCCTCTGTTATCTCTGACCTCAGTACTTTCTTCCTCACATCCCTTACCAATAACCCCAAAAGCAAGCTCCACTAGAGCAAGGCTTATCTGTCCTTCCCTGCACAATGCACAATCACAGTAAGACTTTAACACCTGTCTGAATGAGGTGGAGGGAAGGGGACTGAATTTTCCAAAGCCACAAAGCCCAAGAGTGACAAAGCCATGAATGGACTCTGGAACACTCCCACCCCACCCCAATTTGGAAAGAGTTCCCTGCTCCTAATCCACCGATTATTTAGTTCCTGTCTTCAGGGGCTACAGTGTTTATATTTTAATAAGAAACACCTTTCATTCAAGGAATGAAGGCGTCCAGTATAACTTGGAAGGACACGAAACCCCCAGGCCGTTCCGTCCCCCAAACAAGAGAAATCAGGCCTTGCCTCCTCCCCAGGGGCGCAGTGAGTCGGCCTGGTCTTTTCCCGAGGTCCTCCCTCCGTTCCAGCCCAACACTCGGGCCTCAGTCAGCCTCCCGGGAAAACGGAGGCTACCCCAGCAAATCCCAGCCCTCACGTGGTCCCCCGCCCGGCGCGCGCGCGACACCACCCCAGCACCGCCACAGCCGCGTGCCCTCCTCCGCGGGCGGAAGCTCGCCCCGCCCACCCCCGCCCTCCCCCTCCAGCCTCCCTGGCCGCGCTCTCCCTCCCGACCCCGCGCTCGCTGCAGTCCTAGCACCGGTTGCGGAGCCGGTTTCTAGCTCCGCAGGCTGGGCCGAGGGGCGCATGGTTATGGAGGCAGCGGCGCGGAAGCGACAGCACCCGGGAGCGGCGGGCGGCCCGGGCTCGCAGCCCGGCGCCTCCTTCCTGCAGGCCAGGTGGGCGCGCGCTGGCGGTGGAATGGGCGGGCGGGCGGTCTCAGCCCCGGGCCGACCCGGCAACCCGGCCCGAGACCGGGAGCGCGGCGGGCCAGGGCGGAGCGGAGCCCGGCGTGGGCGGAGGCTGCCCTGTCACTGCCCCTTCGCCCCCTGACCCGCGGGCGAGGCTGGGCGGCCTCACCCCGCGGTGGCTCGAGTAGGGGCAGCCCCCTCCCAAAGTTTGGGATCTTCCTTCTCTTCACCCTTTCCCTCGTGACTGGGCCGGCACTAGGACAACAGACGGGATGGGATGGCGAGACTCTTAAAGGGCCAAGAAAACTCCAGCGAGATCGGGGGACCCACAGGACGCCGCCGCACGCACACAGGCGCTCCCAGCTCTTTTGCAAGTTCCGGGTGCTGCCTCCGAGTTCTCAGCGTCTCTCCGCCCTGAATAAGACTTGGATTCTGCTGTTAATCGGGAGACTCACTTTTTGACCTGGGGAGCCCAAGAAAGTGAGAAGGGACAGCCGAGAAGCGAGGAAGCTCCCAGCGAGAGTATGCAGAGCCCTTCTCCAACCAAGGGGAGACCCGTTTGGGTGTATCTAATTGGGCGGGGCAGAACTGCAGCACCACCTTTTAATCTTTCCCTCCGTTCTGCCTTCATCCTGTGTTACTGTCAGATACATGCATTGTGCTCAGCAGGTATATATTAAGCACCTCTGTTATGCCCAGCGCTGCCAGGCACCTAGGGGGTGGACAGGATGAAGCTGGGAGGGTTTTACTGTCCTGTAGGAGCTCGGAAGGTCAGAGCCCAAGCAACCGTGGTAGGTATTACGTTGGAAGCTCATGGAGTCCCAGAGAACTCCTCAGGGCACCCAAGGAAGAAGGGCTGTTCCAGCCAGGGAATGAGTATGGAGAAAGGGGTGCAGTGGGGCTGGAACTTTCCCTATGTAAAAGGAAGCGAAAGGAGGACTGATATTTGAAGTGCCTTTAATATCAGGGCTGGGACTGGAGTGCAGAATTTGAGGCCCTCCTTGCTCTGGGACAGGGTACAGCCCTGAACCTAGCTAGACTCACAGGTTAAGAATGCAGCCCTTATTCCCCAGGCTCTGAGGAGCCATGGAAGGTTTTTGAGCATCATTGTATTTAGTTAATTTTGGGAAGCTTGTGATTTGGGTTGATGGGAGATGTTTGGCATACTGGGCCAAGGCCAGGTCTTTCTTTTGCAACTGAGGAATATGTGGACTGAGGAACTATAGACTGCTTTTTTCACTTGGAAATAATTTCCTGAAGATATGTTGTCATGTGGCACATACATTTTGGTCAACAACTACATCTATGTTGGCCACCCCGTAAGAGAATATCACTTAGTTGGGCTGGTAGCACTCGTCTGTAATCCCAGCAACTCAGGAGACTGAGGCAGGAGGATTAGAGTTCAAAGCAAGCCTCAGCAACAAAGCAAGGCCCTAGGCAACTCAGAAAGACCCTGTCTCAAAGTAAAATATAAAAATGGGCTGGGGATGTGGCTCCGGGGTTAAATGCCCCTGGGTTCAATCCCAGAACAACAACAACAAAAAGGATCACATCATTTAGTGGTATTGTAGCCATCATTGTGTAAATAACACTCACTCTGTGATGTTTACATAAGGGCAGAATCACTGAGGATACATTTCTCAAAACTTAGTCCCATCTTTAAGTGACACCTGCCTCCACTTTATGACCCATTTGGCCATCTAAGTCTCATCTCAGCCTATGAGCTTCTCATTTTATTGATGAGAAAATAGGCTCCGATGACCAGACTGAGGCTCATACCATTTCAGTGACCAGAAACATTGATTGGGTTCTGTCGACATTCATTAAGCACCTCTGGTGTGCCCAGCATTTGCCAGGCACTAGGGGGTCATAATTATCCTCTATATTTTGTCTGTGGATTGATTGTAAACACTGAAAATCAATGTACAGTGTTGACATTATTTAAGCTGTTTAAGCTATTGTTCCCATTGGACCCAAGTGATGGTTAACAATTACATTTGCTTTCTTATATTTTTCCTGAAATTTCTAATTGCTTCCCCCCATTTTTTGCATTTGTTTCTTCAATTATTTTTGCACAAACTGTTCATATCTGCTGTCTTACCATTTTTTATATAGAATCAAAATCAGCCTTTCTGTGTCTCCATTCATAGGTCCCTACTTGTCCAGGACAAGCCCCTTTCTTTTCTGCCATCCAGCCTTGCAGTTGCTGCTGATGGCCTTGAGTATTCCCACTGTACCTTTCGCACTCCCCAGCTGTCATGGTGTCAGTTTCTCCATAAGGTAGATCTGGAGAGCTGTGGAGGAAAGCAGAGGTCAAGTTTGTCTCAGGTTACCTGCCACGGTGCTCCCACCATTGTTCTAAGCAGTAGGTACTGGTGATTGAGACCTAGGGCTAGCATGGGCCTGGGCTTGGCATGTGGGGTCTGTGGAGTCAGGAGCTTGGGGCAGCCTTGAGGTTGCCCATCCTCAGGATAGGGCCAGCAGAAGGGATGCCATTGGCCTCCATGAATCTGCCTTCTGTGGTTAGATGTTTAGAGTCCCAACAGAAGAAAACCAGTAAGAGGCTTATCAATCTTTATATATAGAGAAAGAGAGAGAGAGAGAGAGAGAGAGAGAGAGAGCGCGCGCACGCGCGCGCTCATGGACCTTTATTTTATTTACTTATTTATATGCAGTGCTGAGATTCAAACCCAGTGCCTTGCACATGCTAGACAAGTGCTCTACCACTGAGCCACAACCCCAGCCCAGGCCGGTCAATCTTGATGTCCGGGCTGAGAGTCCCTGTGACTACTTTCTCTTTCTTCCCTTCCCTGCTAACTAGGTTGAACAAATGACAGAAGCTCCGACTCCCTGAGGTGCTTTCCAAGAGAGAGGAGGAAATAGTTCCTGAGCTCCTAGTACGTACAAGGTGGGGATGGGTGCCTTAGTCCAGACAGAAGGCACCCACAACCTCCACAGGCTTTCAAAATTTCTGTCCCCAATGTCCCACTTTTTGCCCAGTTTGGACATTTCAAAGCAAAACACTGAGGGTTCTTACTCTCCTTCATCCTGACCCTTTTAGCTTGGAGGCCATCACTGGCTGTATTTTGAGGCCCTGCCCTGATGGGCACTAAGAAGAAGGAGCAAGGTGGTACCTCTATGCTGGCACTGTCTCAGAGCCCTGAACTGTCCTCCCAATTACTCTGTACCCACTCTGAAGGTTCACTGCCCCTCCTTTCTCTCAGGGCCATTTCCAGGCCTTTCCGCCTGCTCCCTGCTTTTCTGTCTGGACCAAGGCACCCATCCCCACCCCAAGTCTCCCTTCCTTCCCAAAGGCTTTGCATACCACCCCAGGCCACACTGATCCCTTTCTAATTTGATCTCCTAATATGCCATCTGACTTTTATACAACCAAAGAGAGAATAGTAACCTGTTAAGAGTACAAGTCTTGAATTCATAGAAATCCAGGTGTGAATTCTGTGATATTCAGGACTCCTGAGTTGCAAGTAACAGAAAGCCAGGTAAACTACAGCCAGAGGGAATGCATTCTCTCAGATGGCCAACCCACTGGCCCAGGGATGCCAAGCCACTGCACATTCTTGTGCTCCCCTCCCCATCTTTTCTGTGGGGCTGCTTCATTCACACCTGGCAGCACCTGGAGGGTGGAACCTTGGTTACAAGCAACCTTGAGCTTGCTCATCCTCAGGATAGGGCCAGCAGAGGGGATGCCATTGGCCTCTTGCATCCTTAGGGCCCCAGAACCAGAAAGGGGCATTAAGGGGTCTCTTTTCTGCCCTCCAGTTAGAAATATCCCACTGGGCCAGCCTGGTCGATGGTCCAGGAAACATCATTCATCCCAGAGAAAGAAGAGGGTGGGAAAAGATGGCAAAAGGAATGGTTGCATCAGCTCCTTACTTCATGGGTGACAATGGTTAAGCACATAACCCTTCTAAGCCCCAGCATCTGCACCTGTGAAATAGCAGGGCAACTGCTCCTACCTCCAACTGCTGCTTTGAGGATTAGATTAGGTGGCACAGCTAAAGCTCCTAGCAGAGCACACAGGTGGTGTTCATCAGGAGGGGTGGGCACTGACTAGAAGAGACTGGAAAATTATGGAAGAAATAGCATTGACAGAGGAAAGTCTTCAAGATGCTTCTAAGCCAACATTTGCAATTAGGGAATGAGTAACTGGTAATTGTGATTGTTTTAAATCAGCCATTGGTTACTGGGCCTGACCCAGGTACTGAGCTGAGAACTCTGGAGAACATGGATTCATGTCACACAGAACCCATTCTGGACACAAACAGGACAGTGAAACTTGGATCAGTCGTCTTAGGAGGTAGTGGGCTGCTTGTCTCTAGGGGCATGCAAGTAATGGTAGAGATGCCTGAAGGAGGATTTGGACTGATGGGGAGGTGGATGAGCTGAGAACCTCAGAGTTCAGCTCTGTGCTCGAGGGCCCAGGTGGGGAGCACAATTCCAGCCCCATGATGTCAGAGCTGTTCTGAATGCGCAAAAGGTGCTTCCTGTAGAGGCTGGTGGGGTTTTGGGAAAAGCTTCATCAGAGAAACCTCCCCAGAGTCCTTGGAGCTGGCCCTTGAACCTCAGTGCATCTATGAACCATCTGGGACCAACTTCTTTGCTAGAAGGATAGGCATCCAAAGATGTGTTGTCAGGTGGTATTCTACTTCTTGCTACGTCTCTCACATCAGCTTGACCCTGCCAGCTTCCTTCTAGGTTTCGCTGTGGATTGGTGAGAAGAGGAATTCCAGCAGCCCCAGGCTTACCTCCTCCTAGTCCCACAGTCAAGGGGGAGGAGGCCCTTTCCCTCCCGGCACCTGTAAGGCAAATCTCATTGGAGAGCTCTGTTTGGCCCAGCTCAGGTCCTATGTCCATTCCATGAACCAATCACTATGGATACAACTTTGGGCCAGAGACTGAAAGTGTAAACCCTGCAGCATAATCATTTAGTTTTTAGGGCGCAGTTGTGTGATGATGGTCAAGTTACTTCAACTCTTGGGCCTGTTTTTCACTTGTAAGATGGGGTAACATGCTAACCTCAAAGGGTTTCTATGAGAATTAAAGGAATGAAATGAGGGGCTGGGTTTGTAGCTCAGTGGTAGAGAGAATGCTTAATGTGTGTGACGCCCTGGGTTCAATCCCCAGCACCAAAAAAAGAGATAAGATCACACATGTAAGCAGCTCATGATAACAATGCCTGGGGTGAATTAACTGCCCAATACAGGTTCCTGCTGGTATCCATCATGGTGTTCCGTGTTCTACAGCCATGTGTGCTTCCTCTACCTCATTTTATTTCCCCACCATTTTACAGGGCAGAGTCAACAGTGGTTACACCGGTTTGACAGCTCCCTTCCTGAATCCTAGGGAGTCTATATTCAGGGCAACTGAAATCCACCTTCCCCTTGAGTATACGACTGGACCCCAGTATTTCCATCAAAAGCCTTTCCCTAGACCTGGGTCATGTGTGTCTTCCCACCTTTAAATCCCCACACCTCTTTGTGGCTCATCTTGGGGGAATATTCTCACAGGAGGACAAGAGCTGACCTGTCTCGTCTCGTTCCTACCCAGGCACAGCTCCATCAAGGCTGAGGAGGCTGACCACACGGCTCCCTTCCACCTTGACCTCTGGTTCTACTTTACACTGCAAAACTGGATTCTAGACTTTGGCCGCCCCATTGCCATGGTGAGTGTGAAGCTGGGGATGGAGCTCTGCCTAGCATTGAGGACACTTGAATTTGTTGAATGGCCTGAGATGAGTCGCCTCCCCTACCAGGAAACAGAGGAGCACTTTAGCTCTATGCCTATGGACCACCAGACAGCTGCAGCAAGTGAGGGGCTCTGGGGAGTCATTACATGTATTTTCAATTTATTGATCCTATGCATATAGTCAGGGCATTGTGAAATGTTTTGACCATGCTTATGGGTTTTCCTCCTGACCCTAACAAGGCCGGGACTTGGGATAGACAAGAGGAGGACAGGGCATTCCAGATGGAGTAGCTGCCCCCTGCCCACCTTCCTCCTTCAGGAATGAAGAAGCATAGTTCCTTTGTAGAGCACATCTATTTTCTGCTTTGTTGCCTGATGTCTGCTGTGATTTGATTTGGAAGCCATCCGTTCACTAAGTGGATAGAGCAGTTTTCACATGTGGGCCAGTGAGGTCTTTGTCGTTGTCACAAGACCTGGACTGCCAGAGCTCTGTGTGTCAAAGTAGACTACTTGGGCCACCTCTCCTGTGTTACAGATGGGGAAGCTGAGGCACAGAAAGGGGAAGAACTTGCCAGGGTCATTCAGCAAAATGGTGGCATGGCCAAGTCCCAAAGGAGATTCCTGGAATTCAGGGACATTTATTTTGTACTCACTGGGAGAAAGGTCAGATTCAGGCCCTAGGTTTATATCTACTATATGACTAGGAACATGGCCTTTTACCTTCTGTGGGACTCAGTTTCCCTGTCTAGAAGTCCTTCCATCTTGAGGTTGCTAAGAGGGCAGTTTGCACAGCAAAGAGACAGCAGAGAATTAAGGGAGGCAGGGAGGCCTTGCAGGCCAGCCTGTGGGTACATTCCTCCCCTCGTTCCCCAGCTGGTGTTCCCTCTCCAGTGGTTTCCTCTCAACAAGCCCAGCGTGGGGGACTACTTCCACATGGCCTACAATGTGATCACGCCCTTCCTCTTGCTCAAGGTAAGTCCTTTGTTCTGCCCTCCCCTCATGCCCAGCAGGGAGCTGGTGCCAGGCCCTGGATGCCGAATCCAGTTTCCCCAGCCTGCATCAAGGGATGAAGACTGTGACAAAGGAAGAGTCTAGGGCCTGGGCCATCAGAAGTGGGGCTGCTGTTGGCTGCAGGGATGGAGATAGGCCCCTCCCTGGGCTCAGTGTTCCAGCAGATGAAGAGGGAGAAGTGATTGGGCAAAAGGACCTGCAGATAGGCAGAAGAGGTGATTGGGCGTGTTGGGAAAGACTGGGGTCTGTTGCAGAGGCAGGTGTGAACCACGCGGCAGAAGAGGCAGCAACAGAAGCTGAACCCTGCCCCTGCTCTGGAGAGCCCTGGCTTTGAGATGGCAGTGGGAGCACTCGGCAGAGGCTGTGATTTTGCCCTCTGGGAGACAAGGGCTCTTGAACTACTTGTCCCTTAGCCTCCACAGGGAATTGGTTTCAGGAATCCTCTGGATACTAAAATCTGCAGATGGCTTAAATTCCTTACATAAAATGACATAGTGTTTACTTGGTGTTTTTTTTTTTTTTTCAGTACTAAGGATTGAATCTAGAGTAAGGCACTACTGAGCTATGCCCCCAGCTATTTATTTATTTATCTATTTTAAAAATATTTTTTTTAGTTGTAGATGGACACAAAACCTTTATTTTATTTATTTATTTTTATGTGGTGCCAGTGATCAAACCCAGTGTCTCCCACATGCCAGGCAAGCGCTCTACTGAGCCACAACTCTGGCCTTTATTTTTTATTTTGAAACATGGAATTACTGAGTTGTCCAGGCTGGGCTCAAACTTGTCCTGCCTCAGACCCCCAAATTGTTAGGATTATAGGTGTGTACCACTGTGCCCAGCCTCCAGTCCACTTTAAATCACCTCTAGATTGCTGATTATGAGTAAATAGGGTTGGGAATATAGCTCAGTGGTGGAGTGCTAAAAAAGAAAAAAAAAAAAACGAAAGGCTGTGTCAGTTATCAGTTATTATTATTATAGTATTATTTAGGCAATAGTGACAAGAAAAGTGCATGTTCAATACAAACACAGTTTTTTTTTTCAAGTGTTTTGGTCCTGGGTTTGGTTGGATCTATGGACTGTGGCGCCTCTGAGGGTGGTGAATATGGAGGGCCAGCCATAGTACCATCACCTACTATGCCTGTCATTTTGTTTAAAACGTTGTTTTTCAAATCTCCAGAAGAAGAGGGGCATTATCTGAAAGTGTAGTTTTTTAGTTTTGGAAGACCCAGTCCTGTACCCAACTCCTAATGTTTTCTTCCTGTTTGCTGTGAACCAACCACTTAGAAATCAGGTCCCTTCAGCAGATCAGCCAGCCACCCAGGCACAGCTGGGCATCAAAGGCCTAGTGTCATCTGTGGCATGCGGCTTGTGTGTGACCGTGAGCAGTAAGCTTGTCCCCGAGTGAGTCTTCCCTGAAGAAGACGGTGATATTCCACAGCCCCTGCTGGGTTCCTGGGGTCATGTGACAGCCTGGAGCCAGACTGGCCCCCTGAGGGACTCGTCCCACCCCTGTTTGAGGGAGAGAGGCAGAGGGTGTCACATGTTGTGACAGAAACGGGGACATGCCGTGGACCTCACTCTGATCCTTAGCTCATCGAGCGATCTCCTCGCACCCTGCCCCGCTCCATGGTCTACGTCAGCATCATCATCTTCATCATGGGTGCCAGCATCCACCTGGTGGGCGACTCTGTCAATCACCGCCTGCTTTTCAGTGGCTACCAGCACCACCTGTCGGTCCGGGAGAACCCCATCATCAAGAATCTCAAGCCTGAGACGCTGGTGAGGCCGCCTGGCTCCGTGTGGAAGCCCCCGGGGCAGGCCCTCTTGGGAGGCTCCAGGCCTCGGCCTGGCCTGACCTGTGGTAAATGCATTCAGCTCCGTGAGGGCACTGTGACTCTTGCCAAGCCAGGATGCTGGTGGACTATTAGAAGTGTCCCATCAATTGGCTCCCAACTGGGCCACCTCTGATAGAGGCCACCTTTGATAGAGGGCTGGAGCCTGTGCAGGGAATGGGGGCAGGAAGGGGAAATCCATGGTGGGAAGCAGGGCCTGGAAGTGCTGCCCACCCTCTGAAGCACTTCCCCCTCTAACTCTGCCATGCCTGCGCCTCCTCAGATCGACTCCTTTGAGCTGCTCTACTACTATGACGAGTACCTGGGCCATTGCATGTGGTAAGTGAAGGGCCATTCTGTCCATTCCAGGGTCCAGGACGCAGGACTTGGGCCCTGGATCTCCATGTGTTGGGTGGAGCGGCTGGATGGTATTCTCCTCCCCTGTGAGGGTGCTGCGAGTGGGACGCAGAGTGAGCCTACCAGAGACCCCACCTGCTGCCCTGTGGCCATGGTGCTGCTTCCTTCTTCCTGCCTGCAGTGCCCATGGAGGCCACAAGAGGGCAGCGAGAGGATGTTGTCCAGCTGTGACCCAGTCTGGCTCCCGCGGGTGGGGAGGAAGGAGGTGGCAGCCTTGATAAACAACATCCGCATCCTCAAACATAATGGGGTGGGCTGGAGAAGGGACCCCTACCTGGGTCAGGCAGTGCACTTTGAGAATGGGAAGCTGAGAAGCAGCAGGACTAGGTTGTGGGGACGGAGTGGAGGTGGGGGGTACCGTTTGTGCCCCAACTCCCAGGGGAACTCCTTTTCCCCATCCCCCCTCACTGCAGTCAAGGGGGAAACCTCAAAAATGTGGCTCAGCCTCAGGAGATTCAGGGCTCAAGCTGGGCAGTGCCATCTGCCACCCTGTGCCCTGCAGAAGATAAAAAGGCCAGAGAGAGGAGACCAGCCCTAGGCCTGGGGACTCATGCTTGAGCCTTGTGGGCTCACCCAGGCCACGTGTGTTATGGGTCTGTTTTCAGGGCATGAAGTGAACCCTTCTGGCTCAGGGGGCCTTGGGGGTCCCTGGACGGCCTCTTTCCTGCTTTCCCTGGCCTTGCCTGAAGATCCTTCTCATGGAAGGTTTGGAAAGGGTAGAGGGGCAAAGAAAGAGGCCTGGGGAACCAGCTAGAAATGGGCCATGTAGGGAAGGGGAGAGAAGAGATGGAACAGAAAAAATATTGTGTGTGTGTGTGTGTGTGTGTATGTGTGTGTGTGTACAGGTGGGAGAAAGGGGAGGAGAGAAGGTGAACATTAGGATGAGATTGCGAGCTGGGAGTGAGTGGGTGAAGAGCTTCACAGAGGACCTTGGAGGCCCCAGCAGTGTGTTCTTCATCCTCAGCCTTCCTGGGTACCAGCATTTCCAGGCCAGTGCAGAACTGAGGCTGCTGGTGTCTGGGCATGTGCCTAAGACAGACCCACAGGCCCATCCCCTCTCCGCCATGGAGTGGATGAGGTGGCCAGGGCAGTGTGGAGCCTGTGGGCCTCTGACTGGCATGAGCCTCGCCATCTTGTTTCTGGTCCTGCCCCACCCGTGACCCTTGACTCCCAGTGCTGGGAAGGCCGGGTGCAGAGCCGCATCCCTCACCCGAGCCAGGAGTTTTGGAAACCTGGGACAATGCAAGGAACCAGTGAAAGGATGGTGGGGAAGGAGACCTGGATGGAAGCTGGTGGCCAGGGCCACTGGGCAGGCCTCTAAGACACAGCCTCTCTGTCGCAGGTACATCCCCTTCTTCCTCATCCTCTTCATGTACTTCAGTGGCTGTTTCACTGCCTCCAAAGCTGGGAACTCCATGCCAGGGCCTGCCCTGCTCCTGGTGGCACCCAGTGGCCTGTACTACTGGTGAGTGCTCATTAGGATCTGGGGGCAGAGGCAGGGCAGGGCCAAGTGAGCCACCACAGTAAAAATCCACACCTGACCACAGATCTGTGGTGGCCCCAGCTGAGAATGGCCCTTTCTGGGTCCCTGCTCCCTTCCAGGTCTAGTAGGGGCTATGGAAGTGCCTTGGTGGCGCCCGCTCCCAGGAAGCCCAGGCCTGAGTATGACAGGTCGGGAGAATGAGTTGCACAGTCTCTCTATCCTCTGCCCCTCTCCTCCCCACCTCCCAGAACCCCAATGCCAACTTTGAGGCCAGTAGCCACCTCAAACCCCAAGCCCTGCAGAGCCCACTGGGCCCCAGTGTCCACCTCTGTGAAATGGAGGTGATACCTGCCTGTCTCCCTCAGAAGATCAGGAGGATGTGGGGAGGGGAGGGAAAGGGGCTTTGCAAACTATGAAGCGCCACAGACATGACAAGGACAGACTAGGAGAAAGACCAGGACCTCAGGATACTTTGCCTGGTTTCCTGTTTCCCTTAAAGAGGACCCAGATCTCAACCAGGCTCTTACCCTCTTGCCCTGGAGACTGGTACCTCTTGCTGCCTGGGCTGTGGTATTGCAAAGGACCCAGGGGCCCCCTCTGATTGGAAGCCCATCTAAACATGAAGAGGGTCCCTACCTCTCTGGGCCAGCTCCAGCCACCTCCAGGGCCTGCCCTCCCTACTCAGGCCCCACCAGGGCTGATCTGTATGCTCCCTGAGGCCAGGATTGAAAGAAACAGTGGCATTTACAGCAAGAGGGAAGGAGGCTAGACCCCTGCCTGCTCCTTACCTCTGGTGAGTTGGTGCAGTGGTGGCTGTGGAGGGAGCAACAGCTGTTTGTTGAACAGTGTGCTCTTCTTGTAAGAGATGCCTGGCACTTGAAAACAGAGATGCCAGGGTGTCACATAAATTCCCCAAAGTCAGCAGTGTGACTCTCGCTAGAGAGAATAAGCGGGTAACCTTGCAGAAGCCCTCAACAAGTGCCACTGAGCTGGCCATGGGCTCCATACTGCCATGGGTGCCGCAGCATCTCTGGGAGATCTGAGACCGTGCCCCAGCCTTCAGGGAGACAGTAATGACAGCTGCCACAAATTGCAACTGCATTCCCAAACCCAAATCCCCAAGAAACTACGCAGGTGATGACAGGCAGCCAAGAGGCTGCAGGTGGGGCTGTAGAGACTGGCAGGGACTGTGACAGAGCGTACGGTGCTCTCTAAAAGGGACAGCTGATTTCTGCTCTAGTCAGTTATTGTCACGTGGAAATATTCTGATATGACCAGAGAAGCCATTTGTAGATATTCTCTCATTTAAACATAAGCAGTGAACTCAAAGCTTTTATAAGTGGTGAGTACAGGCCAAACCAGCACACCACGGCGGGCTGCAGCCTCTCACCTCATGAGCTGTTCCGACTTCCTGGGAGGGCAGCCTGGCAGCCAGGTCCAGGGAGGGAGGCCGGGCAGGGTGGGGTTGCCGCAGCACCCGTCTAACTTAACCCCTGGTCCGTCTCTCCAGGTACCTGGTCACTGAAGGCCAGATCTTCATCCTCTTCATCTTCACCTTCTTTGCCATGCTGGCCCTCGTCCTGCACCAGAAGCGCAGGTGCCTCTTCCTGGACAGCAACGGCCTCTTCCTCTTCTACTCATTCACCCTCACCCTCTCACTGGTGGCGCTCTGGGTCGCTTGGCTGTGGAATGACCCCGTTCTCAGGAAGAAGTACCCAGGCGTCATCTATGTCCCTGAGCCCTGGGCCTTCTACACCCTCCACGTCAGCAGTCAGCACTGAATCCGGAGCAAAAGCCATGGCTGTGTCACTGGGAGACATGGGCCGTGGAGGGTAATGCAGCAAGGACGCACCGCTTGCCACCTGCTCGTCCTCAGGCCTGCGCTGACCCTGGACACTAGGTCATGCCGACTTGCTCTATATTGTTGAGCAAAGCACCTCTCCCCGCAGGGCCTCATTTGTGCTAGACAGGCCCATGGTCCCAAAGTGACTCAGTGCTCTGGGCTTGCTGACCCCTTTAGGGCAACCTTGTCATGGGTGGGTGCTTCCGTCCTGTCACCACCCTCTTCCAGCCTGGGAGGGGTGTTTGTACCCCAAATCCTTATCTGACCTCAGTCCCCACATGGTACAGAGCCGCCCTCATCCCAGGGAGCCAGAGGCTCAGCCTGAACTTTGGGCCTGGCAATGCAGGCCCACCTGCAGGTCCAGCCCCCACCCCAGGACAGTCAGGGCACCCGTGGAGTACCGCTGGCTATGGGTTTTTGAGCTGCCGTGGAGATCTGAAACCCTGGCTCTGTTCCTGAGTCGCATTGTAGGGTCAGGGCTGCTCATGGCTTTCCACACTCAGCCCTGTCTCAGCCTGAGTCACTGGCCTTCTGCCAGTGGCCCTGCTCCCAGAAAAAGGAGGCCTCCTTCCCAGCATGGTGAGCCCTGCCTCAGCCCCCTTCCCCCAGGTCCAGGTACCCTCGCAGCACAGAGCATCGCAGCCTCATTTCCCAGCTCCACTGGCCCAAGCGGACTGTGGTCTCAGGGGTCTGCCCTGCCTCACCCCAGGCCTGAGATTCCCTTCTCACATTGGGGCCCACACCCCCAACCAAGGGTCCCCCAGACCCTGGGCCAGTCCCTGCCTGCTGGCAGCCCTGGGTGAGAAGAGGATGAATAGAGGCTGGTGTGGTACCCAGCCTGGCTGGCGGCTATTTCTGAGGTGTGAAGTCGGGGAGAGGGGGTTCTAGAGTGGGGAAGAGGTTGACTGGCCCGGGGCCCAGGCTAGTGCCCACGGTTCCCTCTAGCAGCAGTCCTGGGCTACTCAGCCTGGTTTGGTCACTGCCCACCGTTTCTGTACACCACTTGGTAGGCTCCTGGGGTGAGGGGCAAGAAGAGCCTCTTCATCCTAACTAGTGCAGCTCTTTTAGGAGGAATGGGATGGGGCATTTCCTGACCTGCCTCTCTGGGATGGCCCGTTGGGCCTCCCAGCTATGCTGCCTTTTGGGAGATGAAGGGAGGCTGTCTTGCTGGAGGTGTCCCTTAGCCTTGGGTAAGTCATTTGACCTCTACAGGCCTCAGCCCTTAATATTCATAGGTCTCAGCCTCCCACACAGCCACCGTGGGCTGATGTCAGACAGCACTGAAAAGGCCCACCAGGCAGGAGATGGCTCCATCCATGTGTCCTGTGTCCCCACCTGTCCAGCACACTCCTTTGCTTCCTTCCCTACCTCGAGGACGCTGGACTTCATGGACCTCTCATAAGCAGAGGCGGGCCTCGTGGTGGAGGCCCGTGTAATCTTATTCAAATTGGGAAGCCACTGCTAAGGAAAAAGAAAAGCATGAAAGTGGATGTTTAGAAAGGGAAAGCAATAAATCACCCACCGGAGCCTTGAAGATTTCTGTCCCTCTGGAGATCTCTTGGGCACTTTGCTGGGGATGTTTTCCTGGAAAGATGTCTTGATTCGTTGCCTAGAAAAGCCACAGGCCAGTGATTCTCAGAGTACATTAGGACGCACAGGAGAATGCACAGCTTTGCCCACACTGCTGAATCAGAACCAGGAGGCAAGGCTGCAGGTGATTCTGATGTGGGCTCCCGTTGGGGAACTGCCAATCCAGGTCCTGGCTACTCAAAGTGTGGTCCCCAGACCTGCAGCCTCCACTTCACCAGAGAACTGGGGAGGAGCAAGGCAGCCGACCCCATGGGGACTTTCTGAGTCCGTGTCTTGTGGCATCTAGGTGATCCAACCACAGGGTGGAGGGGGCAGGGGCCAGCGTGCCCAGGTGTGAATATGTGGCCTTTGTGAATTTTTTTGTGTGTGGTGGTGGTGCTGGGAATTGAAACCAGGACCTTGTGCATGCAAGACAAGCACTCTACCAACTGAGCTACGTACAGCCCAGCCCACCCCACCCCACAAGCTTAATAGCCTCTAAAGAGTTTATCCTCAGTTCTGGAGACTAGAGGTCCAGAATCCAGGTGTTGGCAAGGCTGTGTTCAGCAGGAGGATCCTTCTCCACCTCTTCTGGCTTCTGGTGGGACACAGACAATCCTTGTGTTCTTTGGCTTGTGAGACCACCCAGCTCTGCTTCTGTGGTTCTATAGCCCTTCCCTGCATGTCTCTGAGATCCCTCCCTTGGGTTATGATCCACCTTACTCCAGGATGACCTCATCTAAATTCTATTTGCAAAGACTTCCAAGTAAGTTCTGTCACAGGTTCCAGGTGGATATGAATTCTGGGACACTGTTCAATCAAGTAGAGGGCTGAAGTTTAGACTTCATGAGCCCTCCACTCTGGGGCACACAGGATAGGGGAAAGCCAGTAGGTCTCTGAGGGCCATCTCTGTGTCCTTTTCCCAGCAGGTGTGCACAAAACCTGCCAACACTTGCGTTTCCCGGGTCCCTGGGGCTAGCTACTCTGTTGGCCCCTGGGTGTGGAGTGGGAAGCCCTCATGGGGAGAGCTTGGCTCAGGAATAGTGCAAGATGGAGAGGAGGAGACTCCTGCATTCCTGGGAAGGATAGGAGTCGGGGCTGTGGGCAGGAGCCTAGAGCTTTTTCCAACGACACCTGTGTTAGACGTTGGGACCCAGGGGTCCTGCTTGGGAACCTCTTGGACAAAGTATCCTGGGCCAGGGGGTGTAGGGAGGAAGAGCTTCCCCTGGCCTGGAACCCTTCCTGTGAGGGTCCAGAGAATGAAGGGCAGGGAGAAGGGACCCAGAGGAAGCCATGGTATGCAGGGGAGGTGCCAGGCTCCCAAGAGGGGCCAAAGTTCAACAATAAAGTGAACAAACTCAGGCCTCAGGTGGTACCAAAGGTGTGTGCTGTTGATTGGACTTACTGCGTCTTGCACCCGGTGCTCTGGGCAGCTTGAGTTTGTGTGTGGTGAACCCTCTTGAGACCACGGCCCCAAAGCAGGTTCTTCATCATCTGTGAGACCCCTTGGAGACCTACAAGGGTAAGGGGAGTTAGTAAGAATGGCAGGGAGCCCTGGGGCACATAGCTCACCAGAACACATGCCAACCTAAACCCCAGGGAATGGCTCCCTGCTCCCAGCCCCTCCCAAAGGCAGGTGATCTGGGGAGAACATTTCAGCCTGGCTGGCCCAGGCCCCACAGCCCAGGTCTAGCCTGCCTTTCCAAGCCCTGCTGACTTCCCCTCTTGTCCTCCTCCTGAAGCTCCTCTGAGCAGGCCTCTCACCTTCTGTACTCCACCCACTGTGGGCCCATCCTAGGCTACAGGAAGGAACCAGAACCTTCTGGGTCCCACAGAGGTTTCAAGAGGTGACTCAGGAGGCAATTTGAGAGAAAGGAGAACTTTTCACGTGGAGGTGGTCAGAACAGGAAGGAGGGAGAAGAATGGACCAAAGCCAGGCTCTTGTACAAATTAACAAGAGGCTCTTCTTTGGCCCCAGCAGCCCCTCACCCCCCACTGGTCCCCTTGTGTAGGGTACAACCTGATGGCTCTGACAGCATGGGCAAAGCTTGGATTTAGAACCCGCAGCTAAGCCAGGGAAAGGGGACAAGACAAGGCTGAGAACCCAGTTCTGCCCAGCACCCAGTGGCTCTAGGGCGCCCGCTTGCCCCTGTCCTTTGTGGGTGATGGGAGCACTTGGGAGTCAGCAGGCTGTGGCGGGTGGCTAGGAAGAGAAAGGGAAGGAAGAGTGGGGGAGCCTTCCCAGCCAGGGGAGGGTCACCTGAGAGGAAGCACTGAGTAGGTAGATACAGGGCTGGACAGCAGCCTGGCCACCCACAGACACTCCCAGGGGCCTGGAAGGCGGGACAGCTGGCAAAGGATGGGAGTCAGCTGGGCACTGGCTAGTTGATTCTCCCAGCAACCCGTAATGCGGCCTGGCAAGGGGCGGGGGGGACTAGGCACAGAGAGGCAGTGACTGGGAACTGCAGGCCGGAGGATTGGATCCCAGCCCCAGTGTACTGAGGCCTGTGTTCCTGCAATCCATCCCCCAAGGCTGAGACCTAGACTCTGAGCTGACACATCGGGGACAGGCTCCATTCCCCTGCAGGGTTGTGGGTGACAAGTCTTCAGGGAGAGTGTGTGCAGTGCCCAATTCCAAGAGGGAGACAAGTTCCCTGAGGCAGGCGCAGACTCTGCCCTGCCCCGGGGCCGCCTTTCTGTTCTCTAATGTCCTCTCTCAAGAGTCTGGGGATGGTTCACTTGCTGCAGAGCATCAACCTCCAGAGACAGGGGCCCTGAGTCTCACAACAGCCCTTCTGCAGCCGTTTCCTCAAAATCAACCTGCCTGGGTTGGCCAGACCTCTCCATGCACGGGAAGCTGGAATCTGACCCTGGTGGCGTAGGGCCCGGTCTCCATGGCAGCAGAGGATTTATTACTGTGGCCTCCACCCAGCTTGGCGGACTTTCAACTCAAAGCCAGAGGAAAAGGAACTGAGAAGCTGGTTCTGAGAACAGCGGGAGCCCCAGGATGGTAAAGTGGGGACCCGTGGCCAGCCGGGTGGGGGGGGCCTCTCACAGAACCCTGCCCTGACTGTCTCCCTCTCTCCGCTGCAGGCCAAGTTTCTTTCCCAGGACCAAATTCATGGTAGGTTGGTTTGCTCTTTAATCAGCAGCTCCCAGAACCATCTAGACCTCTTTATTTTCTCTACTCCTTTTCTGCTCAAGGGAAGGAGGGCCCCAACCACACCCAAGGCAGGGGTCCAGCCGCTGCAGGGATACCCTTGGTGGTGGTGGTGGCGGGGGGGGGGGGGACCTCAAGTGGTGGTGGTGGGACTGCTGGCTTTATGTTTGTCTGGGTGGTTTACAAGCCAGGTCCTGGAGTTCCCGCCAGAGCCAGAGGGTCAGATTTGGGGAGGAAAAGGTCAGGGAGGAAGAGGGAGACCATTAACAGACTGAAAGGCAGGAAAAGAAAGGGGCTTTGTGATTGGCAGAGAGAGAGAGCCCAGGTCTGCGCCCTTGGGCAGGATGGTCTCCTGGGCTTGAGTTTCCCCATCATAAAACAGGGTCAGCCGGGGCCCTTGTGCCTACTCTGAGCATGAACACTCTCCTCTCTGGGTCCTTCAGTTTCGTGTGGCTGGGCTGTTTCCACAAGGCCAAGAGGAGAGGGTTGAGTTACACAGAACTGGGGCCAGACTCGGGCTGCGGGGGCTGGTCCGGAGCACTGGGCAGAAGATGTCTCCCCACGGCGAATGTAGCAGCTGCTCCTGAGGCCGTGCCCCCGAATCTGCCCCAACAGTGACAGCCCCTGTGCATCCCCTCCCCCAAGTCTCTGCTGAACTGTCCCATTGTCAGCTAGACCTTCCTGACCACCAGAGATAAAACGGCAGGCACCCTGGGCCCATGATGCCCTTGGTTCTGCAGACACTGGACGCTGCTCTATGTTAACTGGGATTCTAGAGTTCTGGGTACCCGGAGCTTGGTCTAGAAGGGACGGCTGGGGTTGTGGGCTCCAGGTGGGTACCTAACCACAGACCCCTGGCTTGACTCCTTACCCCTAAACTAGGCCAAGACCAGAAAGAGCACGCCAGGGGGCTTTTAAAGTGCCAGGCCCAGGGCAGGGCCCCTCCTCCCCAGCTCTATAGGTGACACTGAATGGCAGGTCGGGGCTGGAGTCAGCTCTCAGCCTGTGTCCTCCACCCACGCCTGGACATGAGGCTCGCTGGCTCCCCCTCCTGGGGCCTCTGGAACTCCCCGAGGGAAAGAAGATGATTTCTCTTGGTATCTGAGTCTCTGGCACCAAGAAAGCGACCACTAATGTTTAATGAATGAAAGACTAAACAGGGATAGTGGGAAGAACAGGAGCTTTGGAGGCAGCTGACCTAGAATCCAACCATCTGAGCTTCAGTTTTCTCACCTGTGAGGTAGAAAGAGGGATGCCGCCTCATCTGGCCTCTGTGTGCTAGGGACAAAGTTAGAAGCTTGCCAGCATATGAGAGCTACATATTTAGGAATTTCACAAGCCAGTTGTCAGAGACAGAGAATGTTAAATAACATAGGCTCAAACAATGTGCCAAGCCCTACAGAGAGCTAAGAAGACAGCCCTGCTGCCCCCAGATTTGAAAGAAGTTTCAGCTTAATGAATATAATTTGTTCTAGGGCGAGAATTAGTTTAACAGTAGATCGCTTATCAGATTGAATGACAACACAATTTCAATTCATTGGAAAAAGAATTGCCTTCTTTTGTCATGATTTGACAAGTGAAGCTGGCAGGTAACCTCCCTTGTCAAATCATGTTTGAACCCAAACTGTAGGTTAGCAGTGAACCTGAGTATTGGTGAAACTCACTTGTGATAATCAGTCAACTAGACTGACTTTTTTAGAGTCGTCTTTTTTGCTGTGTGTAAGTCATGTGTTTCCCATCCTCTGTCGAGTGCATAGGAAACACGTACATACATGTCAGAGCTGTTGCTAAACGTTCTCCAGCACGTCACTGGCGTTCTCCTAGGCCTTTTCTGGAACTTTTGCATTTTCCAAGAGAAAATCTAAAGGGGACTTTTAATCCAATTCATCTAACCCTGTTCATTCTTTCATTCAACAAATTTTTGAGTCCTTTCCTGGTGCCAGCCCAGCTCCCTGCATTAGAGATAGAGCAATGAACCATAGAAGACCTCTCCCCTCTCAGGGGCCCCAGGGGAGGACAGAAGGAGAGCGAAGGATGGAGTGTGGGGATGGCTGGACAACCCCAGGGAGAGGGGAGAGGTGCGGAGGGAGTGCCGGGGCCAGCCCGGCCAGGGCTGCTCTCCAGGTGGCCCTGTTAACCAAGTTCAGATCTGGCCTTGCAGTTTTTAAAAGGTGTATTTGTTGCAGTAGGAAGACAGAACGCACTTGAGCTATCTGTTTGTTAGGAGGTGGGTCTCCATTTGAGCCCTGCTTGCTGATCACATGGGGGATTCAGTGTGCCCATCTGAAGAGCCAGACGATTGTCCCTGCCTTCCCGCTCTGACCAGTTAGGGACAACAGCCAGGAGAGCCAGGGCACATGAGAAACCCAGACAGAAAAGGAATGCAGGGTACAGTGGTGCATGCTTGTAATTCCAGTGACTTGTGAGGCTGAGGCAGGAGGATAACAAATTCAAGCCTCAGCAACTTAGCTATACCCTGTCTCAAAAAATAAAAGGGAGTGTGGGTGGCTCACTAGTAGCACACCCCTGGGTTCAATCCTCAGTACCACACACACACACACACAAAAAAAACAAACAAACAAAAAAAAAAAAACAGGGTGGCCATGAGGACACCAGGAATCACACCAGGAAGAGGACTGAGTGTCTTTATTAAGGAACACAAAGCCACCCTAGGCCTGGGCTACGGCGTTGGGGGATACACTCTGCCTAGTCTCCACCCCACCCCGCTGTCCCGGGATGGAGGCAGTGTTGCCTGGTGGATAGAGCTCCACTTCAGGGGAGACGCTGCTTAGGTGAGGTTTGAGGTCGCTCTAGGATGGCCTCACACCTGCCCAGCAGGAATAGAGGGTGAGGAGTAAACCAGGGCTGGGGTGATGTGCTCAGCAATGGGAACTGCCCTTGTTATTTCTGTTACTAGTTAGCAAGCCCCTAGTCCAGGCCTCTGAGGACCCACCCAGGTGTGAAGGCAGTAGAGGAGCAGATCGTGGAGCCCAGGCTGGAAGGCCAGGGCCAGGGTCCCAGAGCACTTCCAGAGGGCAGCCCACCCTCACCAGAGTCAGGACCCCAGTCTGCCAGCCTGGGACCTTTCCCAAGCTCCTGACTGGCTTTCTTCAGCTTTCAGGGCTTGGGAACCGCAGGATACTCCTGTTGGATTGTGGAATACTGTAACTAGCGCAGCCTGAGCTCTGGCAGCTACTTCATCTTGCTAAGTATCAAGAAAGAAAGGGCCGAGGGGCAGAGTCACCAGCCACCTAGGTTCAGAGCCTGGGGCGCCTCCCGGCAGTTCCCCTTGAAGGCTTTGAAACCAGGCCCAGGCTGTGTCAGAGGGCAAACAGCTTCAGGGGCCAGCAGCCTGCAGGCCCAGGGCTGGGCCAGGCACTCAGAAATGCCCTCAGCTGCAGAGGTGGTAGTAGTAGTAATAATAATAATGATAGTAAATTGTTAAACATGAGAGCCACTTGTCGCCAGGCTCCCTGGAGGGATTTCCTCTGAGTCTGGCTGCCCTGCTGTGGGCGCTAGCCCTCCCTGGGAAGCCCGGGAGGTATTTCAGTTAGCTGTGGGAAGGGAGAGAAAGGGACTGAGGAAGGAAAAGGAGGAGTGAGGCAGGGTTGCCACATAAAATGCTGGATACCCTCTTAAATTTGAACTTCAAATAAACACAAATATTTTCTTAGTATGAGTATATCCCATGCAAAACTTGGGACATACTTACACTAAAAATTTACCATTTCTCTGAATTCAAATTGAACTTAGAAGTTTTGTGTTTTCCCTTGCTGTATCTGGAAACATTGGTTGGGGATAAGTGTGGGGAGGGGGCCAAAGGGAGGGGAAAAGAAGTGTGAAGGAGGGCTGGGGTGCAGCTAGGACCTGGGTTCCATCCCCAGTACTGCAAAAAAAGGGGGCCCTGGGTCCCAGGGAAGAGGGCAGAGGAGGGGTGGGTGGAGAGTGAGTGAGCACAGCTGGTCCTCCCTCCTGCTGTGCAGAATACAAGGAATGCTTCTCCCTCTACGACAAGCAGCAGAGGGGCAAGATAAAAGCCACTGATCTCCTGGTGGCCATGAGGTGCCTGGGAGCCAGCCCGACGCCTGGGGAGGTGCAGCGGCACCTGCAGACCCACGGGATAGGTGAGTGGGCTGAGTGGGCTCCGGGAGGGGCCAGCGGGTGGCGCAGAGGATGGGGTGTGTAGGGCTCGCAGGTTAGAGAGGCAGGGGGCAGTGAACCTCCCAGGAGGCAGCTGGCCAAGTGCACTCTGCCTCATCCTCAAAGCAATGGTGACACCCCACCTTGCAGGGGCCCTGGGTCTGGCCATTCCACCAGGTTTATCACAGACCTATAGGGCAACAGTGCTGCCAGTGATCCCAATGTAGTTTTTATAGAAAATGTCCCTTTGGTGAACATCTACCAAACGCTTAGCTCAAATCACCCCAAGAAGGTGGCTGCCCTGATCCTACTCTGCAGGCAAAGATCAAGACTCACAGCCATAGGTAACTTGCCCAAGTACTTAAGCCAATGGTAGAATCAGGATTGGAACTCAGTTCTTTTGATTTCAAAGACTTTCCTGAAAACCATGCATGACTGCTAGGAAACTGGAAGAAAACCCTCTTGAAAGGTGGTTCTCTCTGGTGATAGGATTAAGGCTGGTTTTCATTCCCTTTATTGTTCCCTGTATTTTCAACAATGGGAACAGATAGGTCTCTTATCAGAAACAAGTTTTGTGGTTTTTTTTAAGTTTTAATTATCAATGAACCTTTATTTTATTTATTTCTATGCAGTGCTGAGAATCTAACTCACATGTGCTAGGCAAGCACTCTACCACTGAGCTACAACCCCAGCCCCTTTGTGATTTCTTTGGGAGATTTGTTTTTAATTTTATTTTTAAAGTCTGGGGTGTCTATTTACATTGGGAGCTGGATGCCCAGGAAGGAGGGACTGGCCTAGAGGAAGAAGTGGCCAGCTTCCAGCATTTAACTGGGAGCCCCCAGATCACCTCTCAGTCTCTGGTTCTCAGCATCTGTCTCGGGGCACTAGAGGTCACAGTAGCACACCTGCAGCAACGAGCCCTAGGAGCCATCCTGGGGCAGGTCTTTGAGGGCCAGAGCCTGGTGATAGGGCACTCAGAGGTCTCATTTTCAGCTCTGAAGGAGTGGTGGTTTTTGTCTCCTCTAAACAGGAAGTTGTGGTCAGGGGAAGTTCTGACTTCCTGCTGTCGTGGCCAGGCCAGCGTGTGGGCAGAGGCTTCCGGACACGCCTGGAGGGGGCTGCAGGGAGGGAAAGGCAGGTGGGGAAGGACCTGAGGCTTGAGCTGGGGGCGGGGCACTTATCCCTCCTCAGAGACCTGCTCTGGTGGCAGAAGTGTGTGTGTCGGGGACACATGGGCCCAGTTCCTTCCAGTTTAGGGGAGGAGGGAAGCACCAGAGGGAAGCTGAGCAGTTGGTGATGATTGTGACTACATACTACAAGCTTCTGTCCCCTGAGGAGACAAAACGAGGGGATGATAACCATGGTCACCAAGGGTCACTGGGTGGATGAAATGAAGAATATCCAGTCCAGGAGCTGGTCCATGGTGGGAGCTCAGTAGCGGGGGCTGTGTCTTCTTCACCATGACCACTGTCACCATTGTGAACCAGGTGGAGCTGGCAGTGACGAGGGTGCAAGGAGGTAGGTTGGCTTCCCCAAGAGCCTTTCCCTCCCTGCTCACTCTGCTATTTGGGGGTTTCTTAGACAGAAATGGAGAGCTGGATTTCTCCACTTTCCTAACTATTATGCACACGCAAATAAAACAAGAGGATCCAAAGAAAGAAATTCTTCTGGCCATGTTAATGGCAGACAAGGAGAAAAAAGGGTACATCATGGCATCCGAGCTACGGGCGAAACTCACGAGACTCGGGGAGAAGCTCACCCAGAAGGAAGGTAATTAATTGCCTGACCAGGCTCCCAATGTCTGCAGAGGGTTAGGGAGTTGGGGGGAGTTCACCAAAGTACCATCAATGTCACCATGGTTGTGTAGGCTTCTGTAGTTGATATACAGCTGCAAAGCCCAGGAGCAGTCACACTAGCTGGGGACTGGTCTGGGCCCAGTGGTCAGGGTGGAGGGTCAGCCTAGGTAAAGCCCAGCTTGGATCTACTTGGGCAGCAGAGTAGTGGGATATCTGCCCTGCCTCATGCTGTGCCTAAGCTCACTGGATCTTCATTTAGTGCACAGACACCTGGGGAACATGAGTGTCCCTTTACCTGAGGCTGGACGTGACCACACACGCCTCTAATCCCAGCAGTTCAGGAGGCTGAGGCAGGAGGATCCAGAGTTCAAAGCCAGCCTGAGCAAAAGCAAGTTGCCAAGCAACTCAGTGAGACTCTGTGGCTCAGTGGTCAAATGGCCCTGAGTTCAGTCCCCAGTATACCACTCCACCCCCCAAAAAAGGAGCTGACAGGGGCTGGGATTGTGGCTCATCGGTAGAGGGCTCGCCTAGCACGTGGGAGGCCCTGGGTTCCATCCTAAGCACCACATAAAAATAAATAAATAAATAAAACAAAGATATTGTGTCCAGTTACAACAACGACAAAAAATAAATATTAAAAAAAAAAAAAAGAAGGTGACAAGTGAGTGGTTGTGGGTCAGCCGAGCTGGGATCTGGATGGAGGTCAAGTGCTGTCCCCATCACAACCAGCTGAACAGGACTGCAGCGTGCTTTCCAAATGGAAATGCTACTTTGCTGCTGACTCTGGAAGATTTAGAGTTCAAGAAGGGGGCTCTGAGGGCCTTTGCAGGGTCAGGTGGAGAATAGACCTTGCCTCACACCTCCCAGCGGCCCATGTGCCTTCCTGCCTTGGAGCAGGACCAGGGGCCTGGGCCTTGGGCCTTCTGGGAAAGCCCTTTGTACATCATAATGAAAAACCCCATACTGATCCATCTGTGGGTATTCTTCCTGCCTCTCAGCACTAGTCCCTTGGGTCCTGCCTCAGCTGGCATCCCTGGGAGGCCAGGGTTTCTACTTAGGCAGCTCAATTGTCAGTGACCATCTGGATAGGAAGGCTAGGCTTGGCCACAGTGGGTGTAGGAAAAGGGCTTCAGTAACAACTGACCATCAGCCTTTGGCCAAATCCCAACAAACACTGAAGGGGGTTCGAGGTTGCAGTTTGAATTAGGTTTGAATCCCGGTTCCCACTCCTCTGGGGGGACCTCCCACAGGTTTCTTACTCCCTGGAAATGAGGTAGTAACCATCCCTCAGGGCCCTCCAAGAGCTCACATTCTATAAACCCTTCTGCTCAGATTTTATCTGCCTTCACAAAGGCACAGAGCAAAGCATTTAAAAATAGCGCTCGGGCAGGCAGATTCCTCTTCCCCGCTTTCTCAGGCTGGCAGCTATCACAGTCTCATCTTTCATTGTGGCTGTTTTCAAGGGAACAGGGGGAATCGTGGGCTGTCCTCAACCTCCCAGGCTCTGAGGACACTGCTGGCCCTCCATGTGGCAGGTGGAGTCAGCAGAGAGAGCAACACCAAGGCCCCCAAACACACATCTCTTATTTGTTTAACCTGCAAAGAATATTTCAAAGAAAGTGGTGGAGACCAATTTCCTTCCCACTTGCTGTGGGAGAAAGGATGATAACAAAAGTAGGAATCCTTTTTTTTTTTTAGTTGTAGTTGGATACAATACCTTTATTTTATTTATTTATTTTTATGTGGTGCTGAGCATTAAACCCAGCGCCTCGCACGTGCATAGGTGAGCGCTCTACCGCTGAGTCACAACCCAGCCCCAAAGAAGTAGGAATCCCTTATCCTTGGTGATTGAAAAAAAAATATTGTTTTATTGAAGAGAGGCCACAGTGGAAAAGGATAAACTGAATGGCTCTTCTTGCCAGTGCCTGGGACAAGCTACTATTTTATCTCAGAAGTCTAAAGCCAGAGGGGGGAAATGCAAATGAAGTTTTATTTTTTAAGCAAGGCAGAATTAACAGTAGTTTTGCAAGCTTTGAGCCTTACACACTGTTAGATTTATTTTCCCAGGCCCAAAATACATATCTTTTCTTTATTGGTGTAAGGCACGTGCTCTACCCATGAGCTGCACCCCTGCCCTCTTTAGAGGTGGTGGTAGCAGAAGCACTTATCACTAGGCCCTCGTGGCATGGAGGTATCTTGGGGGGAACGTTGACATGGAGGAGTGGGGAGGTGAGGGGCAGCTGAAGCCTGGGTGGCTCTGTCCAGAAAGGAGCTGCAGAAAATACCTACAGTGGTGGGCAGAGGGGTGGGTGATAGCAGACAAAATGTTTGGGCCAACTATCTCTCTAAACCAAGGCTCAGGGGTCTGAGATCTTCTTCACAAGAAAACAAGAGGTGGGGGCTGGGGCTGGGGCTCAGGAGCAGTGCACTTGCCTGGCATGTGTGAGGCATTGGGTTCGATTCTTAGCACCACATATAAATAAATGAATAAAAATAAAGGTCCATCAACAACTAACGAAAGAATAAAAAAATGAGGTGGCTTCAGTGACTGGATTTTCGCCAGGATTCCTGCCCAGCTCCTGGCAAAGCCTGAAAACCAAACCAGTGGTTTCCAGATGGGAGTGGGCAGGTTGTCGTCTGTTCTGGCTTACTCCCTGGTGTACAAGAAGTTCCCTGGACGCTCAGGGAAGACCTTTGGGGAGCCCCAACCTCCAAAGAAGTGTCTTATAACCCCAAATCCAAACAAAAATTTCATGTGATTTATTGCAGTGGAGGATCTTTTCAAGGAAGCAAATATTGAACCAAATGGCAAAGTGAAGTATGACGAGTTTATCCAGAAGATCACCCTTCCTGTGCAGGACTACTGAATGAGCAGAGTACAAGAGAGGATCCCTGGGTCTGAAAACCTGGACTGGTTGATTTTTTAAAAGGAAAATGTTCCTTTCATTCTAGGGTGATGGCAAACACGGTGCAAAGACAACATTAGCAGGGCATAAGTAGCAATAAGTAATTCCAGCCATGGTATCAGCATGTCTTTAATAAAAAGATTTGTATTATCAGGTGCGGTGGCACACGCCTGTAATCTCAGTGGCTCAGGAGGCTGAGGCAGGAGGATCAAAAGTTCAAAGCCAGCCTCAGCAAAAGCGAGGTGCTAAGCAACTGAGACCCTGTGTCTAAATACAATGTGAAATAGGGATGGGATGGGGCTCAGTGGTCCAGTGGCCCTGAGTTCAATCCCTAGAGCCTCCTTTCCCACGAAGATTTGTGTTGATTTCAGTAGCTCTCATGAGTCCAGCCCTTCCTGGGTTTAGTCAGGCCTACATTCCAGTCCTGGGTCTGCCACTTATCAGTTCTATGATTTCATCCCTGAGGGCCTTAGGGTTCAGACAAAGCCTGGATCTCTAGTCTTACCTCAAGGAGCCCATTGAGGAAGGATGGAGATAGATAGGGCCTTGAAAATGCACAGCAGCCTGAAGGGCATGTGGAATCCAAGTTCCTATTACAGTGTTTCTCCTGAAGAGGGCAGGCTACCCAGAAGCGCGCTCTGTATTTGGGTGCTAGAACCACTTTCCACATTTTCAAGATAGAGCCAGTGCTAGCTGAGAAATGGCAACAAGCAGAGTGAAAACACACACACATACACATTCTTCTTGAAGCACCACAGACCCACTCAAATTCTCCTCTCCTTTTCGACAGGGTGACATGGTTCAGGACACTCATTTATCAACAGAGAACAGGGTAGCAACACTCTCAGAATGTTGAGCTGTGCACTGGGCTCTGTTTGCAGGCACAGAAGTTCCAGAAAGTAGGATGATGTGCTCAAGTGACCTAAACTGATCATAATCTTAAGCTGGGACTAACATGGAGGATGTCACTAAGAGGTGTCTTCTGGGTCATGGCCATGGTTGGAAAGATGGCTGGAAACAGTTGTGGGGCAACAGTCCTTCTGGGAGCACTTCCAGCTCAAGTAACTTTGAGTTACACAGTAATGAGTGGCAGGCGGGGCTGCCTGGGACTCAAGAGATGCCCATGCATTTGTCAAATTGAGGGCCTAGGGATACTGTTGGCACAGTCCTAAAAAGGGCAGGAGTAACACAGCAGCAGGGGTGGGGGACAGACCCCCAAGCAGGAATATTTTTATCTATTAAAATTAGGCTATGTCTGAAACATAAGAGAACCAGATTAAGAAGGGGGAATGTCTTTTGGAAGGTTATATGAGACATGGCTCTTTTACTAAAGGTGAGGCACAGGTTAAGTGCAACCATCTCATCCATGTTACATGGCATCAGACCAAACTGAGGTCCTGAGAAAGGAGGCTATCATTTCCCCAATAGTATAATTGCCAAATGGAGTTGAGCAGAAATGCCCTAGCTGTAAATAAGTGTTTTTAGGGTACCGGGGAGACAAGAAATGGCCCAAATACCAACTAAATGAATTTGTGATCATCCAGCTGGGGAGTTGGGACCACCCATTCAGGAGCAGATGTAGGTTTTAAGGGATTTGAGGTTTATATGACTTGGTGGTTGTCTTTAATAAAACAGAAATAGCCAGGTGCAGTGGCACACTCCTATAATCCCAGCAACTTGGGAGGCTGAGACAGGAGGACCAAAAGTTTGAGGCCAGAACTTCATCAATTTAGCAAGTCCCTATCTCAAAATAAAGAGGGCTGGAGAAAGGGGGAGGAGGCCAGAGGAAAAAAAAGAGGGAGGAAGGGAGAAAGAATACAATACACAATTTCTGGAGCAGAGCATCACTCAGGACCCTGGAAGAGGTAAGAGCAAGTCAGGGTACTGAACACTTAAAACTTCACTATCTAAACAGTAAATCCACTTGAAGGCACACTGAAACTTGGCCTCCAAGAGAGATCTGCTGTATTTCACTGTTAGGCAAGGATCCCAAACAAACGCTTCTTTTAAACTCTAGTCACCAACATTAGGAAGCAAAACCAATCTGGAATACCAAATCTAGACAGGTGATAAATACTGATGGAACAGGAAAAGGAAATTCTGAACTATAATAATAAAGCTCTGTTCTATTTATCACTGGCCAGAATATGGTTTTAAAGCAAGTTCTAGGAATCTCCTTTGCCTAACAGGAACATGAAGTATAGCTTGCCAAAAGCACGCAGTGGGCAGGGTGGTCATCAGAACCCCTGCCTCATGGTCCTTATCAAGGGTCGGGGTGGCTGGCAGTCAAGTTCCTATGAAATTACCTCAGCTCCAGGAAAGGCTTTTAGCTCCCTCAGTCCTGGTTTCATGCTCATTCTTGAAATTCCGATTGGCTTACCTGGCACCTGGTGCTTTTAGAAAAATAGTCACAGCGTTCTCAGCAAACTGCAGGTATTAAACAGATTTAAAACTAAAGAGATGCTGTGGTTCATTACAAAGCTTGCCATATTTCAATAAGAAAGGGAAATGGTGGCCATGTATTAATTACTTACCTCAAAGCAGCTGCAAGCCTATTAGGTGCTCATCATGCTTTGAAATCTCAGGATGAAAGGGGCTTTGGAATCACAAAGCACTGTCACTTTTCTCATTGGGACTGTCCCCTGGTCCACCCAGTTAATATTATTTTACAGAAGACAAATTAACTGAAGGCTTTTCTTTTATTACATCTAAAGAGCTCTACATAAACAGGTAACATTCAATAGGTAAACAATTTTTTTCCAATGCATGTAATAAATATTTTCACTTGGTACTTTTATACAAACTGACATTGGTCTACTATACATTTTTAAAAGCCATTTTACTGGTTTGGCATGCGGTATGGAAATCCTAAGAGAGAAAGTCTTAAGGCAATGAATCACAGATTTAAGTTCATGGAATTTATGGTAACTTTTATATCTGTTTATATACATTTTCCCCTTTGTTAATTAAACAACAGCAGCACACTTTGGGACCACCAGCTAGTCTCCCTCCCTCTTTCTGAAATCTAAGTTTTGTGTTTAATTAAAAAACAGAATTCAACATGAACTTAGAAAAAGAAATTCTTACTAAAATAAATGCAAACGTGCTTTAAAAAGTCCTGAAGATCCTGAAAGTTTTATGTACTTGAAATTGTTTTAGAAACAATGCTTTTTCCATATTTATTAATTTACAGCTGGGATATATTTTCAATTTCACACACTTGTTTCAAAGGAAAATCTACCCAAGAAATCACATCTTTCAGAAGCATAAATGAATCTTTCTTAAGTCAGTAATGATATAGAATTGTGATACTCTAAATCAATAATAGAAAAAATTTAATGCTCAAAACAGTCAACCAAGTGTGGCATGGTTAAGTATCAGACTTTTTAAAAAGAGATGTGTCCAACAATGCCCACATAGCAATTAAAAGCCACTTCAACCCTGCCAAACAGCTATTTTCTGTGTGTATAGAGCTCTCTCCAGACGTGTACACACATGCAGCACTGCACAGAAGGATATGTGCACCTATCATGAAAGACCAAGGCAAAGGGGCTGTAACAACTGGCTTCAAGATTCGAGAAACTCTATTTGTTCACAGACAGCACAGCAATGTTGGCATGGGTTGGGGAGTGAGTGTGGGCTGAGGAAAAGAGAAAAGTGGCTTAACTTCTTTTAAAAAATTAGGAAAAGGGTGTAGTGCATGACTCTTAATAATTTTTACAAATCATGAAAGTCTGATTGACTCATAACGAACATGAAACCAACAAGTGATAACTATTACTTAATGCAACATCTTAAAAAGTTAACAACTGAAGGAAACGAACTCCTCAGAGTGGAATGAACTATAAAGACAACTGAATGGTTGGTTCTCCTGTGGGGACATGACCAAAGCCACGGGACAGACATCTATTTCTCCCTATTACCTATTCTTCCCTTAGATTGGTATAATAAAGGGCATGGAGGGAAATTAACCCCTTCCAAAACTGGGCCAAGGAAAGCAGAGATACGGGTTTTCAACTAGATCATTCAAAGAGTTTATAATTCAGCATCGTACACAAAGTTATTGATCGGAATTTTGAGACCACTAACAACAACAAAAAAGGAGAGAAAACAGAAACAAAACCCCAAAACAGGAATAAAGAAAACGGAATAAAGAAAACTATTCACTTAACCTATGGTAGTTGAATAGAAATGTTTTCTATTCACAATGTAAAATCAGAAACAGTGCTCTACAATTTTAGTCATTTCTACCCTAATCCAAATTTAGACACAAATTATGATACTATTCAAAATTAGTCTAAATTAATATGGTAATGAAAGTTCTTAAAGTGTTCACTCACCACAACTCCAGATTCATTTAAAAACTTAACTATTTCTTGTTTTAACTGACAATAAAATTTTTTATTGCAAATTGTTTTGTGACTATAACTCAGCCATTTATGTGTGGAATACACATGCGTGGGGGAAGACTATGTAACTCACTTGTTACTCACACACACTTGTTTATAAATACATATATACACACACACATATACATATCAACACCAACTTTTTTTTCAAAATTCAAGTCAACAATTTAGTAAGAGAGATGCTGTAAAAACATATTATTTTTAGATGCCACACAGTCATGTGATCCATTAATTTTATCATACAGCCAAAAGACATAGCCATCTTGAATTCTACCTGGATTGAAGTAGGTCAGTGTTACCAATGCAAGGTTGAAATTGACAAGTTTATACACAAAAGTGGTCCTTCATCAACTCTGAGAATATTAACAGCTGTGATATAAAAACCCAGTCTGGAAAACTGGCAATCATTATCTTTTCTGTTAAACCTATACTCTCAATCAACTGAAATACATTTTCCATATCTGAGAACATAATATCTTCTCTGATGAGGATTTTGGAACACAAGTAAAACCACTTTTCCTTCCCTTCAACCTTTACTTATCTCCTGAAAAACAGTTTTCAATATATTTACATGTTCCACTATTTAGAGCAGATCAGATCCATTCATGAATTAAAAAAAAAAAAATGACTTTCCTATGTCATGCTTGTCATTAAAAGATGAAGACAAAATAAACTACGTAGATAGGTTAAGAATATAAGTACACTCACAGAGATAAAAATGACTAAGGTTCAAATGCATTTTGAACCTTGTTGATCAAGACAGTAGATTTCTATAGATCCACATGTGTGGTGCATTGCATTTTCCAAACAAAATTTACTTTTAGGGTAATTGACTCATCTATCTTCTTTTTGAGGTGATGTAACCCTTCTGTCAGCTGCACAAAATACCCAGCAGGACTTTCTAAGCTATTATCACTTCCTACTTTGGTATGAAGATCTTACATGAAAACTTATTACCCTGTGGCCAAAAAAGCAGTTATTCACAGACTTGGCTTAAATACACAACACTGGCAGTCCAGATTTAGAATTGAGAACTAGATTAAAGTGTATTATTCACAGGTCTAGTAAGCCTACTCCTTACCCAGACAGTTTTCTCCAGTATTTCTACAGCGTATTCTCAGGGGGGTATAGAGCAAGTCAGAATATATGATGGAGAACATGCAACTGGGATAGTCGATAAAGATACTCACACGTGAGTTCAAGACCTTTAAAGCACTTTAAAAGAAGCAGGCAACTAATATATTAACTGAATGCAAACTCCAAAAGAGAGGGAACAGTAATGACAGAAAAATACATACAGACACACACACTGAACACACACGCCCATGAGCTATGACCTGAAAATACATAGGGAATGAAAGTGGGACAGATGAGATTTATAACTTAAAGGCTGGATAAAATATGCGCGCGCGCGCGCGCGCACACACACACACACACACACACACACACACACAAACAGAACCCAAGTCTGTCATTTTTAAAAAATGGTAATCAAACTATCCCCCCAACCCCCTCCCCACAACAAAGCCCACAATTTAAAACTTCATACATGCAATTCCTTTTCTGCTTACTGCAAATAAAATAATGCCATTGAAGTAAAATAAAACCAAAACCATAGGACAGATGATGAAAAATCTTCAGAATCCAGAAAAAAAATGAACTGAAGGTGGCTTGTGGGTGCTTTTTTCTTTTCTTTCCTTTTTTTTTTAAACAAGTGTTTTATCAGGCAGTCTTAGATTTATATACAAAAGTAAAACTGAAAATATAGTTTTGTTCTCTGTACATTTCTTTTAATTTTTTTTCCCTAAAAAAAGGAAAAAAAAAAACACGCTGTACTTTTCTAAACAGAATAAGATAAGACAGAGCACAAAGTTCTCTTCTTTCTGCCAAGTTCATTTAATCTAGGATGGGTAGGAGCAGCAGGGGCAAGGGATCAGTCCAATGAGATAATGTCTGGTATGATGCCAAAGATGGATGCTGTGTCCGTGCTGCTCCTGTTTGTGACAGTGTGGCTATGGCTCTCCCTCAGGCTGTTGGAAGACACAAGGCTGCTGTTGCTGCCACTACTGCTTCCATTGGTGGTTGGCAGGGAAGTGCTGCCTCCTGCACTTAACTGATCGAGGAACATCTGTGAGGAGGTATATGGGAAAAATCTCGACGAGTGCAGGAGGTCTTGATCATCTGAGACTGCTGCTGCTGCAGCGGCAAGCAGGGAGGTGCTGTAATGCTAGGGAGAAGACCAAAGACAAAACACGCTCGTTATACTTATAAAGTAGACATTTTCTCTCAGCAAAACAACATCCTAAGTTTACCATATCCTTAGTATCTGTTTCTGAAACATAACATTTGCAAAATCAAATGGCTTTATGTAAAATAACTGGATCATTGGTCTTGAGAGACATTTTTGTATCTAAAACTGGCAAAGTTACTTGATTGCTTTTGCTTTAATCTGTATTGCAAGAGATTCTCAAGATTCTATTCCCAATATGTTTAGAAGCAGCAGGAAAGCGGACAGTTTACCCTCTGCTCTTGAGATACAGTCATGCATCGCCTAAGGACAGGAATCCATTCTAAGAACCATGACACCAGGTGATTTCATCATTGTGCGAAAAATCATTTGGAGCACACTTACACAAACCTAGATGCCAGAGCTTAGTACTTGTAGGCAACTGGAACACAGTGGTCTTTGTGTATGTATCTAAACACAGCAAAGGCACAGTAAAAACACAGAAGATGTAAAATGGTACACCTGCATAGGGTACTACGAATGGAGTGTGCAAGACTAGACATTGCTCCAGGTCAGTGAGTGAGTGGCAAGTGGATATGAAGGTCAAGGGCACTATAACTGAAGACTAGAAATATTATAGTTAGGCTACACTAAGTTTATTAAAAAGAAAACCAAACTTTTTTCTTCAATAATAAATAAACCTTAATGTACTATAACTTTTTTACTTTATAAGTTTTTACACTTTTGAAAAATATCCACCCTTTTCCTTTTTTGGTACTGAAGATTGAACTCAGGGCCTTACACATGCTAGGCAAGTGCTTCAACACAGAGCTTCATTCCCAGCCATTATATTTTGAGACAGGGTCCTGCTAAGGTGCCCAGGCCTCAAACTTGCAGTCTTCCTACCTCACGCTCCCAAGTAATGGGATTACAGGTGCATGCCACTGAACCTGGCTTATTTATTTTTTTTTTAAACTGATTCTTTGTAACGATACTTAGCTTAAAACATAAACACACTGAATAGTTATACAAAAATATTTTCTTTCTTTGTATCCTTATTCTATAAGCTTTAAAAATTTTTACCTTTTTGCATATTTAATTGTTTTGTTAAAAACCAAGACACAAAAACACACATTAGCTTGGGCTTACATAGGGTCATCGTTACCACTGTCTTCTACCTCTACATTCTGTCCCCACTGAAAGGTCTTCAGGGAAAATGACAAGCATAAAGCTGTCATCTTCTGTAACAATATTGTCTTCTGTAGTTTCTTATGAGCTCTTCCTGAGGAGGTGGCACTCTTCAGAAATTTGTCCACAATGAATTGCTTTGTTTGTTTCCCTTTTTCATTATAGATTTGCTTATAAGCAGATAATGCACCACAGACATTCCTCTCTCTTAATGAAAACCTTTTGATGTTGGGTTTCATGTTTTCAAAAAATTTAAGGCCCTGTTGAGGTCTGCAAAATCTTCCATACCCTTTACTTTGCATTTTCTTAGGGATTCTTCTTTTCTTTTCCCACAATTTCCTTTTCTTTTGCTTCTTCTTCAGCTATGCATTCCTGTTCCAATTTCCACAACTTCTGAATAGTCAATTCCTCAGGAGTCACCTCTAGGAGTTCCTCAGTGTCATCCTGTTTCACACACAACCATCTCCACCACAACCTTGTTGATTTTTGCAACTTCCTTATCCTTGGCAATCCTTTGAAGTCATGGACAAACCTCCTGAGTGTCTTCTTTTAGATGCTATTCATACACTCCTTGGTGACCTCAGCCCAAACCATGTTTTTCATTCATAAATGCAATCCTTCCAGAACTACATCAGCATCTTCTGCGTCCTCCTCAGCTGCAGCCCTAGTCCGAGCAGGGGACCTCCTTAGGTAATAGGCCTTGAAAGCCGCTGTAACTCCTCGATCCTTGGTTGGATCAAAGAAGTGGTGTTTGGAGGGAGAAATACCATTCTAAGATACAGATCATTTATTAATGAGAGGATGTGTAGAAGTATTATAAACAATAAGCAAAACTTGAAAGGTATGTTATAATACTTCACTGCACTGGCACAACAATTCAGGAAGGCATCCTGGGAGAGAAGTGACTTCTTATGGCTCCTGTAGAACACTGCAATGGGCGCTTTCAAATCTTGTTGTCTTCAATGAAGCAGATCCTTTAATAGCTTCCCCCTCACTTTGTTCTTGTCTTTCAAGTTCACAGCTACGGTGGAATGGGACATGCCCGACTGGTAAGCAATAACCATCACTAATGTTCCACAATTATAGTCCTTAATCACTTTGTATGTGTGTATGTGTGGTGTTGAGTATTAATCTTGAACACTCTAGACAAGTGTTTTACCACTGACCTATACTCCTGGCCCCTTAATGACTTTTAATTTTGATTCCAGGACATCACTTGATGCCCTTTGACTGGCAACACCAGCAGTGAATTTTGTATGGTTAGGGGCCAGAATGAACAAAGCAACACAAGAGAAAATGATGCAATCAAGAGATGCAGTAAATGAAGCATATGAGGCTGCTGCCATTTAACATGTATTATCAAGTATTATGCACTTTACATAATTGTATGTGCTACACTTTTATACCACTAGCAGAAGAGATTTGTCTATACCAGAATCATCACAAACATGAATAATGTGTTGTGCTATGACATAACAATGGCTACAATGTCATGAAGCAATAGGAATTTTTCAGCTCCACTGTAATCTCATAAGATCACTGTCATACATGTAGTTTGTCCTTGATCAAAACACTGCGGTGCATGACTGTATTTGGCCAAGAAATCTATCAGCCAATATGAACTTCCCTGTTTCTTTAAAGCAACAAACCAACACTGTTTTTATTACCTGCTCAGACAATACTGAAACCAGGAACTTTTATTTAAATTACTAATGCCATAGCAATAATTTATTTTCCAAGATAAATTATTATTTCTCCTGGCTACATTTTATACTTTTGAATATACAATTAAAATAATAGTAATTTTGTTTTCATATAACATACCTGATTGTCTCCTGATAAGAAAGGAAAGAAATCTAATCCTGTGGGAGAAAAAATTATTTTAGTTTTGAAAAAAAAAAAAAAACCCCAAAATAAAAAGAAAACAAAAAACAAAAATAAAAAACCCTTCCAAATGCCCCAATACTCCAAAAACAAATAGAAATCTTAATTCTTTCACTTAGAATTTTATCTAAACATGAAGAGTTAAGCTGTATGTTTTCTCTCTCCCATCTCTAAATTATGAAGGTTTAAGTCCAAATCTTAGCAATGATTTGCTCTCCCTGTCACTCCATTTGAGGGACATGGACCATCACTAACTTATTAAATCTAACACTGATCCCTTGCTCTGATTCCCCTTAAATAACCTACCTTTCAATCTATTCTAACTTTCCACAAGTACCTCAGGAGGAATGGGATTATTTTGGCCCTTATTTTATAGATGAGAAGGCTGAAATTTGAAACAGGTCAAGCAAATTGTAACACAGATTTTCCTTCTCTTTCCCAAATTCACTTTCCTTCTCTTTCCCAAATTCATTCATTTACTATCACATGTACATTCCAGCACCATCTCTGCAGTGGCATGAGGGGAAAGAAAGACTTGAGAGGGAGTATGCCTGAGAGCTGGTGCAGTGTACATTCAAGGCCCAGCCCTGATCCCTGATTGTTGGGATTCACTGCAAATTGACCCCTTCCATCACATTCTTGCCTACATCGCCCAATGTGTAATGTGAAAAGCAAGTAATTAACACAAATGAAATGCCTCATTATATATGAACTAGTGGAAAAGGACAACAAGCAGATGTAGATAAAAATATGACAGAAAGTACTCTGGGGATCACTGTCTATACTAGAACAGATTATAATATGGTGATCTACAAAATGTGTAGCACCATGGTTAGTGTCATGTGTCATCTATGTGGTAAAATGGTATAGAAAGATACTTAGCAAGCTGTTAAGAACAGCTATTACTTCTGGAGAGTGGGCTTGGGAGAAGGGTAGAGAGAAAATTTCACTGTATATTTCTATATTGAATTTTGTACAAAGAGTGTATATGGCTTTTTGTAATAAAAGAAAAATGTTTTTAATGTTATTAAATTACAGATACATGAAAAGAAGCTGCAATTCTTTGATAACGTAAATGATTATTATGAACTCAAAATACTGTATACAAATAAGTAAACTAACATTTCAAACTGCTTTTGAAAAGAAGGATCAGGTTCAGGAGAACCAAAATTAAGACTTTCAAAATGTCTCAATTCAGCACTATCTAAAAGACAATAGCATGGTTACACATAATCCCTACTCGTTATGACTAGAATCAGGGACCAAAATATAATGCCCATCGATATCAAAATTCAAAGTCACAAGTTTGAAGTTGTTAAAAAAACAACTTGTAAAATATTTTGAAGCTCATAAAACCTAGTCGTCATTGCACTAGTTAACACTGATAGCGAAACACTGGCTACCGATGAAGGAACCATCAAGGAAATACATCAGTTTTTATAACCACACTACATTATTTCTCTCAATTCCCTGAGTCCAAGACCCTATTCTCGCAATCTTCCAATTCTTCCTTAGACTAGATAGATCAAAGACATTCATAATACTGTGTGATAATACAGAAAAACCAGTGACTCACCTTGTAAGTCATAAGGCATGGGTGTCATGTGAAAAGGATGCCTGTAGTCTTGGATGAGGGAGGGGTTAATGTAGCTTGTGTCTACAGCAGGAAGGCTGGGGGTACGGGATACTGGAGATGCTTGATGTGGAAGACTTAAAATGCTGTAAGAAGGAAATGTTTACATAATTTTCACAAGTCAGTTTAATTTTTAAGTTTTACAAAGAAATGGCTGCAACTCAGTGTGCCCTAGCTTTTATGCTGGAAATAAAACAAGCAAGCAACATATAGATGATCCAAAATTATTAAGAAATAGTTTGTATAGAATAATAGCATTTTGCAGAGGTTATAGGGAGAACCAAGTAGAGCAATGGTATCCAACATTCATAAACCAACACTGTCTTTGGAATATTATCACTTACACTCTCAGAGGGCAGGGAAAAGCACAACTAAGCCACTGAAATAGTACACAAGTGAGAGGTACTTACAATAGAGAAAATCCTGAAACCTTTCAAAATAAGTGCTAGAGGATTGGCTAGTGAGAAGCATAGGTATATTCTAGCAAAGAAAACAAGACTAGGAGAAATCTGAGGAATCTGAACTGTTAGGAGCAAACAGCTGGACCCCAAATTTTAAGCCTGATAAGAATGAAAACTGGGTAGTTTATCTTGGCATCCCTAATGCCCAGCAAGTTATCAGCACATTGTTTGCATACAAGACCTGCTGAAGCCAATGATGGTAGCAACACCAGGCAAGGTCATGCTCTAAAATTACAGGGCTGGGGATGTGGTTCAGTGGTAGAGTGCTTGCCTAGCATATGTAAGGCCTTTGGGTTCAATGCCCAGAACCACAAAAACGAAATAAACAAACAACCAGAAAGCAGTGGAGAGTTTTTAAAGGGAGAAGAGTATGACTGAAGAAAGAAAAAAAGGGCTCAAGAGGGAAAAAAAAAAAAGTGAAATATATTTAAAGAGCTGGAAAATTAAACCATTTTCTTTCTTTACCCAAAATTAAGAAATAGAAGAAAAGAGAGAAAGGGGTGATAAAAAGGGAATATATAGCTGATTTTCAGTCCTGAAAATAAGTAAATAATTAAAGGTTATGTTAATCTGTTCTATAAGAAGCTAATAAACATATAAGACGGGGGAAAATAACGAAGAATGAAGGAATAAAACAACTATCTTTCACTTTTGATATTTCATGTAAAGTACCTGGGATGAAGGGATGCAATTTTAATGGTACAGAATAATCCAAAAGACACCAAAGCTGGACTTCCCAGGAAAGACTTCTAGTTATGAAAATATCTACCACATTTTTATGAATGGAGTAGGAAGCATAAAACACTTATCTACCTCATGAAAGTGTTCCATCTAATGGAAACTTAAACCTCTTACATCTACAAAAAGTACCATGTTCCATTAGCTGTATCCTCTGACAATGCCTACAAGAGTACAAGAGAGAAAAAAGCAGTTGAAATGCTAGTCTTTGCAAACATATTGGTATACTAAATTGTATAAGAAATTTCTTCATGAACCAAACAGTTGTTGAAGACAACAAAATATTTTACATTTTAGTGAGGTTTGCCTCTTTCTAATTCCTGAAAGAAAAAGTGCTTTTTCTTTCAATTCTGTGATAATATTTTGAAATACATTTCTACCTTTACATTGCACAGTAACAAATATGCTGTGCTTAGGTTTCTAGTTATGGGCTACCCTTTACTGGAAATGGTATAAGTACCGGCTATGGTGTTATTCTCCTAAAGATATAAATTTTAGATTCTTGTTTTTATCTGGAAATAGAGAAAGGTCTGGCGTTTGCAATACTGTATCTGGGTTCAATTAGTCTCTGGGAAACTCAGGAAGTAGTCAATGCATCTAATGTAATTTTCCAAACATAATAAACAGAGCTATTTTTTTAAAAAAACAGCAAAGTAAATATCCAAAGGAAAAACAGTAGATTTCTAAACAATTATGTTTTTCTTAAAGAAACAATGTATAGTCAGAAAGTAAAGCTACTGCATAGTTTACAGGTATACAAAACTTATTAATATTCTAAAGAGTAGAAAATAATGATACAATTAAACAAAAATAATTTATATATTGGAGAGTTTTATAAAATATTTTAATGCTACAATTATGGCATTAAAACAGAAATCATATGACAATACAGTTGTCCCTCCGTATCTAGGGGACTAGTTCTAGGACCTCCTACAGATTCAAAAATCCAAGAATGCTTAAGAACCTTATTTTTTAAAAAAAAGGTCTTTTTTTTTTTCATATAACCTAAACATATCCTCCTGAAGATGTTAAATCATCTCTAGATTACTCATAATATCTAACACAATGTAAATAGCTGTTGGGAATGAAAAAGGAAGAAGTTCTGTGTGTTTGGTACAAATACAGCTTTTTCTCCAAAATTTTCAATTTGAGATTGGTGGAATTCATGGACATGGAACCTGAGGATATGGACCAACTGCATATTTGGTCAGACTGTGGATTGATATTTATAAAATATCTTGAGACTCCAATCACAGAAATGCTTGCTCTTTGGTCTGATGTCAATTTTATAAAATTTTCTTCTTGAACTTTGAAATCTTAACAATGATAACCATTTATGGAAGTTCATTTGTTCTCTTGCATTTTCTCTTCAGGTGCTATTGTTTCATGGAAAATTTTCTGAAGAGTTCCTATTCAGTTACAAATGCCACATATTTTTCTTGATATACTCCTCTAAAAGGAACACATTTATTTCAAGATTCACTATTGGTGTGCTTACAATTATGTCTCAGCAACACATGAAATTTTTTTGCTGAGAATCATCTATGTGCTTATGGGACTAACAGCCGTTTAAAAGTACAGCTAGAGTTTGCTACTTGTTTTACTATCCCTTAGAAATGTTACCCTCTTTTTTTTTTTTTTTTAAACAGTCGTCTTCTTCTTTTTTAAAAAATAATTTTAAATACCTTTATTTACTTATCTTTACGTGGTGCTGAGGATCGAACCCAGGGCCTCACACATGCTAGGTGAGTGCTCTACCATGGAGCCACAACCCCAGCCCTAAATGTTACCCTCTTTTAGGTTAGGACTGTACTTACTCATTTTATTATCATCCATGACCAGCAAGAGGGTGTTTTACATAGGTAAATAACAGTGTTTCATGAACTGAACTGAAGTATAACTAAGGTTCATTATTACTAATATGTGACTAACGGGAAATATGGCAAATAAGTCTGCAAAACAGAAAATACTGTGTACTCAAACCTAAGTCATCCTTAACTTCTTTCCTTGTCAGCCTCATAGAAACATTCAATTTGGGGTTAATTTTACAGCATATATTTTCCTATTTTTAGCGAATGTGCACTATCAGAAGCAGTTGGGAACTACAAACATATTTTCTCAGTCCCTACTCCTGACTCAAGACATGGGAGCATATTTTGAGCATATTTCTCAATGATTCTGATGTATACCAATGTTTAGAGCATTTATGTACTAGAACAATCATCTTTTGTTATAATAAATTCTATACCCAAGTGACCCTTTTAACGTTAATCCCTTAAGAATATCATACACCTGGGGAAAATTAAAGCTAAGGGTGTTTTTGGTGTGTGGGGGGAGGGGTTATGAGGATTGAATGAAGGGTATTCTACCACTAAGTTACACCCCCATCTATCTTTTTTTTTTTTTTAAATTACTTTTAACTTCTTGAGACATGGTCTTACTAAGTTGCCAAGGTTGGCCTCAGACTTGTGATCCTCCTGCCTTAGCTTTCTAAGTTGCTGGGATTACAAGTATGCAACACTGTGTCTGGTTTCAGCCTAAGTTCTATAATCAAGCATTATCATTGTATTTGGTAGGTCTTTAATCCCTATTAACTTTCACAATGATTGTATTTTAACGTCTTAGCACTTACCCTTTATTATTTAGTGGTGATGTGGGAGACAGGGAAGGACAGGTCCTCTTGGCAGACGGCTCTTCCTCCTCTTCATCAGAGGAACTGTCTATGGTTAAATCAATCACCTCTACTTTCTTGTTTTTATTGGAGGACTGGTTGTGAGAAGTTACCTGATGTTCCAATGTGGAGCTCAAGCATCCTGCATGGGAATAATGAAATACAAGGCAAAGAAGACCGATGACATCTCATTTCTTTCCTCAGTGTCCCTATGGTTTACTATATCAATATATACTCACTACATTGTTGGGGTCAGAAAGCAGAAAACCAACAGAGGCTCTTGAAGTTTAAAACTACTATTTATTATTTGGTTTTCTAAAGGATTATTTTGAAAAACCAGTTCTAAAAGAGAAGAAACAATCAAACGATTTATATAAAATATTTTGTGGTACTAGGAACTGAATCCAGGGGCAATTTACCACTGAGCTACATCCCCAGCCCTTTATTATTATTATTTATTAAAAATTTTGAGGGAGGGTCTTACTAAGTTGCTAAGTCTGGCCTCAAAGTTGGGATTCTCTTGCCTCAGCCTCCTGAGCTGCTGGGATTTTAAGTATGTGCCACAATGCCTAGCTTCAAACTATATGTATTACATGTTTAGCTATATAGTACATGACATTCCTAGGAAGTATTAACATTAATAACTCATAACCTCCTTCCAGCAAAAACATTAATAGTATATTTTTGTTTCATTTGGGTGTATACATACAGACATATGTGTGTATATATATACACAAACGAAAAAGGAATGTTTACTACTCTATTAGAAGTCTTAAAAAATTTTAATGGATTCTATTTCACAAGTTTGACTTATTAGATTAAATTACTTTGAGGGCTGGGGATATAGCTCAGTGGTAGAGTGCTTGCCTTGCATGCATAAGGCCCTGGGTTCAATCCCCAGCACCACACATACACAAAGATTACATTACTTTGAAATCTAATATCAGAAAAATTTAAAAGGAATTCATCTACTTCTGAACATTAAATCAATTTAGTAATTATTGAGCTATCCCTAAAATGCTCAGGGTTTTAAAAAATGTATTCATTTTAACATTGAACACCATGGTTTATAGCAGCAAGGAAACTACCCTTCCCTTGTGAATAACTACCACTCACCATCAACTCCATTGTATGAGGCAGAAACTTCCTGTACTTCCTTTTTCGATCTCATTGGTGCCCAAGAGCCATCCTCTTTAAATTGTATTTCATCACAGTCTGTACAGTACTTTAGGATTTCCATAAACAAGCTATAAAAAACAGTTTGTCCTTAGGATAACACATTTCAATTGAAGATAGATTTGAAATATTACTGTTCTACTATTCAGAATGACTATATTTATACAAGTATAAATGAGGAAAAACAAAATAGAACAGGTAAATTATATTTGTTTTCAAAATATAATGCTGAATAAAAAAATAGCTATCTGAATTGTGGTATATTTATATAAGGATATATCATGTAACCATAAAAAATTACATTGTCAAAAATTATTAATAACATGGATTAAAAAGTGAAAAAAGGCCAAGAAAAAATTTACATTTTATAAACAAAATTCTGTAAAGTAGTATATCTTTTAACACATTCCAAATCGCCTACAATAGGCATGTATTACTTGATAAACCAAAGCAATACATATAAAAATATGTAACTGAATATTGTCCTTAATAATATATGTGGACATTTAAAATGATATTTACAGGGAATGTACAAAGTTAATCATGATCAAATTCTTAGGTTACAATGCTAAATTATTAATAGCGTATAATCACAATTAATGTAAAAACAAACCAGAAAATTATATACCAAAAAAAAAGTTTTTGATTTCTTGTTTTTCAATTTTTCTTTAAGAGAGAGAGAGAGAGAGACAGAGAGTGAGTGAGTGAGAGTGTGTGTGTGTGTGTGTCTCCTTTATTACAAGAAAGGGGGAACCTAAAACTATACAACATATAGAGTTGGTAAAATATTACTATTCAACTCATATTTACTAGTTATTGATCATTGCCAATTCTGACAAATCCAACATAAAACATTTATGTTACATATTTTTTCCAATGACTAACACCTTCTAAATTACAACTGCATTGATAAATATATTCCATTTCTATTATCACCTTTAGACTCCTGTGTTTTCTTAAATACTATAAATAAGCTGTCTTAAGTTTTGCTGGAGAGTACAGAAAATATTTGTTTGTTTTAAAGGAAGCTATACAATCATACTAAGATGTCTGATACAACAAAAACAGGAGTGTTAAAGAAAATTATTATTGTGATGCAATAGGTGGACAAGACAAAAAAGAAAAAGAAAACTGAAAGAAGGAAAAGACAAGAATAGAAATACAAATAGAAAAACAAAGGAAGTTGTTATTTGGGGTGTTGATCAGTTGTAGGAGCCTTTACAGCGGGAGAATAGGTATGATGGACCATGATTGAAGTTCGAAGTTCGACCTAATCTCCAGAAACAGGCTTTTGCACTAAAAAGCACAGTTTTCGATGAGCTTGAGTGTGCCAGAATTTCACAATTCTTTCATGCTTTCTCCAATATGTTCTGCATGTTCTGGAGATAGATGAGCTCATGTTAGGAAAAGGTATATGCATTCCCTGCTTAGAACCACAGGTGCTTTAAATGGTAAACATCAGGAGGCACTGACAAGTATGTGTTTTCAAAACAAGCAGACATCAAGTTAAAAATACTTAATTATTGATTTTTAAAATACTGATCTCTAAAATCATGGGTATCCTACAAACTTATAACTTAGAAAACAGTACTTTTAGAATTTTAGATATTTTTATCCCAACCTGACAAGTAATGAATCTAGGTAATAGATGATTATTTCAAGGTACCAAAAAAACCCTTAAAAGTGACATACCCATCAATGATGAGGTGTTCATATGGAGCCTTCTTATCACAGACAGGACAAACCCAGGTTGGTTTTTTCTCATTCATTTGAATATAAAGAGTTGCATCAAAACATTGCAGATGAGAACATGTAAGAGCTCGACATGGAATTGTTAGCCTCATTTTACCAAGCTTTAAAAGAGAAGAAAAAGTATTAGACAACTGTTGTTCAAAATTTAAGCTCTGATAAAAATTTTCTAAAACAGACTGTGTTTGTGTTCTGACCTAAAGCATACTGTGTTTATTTTGTTTTTTGTGCCAGGACTTGAACCCAGGGGCACTTAGCCACTGAGTCACATCCCCAGCCCCTTTTTATATTTTAATTAGTGACAGGGTCTCACTGAGTTGCTTGGGCCCTCACTAAGTTGCTGAGGCTGGCTTTGAACTTGCCACCCTGCTGCCTCAGCCTCTGAAGCTGCTGGCTTTATTTATTTTTTATCGAGGTAAAAGAACATTAATGACCACATTTTCTGTGAAACTTATCTGCAGGTCAAAAAATTACAATTTCTTTGAATACCAAATACAATGACTAAGGAAACTACAACAAAGGTTGTTGCTGTTGTATTATTACTGAATTTGTTGGATCTCACTAAATTGCCCAAGCTGGACTCAAATTTGTGAACCTACTGCCTCAGTCTTCTCAGTAGCTGGGATTATGGGATCGGACACCACACACATCTCAAATTCTTAAAGCAATCCCTAATTTAAGAAAAAGTTAACCACATAACTAGGGGTTAGGAAAAGGAAAAAAGAATGGGTTATTAGATACTGCACGTCACCATATGATGTAATTAGATGCAATATTTACTATCAACCTCAACTCTGAATGAGAGTACTTCAAAGGAAAAAACTCAAATCAGTATCACCCACTCTCCTCCATGGCAACTCTGAGGAGGAAGTATACGTGTGTATTCTGTATTTCTCCCTTCAGTGCGCATCATTACCAGCAATTCAGATGGGTCTCCAGCACCTCCAGCAGGTTAGGAGACTTTTCTTCTTGCCCTGCAACTGTTGCCTGAGTTCATAGGCTGAATCTATGCCATGTACAAAGAAATCTACTCCATCTGTTCCTGAGCTGCTAGCTGTAGAGATGTGGTCCAGAAACCTGTACAGGGAGCTGACATATCACAACTTTCTTCACTGGAGGCCACCTTGTGGCACTTGGGGTCCACAAAGCCCACAATGACCACACAGTATAGAAGTTACCTTCTTTCACTGATAACATTATTTGCCAAGTAACTAGAAAAGATTTTCCATATATTTGTGAGCTTGAAAATATAAAGGCTTGAGAATAAATGAGGAATATGAGTTATTCCTGGCTTAGAAAAATTTCAGGAAAATGTGCAATTTCCTAGTCTACCAACGAAATTAACTGTCATTTGGGGCACTAACTATTGTTCTGGTACCAATGATTTACTGTGCCTTTAGGAAAGTAACCTTTCTGGGCCTCCTTCTCTATCTCTAAAGTAACACTGTTTCCTCCTTACTTCAAATGGATGTAGTGATGAAGGACTAAAAAGGGCCTTTGAACAAGCTATAAACTTATGACACAGGAGTAATACCAGTTACACAGTATTAGGAGTATACAAGTATCTGTGCTCCCCTGAGAGAACCTCCAATCTAGCTCAAATGCCTTGCTTCAAAGAAACATAAAATAAGCACTATGTGATAATTCTCATAGTCCTGATTTTTAAAAAGTCACTAAACTTTAAATATTTATCTGATAAATAGGCACCTGTTTTCTCAAACTTGATACAAGGGAAGATGCTGAGGTTTGACTACCTTCACCTTGTGATTACAGATTTCCTTTTTCCCTTTACAGAACACCGAATATTTGCATTGTTTACAAATAAAAAATTCTGTAAACAATTTCTATATGTTTTCTTGTGCCTTTACCTTACTCCCAATAGTGCTACACTACAACTGATGCTATTCCAAGAGAAAACACTCTAGGTAAAAGTTCTAACCAGCTTTTCTCAAAAGGAGCCTAGGGCCAGGCTTGGTGGCACACACCTGTAATTCCGGCTACTCAGGTGGTTGAAGCAGGAGGATGTCAAAGCTGAGGCCAGTCTGGGCAGTTTAGTGAGATGGTATCTTTTAAAAAAAAAAAAAAAAAAAAAAAGTGTGTGTGGGGAGAGCCGGCAATGTAGCTCAGTGGTAAAGCACTGGCTCAATCTCCAGTACCATGCACATATACATGTGCACGTTCACACACAGTCTAGAAATATCAGTATTTTTTTCTTACAATAAGAAAGAAAGCTATTAAGGAAAACTTTCCACCTTTTTCGTAATAATAAATACTTCATAAATAAATGTTCAGAGTTTTTGTTTCTTTGTTTTCCTTCTATCAATTGTGTCATTTATATTTGAGTTTACAGGTCTGGTTAAGGTCCCCCAAAAGAGGTGATGTGTCCAGCTCTATTGCTAATAAATCAGAACCAAAATATTCTCAAAGAGCAAAAACATTTTTATTTATTTTCATTGCCTTTAGTACACCAAAAAGGGAAGCTCATTTATTTGGGTCTCTGCATATCACAACAAGGGCCATTCAAATGAATAGTGAGCCACAGATTTCCATACTTCAAAGGGAACAAATCACCATTTTTATTCTATAAATCTGAATTATAAATGAGTTGTCTTTGATGTTTTATTTTTGGGTAAAAACATCTAAAACATATGGCCTTACTGTTCTTGAACAACTGTAAAGAGATTATCCCTTTAACTAAATAGAAACTCATCAAAGTATAATAATTACAGACTATATATATAGTTCTTTTTTCTATAATCTGAATTTTTAAAAAACTACTAAAGCTTTTGGAACTAAAGAGAGAAGAGTGGGGGGATATAGGAAGAAAAGTTAAAAGCTGGCCCACTAAATTATCATTAACATTCTCTAATAATATGGGAAAAGAACGTGAACTATAAAATTCCCAAGTAATTCCACAAATAAAACTTCCAAGGTTTATACTGGAGTGCTTTATATGAATAAGTGATTTATGTAAGTGTTAAATGTTATAAATATCACATATACTAGCATAACTGTAAATACTTTTAAAGTGAGAATGCAGAAAAACAAGACTTTCTCCAGGGATTTAAATGGAAAATAAAACTTACCTTCTTTTCTAAATTTATCTATTCTCTAAAGCACTCCAGTATAAACCTTGGAAGTTTTATTTGTGGAATTACTTGGGAATTTTTTATAGTTCATGTTCTTTTCCCATATTACTAGAGAATGTTAATGATAATTTAGTGGACCAGCTTTACAATGAAATGAGGTGGCAAGGAACTATGGAAGCAGGAATGGATGAATCAGGATTTGGAGAAAAGAGAAGAGAATAAATATATAGGTAAAGATGTATATAAAATCTTTAAAACTTTCATTTTCCCATCTCTACTCCTCTCATCTGTGAATCAATTTTTTTTCTTTTTCTTTAAATATTTATTTTTTAGTTGTAGTCGGACACAATACCTTTCTTTTTATTTATTTATTTATATATGGTGCTGAGGATCGAACCCAGGGCCTCCCACTTGCTAGGCCAGAGCTCTACTGCTTAAATACAACCCCAGCCCTCAATTTTCTAAATGTTAAAAAAAAATACTAGTTTCCTTTACAACATAGATTGTTACAACATTTATATTGTTATTTAATTATATAATTTTAAACAATAATATTAAAAACTTGGAGGTAATATAGCTTCCCTAAGACTGGTTATTAAGAGGAATAAGAAGAAAAGTTATAGAAAGAAGAATATACTCAAGATGATTGGTGTTTTTTGTTTGTTTACTGAACCAGGGGTGCTACCACTGAGCTACATTCCCAGCCCTTTTAAATTTTGAGACAGGGTCTTGCTAAGCTGCTGAGGCTGGCCTTGAACTTGTAGTCCTCCTGTCTTGCCCTCCACTGGGATTACAGGTGTGCACCAAGAATTTGACGGCTTTTACTATCTTCATTGTATTTTTTTTTCCTCTGTACTATTATGTGCTAATCACATTTCTGATCTTTAAAAATGATCACTCAACTTTAAATACACCTATTTTCTCAAACTTGATACTGGGGGAGAGGTTGAGTTTCAAATATCTTCATCTTGTGATTACTAACTTTCCCTTTCCCTTTTTAGAATATGATGGATATTTGCAAATAAACTTACAAAAGTCTATACAAGGAGGAATTCCCTTAGCAATTATTAACCTCCCTCCAAAAAGTTTTTTTTTTAAAAAAAGCTATGTACAGTATCATAAACTAATTCATGAGCTAATGACTTTTTTATATTGTTTAAGCTTTTATAAATCATAAAAGACTGAGACATAGGACAAATATCATTTAACTTTTCTTTAAGTTCTTTGTTCCTTTAGGAATTCAGTAGACTGGGGATATGGCTCAATTGGTGGGGTGCTTTCCTCGTATGCACAAGACCCAGGTTCAACAACAAAAACAACAAAAAGAATAGAAAGGAAATCAGTAACTTCATCATCTTAAGTTAGCAGGATGTCATTATCAAAAGCTTTCAATATCAGCCCTGCCTGAACAATTCAGGGAATTCAGTAAACATTTTTCATACTTGCTCCCCAATGTAGATATGACTAATTTGATTAATTATAGAACAAAAGGTAATCAAAATGTCAAATTAATTTACTATTAATTTTTCAAATATTTTCATACGAAGCCATATTCAACAGTTATCATCCCTACTGTTGGTAGACCTAACAAATTAGTTCAGAAATAAACATTAACAACACATTTTCTTAAGACTTGTCCTCCATGGGTTTAATAGCTTGTTTAAATCTCAGGACCATATATTTATTTCATACAAATGATTCATTCTGACCTCATATTCCTAGGGTTTTTTTTTTTTTAAATATATAAATATAATTATTTAGGCTGAGTAGAATAGTGAGGCAAAATGGCTAAGTTGGATGTGTGGGTAAACATGGCTAGGTTTTTATTCAGAAGAGTACTATTAAAGTGCAAGTTTTAATAAATACCCCAATACAATAAACTTCCTTATTTTGATATTTTACACGTGAGCTTGAGAGACAGTCATTAATCACAAACAATATTTAGACAAGTCTTACTAAGGGTAGAGAGAACTTTTTAGACTTGTCTAGATTCCAAATCCTATGCCTTGATAGCTTTCCAGTTTTTATAAACTATAACAAAGGTGGTCAGATTTTAAAAGTAAAAAATTTCTCAGACATAGGAAACACCTAATTAAAAAGAAGAAAGGTGCTAGGCATGGTGGTGCCTGCCCCAAACCCCAACAACTGGGGAGGCTGAGGCAAGAGAATTCCAAGTTAAAGGCAGACTAAGCAACTTAGAGAAACATTGGCTAAAGATAAAAAATAAAAAAGGCTGGGGATGTAGCTCAGTGGCATAGTGCACCTGGGTTCAATCCCCAGTACCACCATTAAAAAAAAAAAAAAAAAAGGTACATGTATGTATGTTAAATCTTCCTGAAAACAAGTATCAGTTAACACTTACTGGACATAGAAGAGAAACCCTTAGGCTGGTAGTAGCTATTTCACTGTCTGGATCCGCAGTCAATTTCTCTTTAACTGAAATTCATTGGAGAGAAAACAAAGAGAATTAAGTTTATTAAAAATATATTACTGACGTAACATTAAAAAAGAAGAAACTTGAAACAAGAAACTTTTTAAGAAAAAAATAAAAAAATAAAGTCTGCTTAATTATATCCCAGGATTTTTTTTTACATTTTTAATTGGTTCACTTATAATTAATTATATAAGAGTGGGATTCGTTATTACATTTGGCACATGCACATGTCACCAATATAATTAGATCAGTATCATTCCCCAGTACTTTCCCATCCAATTGAATGGAAAAACTTAAAACATTTCTACAATAAGCAAAAAAAAGGAAGCCAAAGAATTGTATATCTTTATACTGACTACATTTCCTGTATGACTCATGGAACAAAAACCTGTACTACATTATCATAAAGGAAATTTCTATAGCATGTTGACAAAAATCAACTGATGGCAAGACTTATTTTTTTTAAAAAATTTTTATACTAATTTGTTATATATGACAGCAGAATGCAATACAATTCATATTACACATATAAAGCACAATTTTTCATATCTCTGGTTGTATACAAAGTATATTCACCATTTTTATCTTCATATATGTACCTAGGGTAATGGTGCCCATCTCATTCCACCCTCTTTTCTACCCTCATGCCCCCTCCTTTCCTCTCTGCCCTATCTAGAGTTCTTCTAATCCTCCCATGCTCCCACTCCCAACCCACTATGAATCAGCCTCCTTATATCAGAGAAAACATTCAGCATTTGGGTTGAGATTGGCTAACTTCACTTAGCATTATATTCTCCAACACCATACACTTACCTGCAAATGCAATGATTTTATTCTCTTTTATTGCTGATTAATATTCTATTGTGTATGTGTGTGTGTATAATGTGAATACTGTGTGTGTGTATACACACACACATTTTCTTTACCACTCATCTATTGAAGGGCATCTAAGTTGGTTTTATAGTTTAGCTACTGTGAATTGTGCTGCAATAAACATTGATGTAGCTGTGTCCCTGTAGTATGACATTTCTAAAACCTTTGGATATAGACCAAGGAATGGGATAGCTGGGTCAAAAGGTGGTTCCATTCCCAGCTATGCAAGCAATCTCCATATTGCTTTCCATACTGGCTGCACCATTTTGCCTTTTTCCCCACATCCTCGCCAACACTTATTGTTGTTTGTGTTCTTAATAGCTGCCATTCTGACTGGAGTGAGATGAAATCTTAGAGTAGTTTTGATTTGCATTTCTCTAATGCTAGAGATGTTGAACATGTTTTCGTATATTTGTTGATTGATGGTATATTACCTTCTGAAAAATGTCTGTTCAGTTCCTTGGACCATTTATTGATTAGATTATTATTATTATTATTATTTTTTTTTTTGGTGTGTGTGTTTAGCTTTTTGAGTTCTTTATATACCCTAAAGATTAGTGCTCTATCTGATGTGCAAGGGGTAAAAGGCAGACTCCTTTTTAATTCTAAGATATAGCACCAAGATTTTCTTAACTGTGGACCAATATTATTTGGGTTCTTCTATTTTAAAGGAAATTAAGAAACAGCAAAAGATAATTTATTGAAATATCAGATAATACAATATTGTAAAACATAAGTTCTAAATAATTCAAATTACATGAAAAAACTGCTTTTAAACAATATAATCGTTTGGGCTCTAAATTTATTTACCTATAAATTGGTTGTACTATTTTGGGCAAGTCAAATCCTCCTCCATGAACTTAATTTTACTTAGAATACAACTGGAACCAACACTAGATGATAGTTCTAATAATTCATCTTAGTTGAGATCCCCCTAAATTGTACTTCTTATCTGAAAGCTTCAGGCATCTGTTATTCAACCAATGACAACATAATAGGTGAGATAGGAAATGCCAAAATATCCAAATAATTTTAAAAATTGTCCCATTACCTTTAAAGTCCTTTGAGGAGGACAGAGGTAGAGTGGTTCTGTATATAGTGAACCACAGACTTTTAGAGCTATGGTACAAGTAAGTTTGACCCAATAACACAGTGAAGAAAATAAAGAGAGGGGAAAGTACTCACATAAGCAAGAATGACTGCATAGCAGATATCTGTTGTGCTCATCATTTATGAGAACTAAAAATCCTATCTGATCTTGGTGATCATATAGTGTCAACTTTTTAAGATGGTCCAAAATCTGTTTCTGTAAATTAGGGGCTCTCAACTAAGATGAACATAGAGCTATCTTTAGAGCACTCTGATTTATGACTGCTTATTGAATGAGAATGGGGAAGAGGGACATGAGTGAGTAGTTTTTAAAAAGCTCCAGATGTGATTTTTGATGCTAGACTAAAAAGTCATTTTGTAGCATGGAAATTCCAAATTTCAAAGTCTTTATGTATTTCATAGACTGATTTTTCATATCCAAAAAGGAATAACATTTCTGATTTTTTAATTTGGAAAGTAAGCCACTATAACACTATGCTAATTAATGCCATATATAAATTATAAAAATATGTATTTACCATTATATACTCAATCTTAGTCAACTCTTTCTTATATTTTTAAAGAACAGCAACTTATAAAAGACAACAAATAATTGTCACACAAAATCAACATACAAATGAAATTGAATTCCAAGGTGAAACAAGGCACAGTGGAGTGTGCCTATAATCCCAGTGACTCGGGAGCCTGAAAGGAGACTGTTAAAATTTGAGGCTAGCCTTGGTGACCTAGTGAGATCTTGTCTCAAAATAAAAAATAAAAAGGGCTGGGAATGTAGCTTAGTGATACAACACCCCTGGGTTTAATCCTCAGTACCACTAAAAAAAAAAAAAAAAAAAAATTAAAAAAAAATGTAATGTGAATACTAACTGTGATGATTAATTTTAGATGTAAATTTGACCAGATTGAGAAATACCTACTGAGCTAATAAGGCATTATTTATGGGTGTATGTGTGAGGAAGTATCTGGAGAAAACTGCATGTGAGTCCACGGATCAAGTAGTGGTTAGATCTGCCCTCATTATGGGTAGAAACAATCTAATCAGCTGTGCAAAGGGAAGGGTTACGAATAGGAGCAAAAAGACAGAGGAAAGGCAACTTTCCACCCCCCAACTTTCCCCCATCAGAACTCCAGGTTCTCCAGTCTTTGAACTCCAGGGCTTATACCAGCAATGCCCAGGGTTCTCAGGCCTTCAGCCTTGGATTCTTTGGCCTTACATTCAGCCATGCTATTGGCTTCCCTAATTCTCCAGCTTACAGACCCATATTGTGGGGCTTCTTAAACTGCATTATTGTCAGTGCCGATCCCCTTAATAAATCCCTTCTCACTTACCTTTCTCTATATACTGGTTCTCTCTCTAGAGAATCCTAATACACTAAGCATCATGCATGTCTTCACCAACTACCTCACCATTATCCTTCTTCCACACATCAGTGGAAACAGTAGCTGACTTTGAGTCTTGCATATCTAAACTTCCGCTTAAATGAAATAATATCATAGATTATAACATCAGCTTTATGTGAACCAAAGTGGTCAGTAATCAGAAAAAAAATTGAAATAGAAAAGGCAATAGCCAGCCTATGTTAGAATTCAGTCTTAGTTAAGCCACTCAACCTCACATTATTCATAATCTGGCAAATGGGATTAATAGTATCTCACAGCACTGTTTTTAAGATTAAATGAGTTAATACATATAAATGTTTTTAAACACTAATATTATACTTAATCTATATTAGCTTTTGTGACTAAAGGTGGGAGACTTTTCTGAAAGTATTTTAGAATGTTTGCCAATTTATATTTTAAAACAAAACTTTGCCTTTTTCTTTCCCATTATAGATCTAACTTTAGTCAATCCTTTTTTCTAAAGATACTTTTAAAGATCCTACTAGGATCCTGAATGGATTGACTCTACAGACAAATTTAGAGAACTGACATAACAATATTTAGTCTTCTCACCCATTAATATGACATCTTTCGCCATTTATTCAGGTCTTCTTTTAATATTTCTCAGCAGTGTTCCATAGTTTTCAGCATAAAAATCTTGCACATATTTTATGCAGTGCATGCCTAAATATCTCATAATTCTGAACATTATTCTGAATTCCAGTTTTTTGAAATCTAATTTCCAATTATTCATCACCATCAGAAGCAATTAGTTTTTGTATATCAACCATGTATTCCCCAAACTCATGTATTAATTCTAGTAGCTTTTTTGGAGATACTTTTGAAATTATTTTTTTTTATATAGACAAATAAAGGTGATAATTAATTGAAACAGGCAATAATTAGCTCATCATTTCTAATCTGTATTTTCTTTTTCGTGCGTCATTGTGCTAGCTGGCATCTCCAAGGCAATGCTGAGAGCTGACATCCTTGCCTTGTTACTCATCTTAGGGGTGAAGCACTCAAGTTTTTCATCATTACTACTATCTGTAAGCTTTTGTAAATACTCTTACACCATTCTGCTGAGTTTTACCATGAATGGATGTTGAGTTTAGCCAACTAGCTTCTCTGTATCTACAGAGGTGACTATATGATTTTTCTTTTTTAATTTATTGAGAAGGTAATGTATATTGATACTTTCAAATGCTGATTAATATAGTATTCCTGAAATAAACTGCATTTGATCGCTGTTTATGATCATTTTACATATTAAGACTTACAGTAGTCAAAACATTTATGAAAAAGATCAAGTTGGAGGACTTTACCTGATTTCAAGGCTTAACATTATGCTACAGGAACTAAGATTATGGTTTGCCATAAGGATAGACACACAGGTCAATGGAAAAGAGGAGACTGAAAATAGATTCATATATTTGTGGTCAGTTTTTATTAAATGGGGGAAAAATAGTCTTTTCAATAAATATTGTTGGAACAATTGGATACATATATATTATTGGAATAACTGGATATGTATGGAATAACTGATATTCCTTGCACAATATACAAAAATTAACTCAAAATGAATCATGGGAAATCAAAACAAGGGAAACCATTTGGGAGTTAAGGTTTCGTTATGTTATTATGCTCTGTAGTGATAATGGTATTTTATTATGTGACCTATAATAAAGCTATAGCTTAGCTATATTTAAAAGTAATCTTGTTTTTAATCCCTGTTGTTACGAGCTACCAGAATTATCATATGAGACTGTATTTAAATTTATACTAAATAATTTTTTTGAGAGAATATATATATGTATATATATATTTAATATTTATTGTTTAGTTTTCGGCAAACACAGCATCTCTATTTTATTTGGATGTGGTGCTGAGGATTGAACCCAGTGCTGCGTGCATGCCAGGCAAGCGCGCTATCGCTTGAGCCATATCCCCAGCCCCTAAATAATTTTAAATACAATTTAAAATTCAGTTCCTCACTTGTACCAGTCACATTTTAGGTGCTTAATAGTCACATATTGCTGGTGATTACCATACAGAATGGTACAGACGTGGAACATTTCCATCACCACAGATTTTTCTATTAAATAGTATTACTGATATTAGATATCTATTAGATGGAGTCATTATAGTTTAAAAATAATTTCTATCCTTCATTAATATCTGAGTATTTTAATTCAGACTTTCAGAATTTTAAGGTTGTAATCAACCAAACATTAAGCTCAATGCTCATTTTATGGACAAGGAAAGAGATACCTGGACCTGGTTTTTTACTCTAGCTCTAGTTTCACTAGTTAATGTCAACAAAAATTTGAAAATCTACTATGTGCCAGGTACTGTGCTAAGCAACAGAAATTAAAACAACAATGATAATAATATGGTGATGATGATTAAATTCCTGCCCAAATGAACTCATAGCAGAGTATGAAGGAACTGATAATTTAGACTCAAAGTGAGATCATCTTTAATATGCTCTAATGGAAGCTGTTCAGGAAGCTAACTGAAAGTTAGCTCTCTAGAGATTTCTTCTAGGATGCCTCCTGGAAAAATCAAAACATGAAAGATAACTGTACTAGACAAAGGGGGTAGACAGGACACGAACCTTCAAATTTTTCAAAACTGTCAACTTATATTTCTATCATTACTACCTTAGTTCAAAACTAAAGCACTGGAGGGGGGAGAATTACATATTTGGAATGTAAAGTATGAGAAGAATGCATACAGATGACAATACGAGTGCCAGATAATGGAAAACTGAATGTTATGCTATGAAGTTGGAGTTTTTATTCTGTTGGTGTTAACAAGCCATGGAATGGAAGAGAATGGTAAGATCAGATCTATTTAAATCAAGTTAGGCTGCTACCAGGGGAGAGCTATGAAGAGTCAAGAAAAGAGAGGGACATATTATTTAAGAATAGTTTTTTTTTAATAGAGGCAGAATTTAAGGGTTTATTAAATTATGGCAATTATAAAATTAGACAGATTTGAGAAATATTTCAGGTGTCAGTTTGACAGGATTTGATCAGTGCAGTTTCAAATACTTGAATCCAGACAGCCCAGTAGAATGTTTAGGTGAAGGCAGTTAGCTATACAAATAAGATATTCAAAGCAAAGGTCTGAGATGAAAATACGTTATTTGGGAGCTAGTGCCAGTTTAAGCAATGTGATTGTCTATAGAAATGTACACAGAAAAGTGGGCCAAAGATGGATCTCAGGGAACACTAACATTTAGGATACCACTCTTAAAAGAATCCACTAAAGGCAAGTGATTAAAAAGAAATGGTCAGAGAAGGACAAGGAGAGAATACCAAGGAGAAAATGGCTAGTACCAAATGCAACAGAAACATCCAAGATAAAAATCACACTTGGCAATCAGACTAGCACTTGTGACATCTCCAAGATCAGTTTCAGTGGAATCATGCAGGTTAGAAGACCTTAATAAGTTGCAGAAAGGAGGTACAAAGACCAAGTGCAGTCTACCTTTTGAAGAAATTAGGATGAGAACAGGAGGAACACAGAGCTCTAACTAGAGAGGAGCTTGTTTTCCTATATTTAAAAGATGAAAGAGACTTGACAGTGTGGGGTGTCAGGAAGAGACTACAGAGAGGGAGAACTGGAAACAGGGCAAAGGGCAGATAAGTGAGAAAGCCAGGTCTTATAAAACTGTTTCTTAGCATCATCAACGTAGATGCCTAATCACTTCTCACACACAATATAACAGTGCACTATGATTTCTCCTCTGCAACCTGATCATTTTAGTACTGTTTTCTACTTCAGTAAATGGCAAGAACAAGTTACCTGGTGCTTAAGAAGTCTAGAGCTAATTTATGCCCACCACTTTTTCTTCATTCCCACACATAATCAATACAATTTCTATCCTTCAATACTTCTCAAAACTGTCAACTTGTATTTCCATTATTACTACCATAATTTGAGGTATCGTCATCACTTATGTGTACTAATTGCTATAGGTTACTAACTGACCTCACGACATCAGCTTTGCCTCCTATTGATTCAGTTCTCAAAGTAAGGATCAAATTCTTCAAATCTGAACATGTTTCTGTTTAAAATTATTTCTCTGTTTAGAAAACCCTTCATCGTGGCTAGGCATGTAGGTCAGTAGTTAGAGCACTTGCCTGGCACACATAAGGTCCTAGGTTTGATCCTCAGTACAACAAAAAAGAAAATCCTTTCATGGTTTTCTATTATCTATCTTTTATCATCTTAATTAATTAACACTTGTCCATTTCTCTGGCCATTCCTCTCTTTTGCTCTATTTCAGCTCCACTGGCCTTTTCTCTTGGCATCTACCTTTTTCATCTCCGGCCTAACTCTCCCTCATCCATACAGTTTTGTTTTAAGCATCACAACACCAGAGAGAAGACTACATTCCCCTGTTGTACCTTTACAGATTTCCCCGTCTGTATTCTTCAAGGCACATGTCACAACTGTAATTCAATAATGACGTGTGTAATCATTTAATGTCTTTCTCACCAGACTGCAAACTTCTAGAGGATACAGATGGTGTTCATCTTGTTTAATGGTATATTCTACTGTGCTTGGAACATAGTGGACCCTTATGTTATTTCCTTTTCTTTCTTTCTTTGTTTTTTAACATGGTGGTCTCACCATGTTGCCCAGGCTGGCCCTGAACTCACAATCGTTCTGCCTCAGCCTTCCAGAGAGCTGGAATTACAGGCACGGCACGTATGCTGTGCCTGCTTCTTATTACAATTTCTGAATTGAGAAGAATAAATGAATAAAAGATTAACTTAGGCAGGAAAGGGGACATTTCCTCCTGACACTGAAGAATAAAGTGAGAATGGGTACAAATGTAGATAAGTTGAAAAGTAATCATGGTAGCACTAAGATTAAGGAGAAAAGAGCAATTTAGAGAATTAGAATTCACTTCTTACAGCCCCAATGTTCTTACATTGACAATGTGCTTGGAGAGGGACAATAGTGTTTGAGTAGAATATAGGTAGTGCTTGAAGTAACTGCTAAAGGTGGAGGGGAAGAGAGAGGCACTTGATCAAGAGCTAGTAAAAAGCTGGCTTTGTGATAGTTGGGAAGGAGGCTACATAAAAGTAGAAACCAGAAGACAAAAACTTACTAAACGAAATGAACCCTAAAATGGATTTTTCTGTGAAAATTCTAAATACTATCATGTTCATTTTTTCAAATACATAATAGCTCCTGACTTAACAAATAAACCTGTTTCCAGTAGAATTTTTTCTTTTATATTTTCCCGAATTTTTTTCTTTAATATTTTAGTTGTATATGGATACAATACTTTTATTTTTAATGTAGTACTGAGGATCAAACCCAATGCCTCACATGTACTAGGCAAGCATTCTACCACTGAGCCACAACCCCAGGCCCCAGTAGAATTTATTTATAAGTGAACTTATCTATAAATCATCTGATTCTTCAAAAATATCTGAGATACCTGAAAATATTTTCTTTTTGGGGGTGGGATAACTGGTAATTGAACCCAGGGGTGCTTTACCACTGAGCTACATACCTGGAACTTTGCTGATTTTTAAATTTTGAGACAGGGTCTCACAAAGTTGCTGAGGCTAGCCTCAAACTTGCAATCCTCCTACCTTAGCCTCCTGAGTTGCAACCACGCCCAGCCTGATATTTTCTTTCTTTCTTTCTTTCTTTTTTGATACCAGGGGTTAAACCCAAAGGTGCTTAACCACTGAGCCACATTTCCAGCCATTTTTATGTTTTGAGACAGGGTCTTGCTGAGACTGGCTTTGAACTCTCAAGCCTCCTGTATTAGCCTACTGAGCTGCTGGGATTACAGGAATGTTCCACTGTGCCCTGCTCCAGCCTGACATTTTTATCTGTCAAATTGCTTTAAGCAATATTTTAAGTACATAATTAATTTGTTGGGAAAGTTATTTCTTCAATTTGTTGTCAATTACAATGAATTTTTTACTGTTGGGTTCCATGTCTTCCCCTGGCCAGTATATAAGATAATATGTAAACAGTCACAAAATGCTCACTGAATGTGCGAATACTTTCCACATCCAGCAGCATATTCGAGTTGAAAATACAGTTTTTGAATTAAGCAGGTTTTGCTGCTTAATAGTGCTAACAGTGGTTCCTTGCAGAAAATAAAATCCCAGGCTCACCTTATCACTCTCCCCCCAGATGGTGCTATAGCTACAAATGGAGAAGGGTTAACAGTCTGTGCAAAGACATTTGCCTTATTATTATTATTATTTTTTATTAAATACACAGTTTTATCTGTCATCTTTCTAGGAATTCTCTTTTCCCCACAGGCTCACAGAATTCCATAATGTTTTTCACTAGTTGACAATCTAGCACTGTGAGGCAAGTATGAAGATTATCAGTGGAATGACCAGTAGTAACTTCAGTAAGATTGGGGGTTAGGGAATTCCTCTCTCGCACTTTCCTTCAGCAGAGGTATCTATCCCTTTTCTACTTTCAGGATCCCTACTATCTCCTTGTCTCTGCCAAAGGACATCCCCAGATTCCAAAACAGCACTGTTATTCTAGATCTCCATCAACTGCCAATAAATATTCCCCTTTGACTCAGGATTATGTCTGACAAGGTCTCACTACAAAACTCCTAGGCTCAAGTGATCCTCTTGCCTCAGCATCCCAAGTAGCTGTGGTTACAGGTGCCAGCATACCTGGATAACTGCATTTTTAAAAGGGCCCTTTCAAAATAGAAAAATCCTTCAGCAAACTAAAGAGTATATTGCTATTCAGGGGTAGTGTAATCATTTACTCTGGTATAAAAAAAGGTTAGAGAAAAAAATAAAAGTTATTCTACAAAAGGAGAGGAATGCTGGCCTTACCACATTAAGGTAATTTGTTCTTAAGTACCAAACTGATAGTGAGCTCCATTACTCAACTCACATCAAGAATCCTTAGATGACAGTTATCTAACCCTACCTGTAAGCACTGAGTTTTCACTCCTAAATTCATCCATGAAGAACCTACTTCACAGAGACTAAAGGAAGAACTTAGTTCACCTCATTGGAAAGGCCACTGACCTACAAAATTAAAGCCAGTAAATCCATTTACAGACCTTGCCTACATTCCAAAATTAACATGTCAAAATGAACCATCCAGTAACATATACCTATGAGCCCAGAGTTTGGAAAGATTTGAAAATATTACAAACCTCTTGTTACACATGAGGAACAAGAAATTCAAGAACAGAGTGACTTGTCAAAAGCCACATAATTGATTACTGACAGAACCCACTTCACTATTATTGTCATCACCTCACTGTTTCCTTTTACTTCAGTAATACAGGCATACAGTCTTTGTATAACTCTGTATATATTTCCTAAATCTAAAATAATTTTATTGAAATTTATGCAGGGATTGTCTTCCTAGCTCCTAAAATTCCTTAAACATTTATTTTATGAAGTTGTAGTAAAATATAGATTATAAAATATAATTTGTGATACAAACATTAAAACTACTCTTAGGTCTGGTTTTATAAGCTCACAAAAAAGGTTCTCAAGTGTTTTTAATCCTTTTCAATAGGCTCTAGTAAAGGAATAAGTGTTAATATTTCTTAACTTGAGAAAACACTACTCTAACCTTTAACAAAATAGTTTGACTGCATAAATGAAATAAGTTTATCATACGTACTTAAAGCTCTAGAATGATCCGGATTCCTTATTCCCTTTGCTCGTAACCTCTGAAGAAGAACTGTTGAGGATAACTGTTTTACAAGATATACTGCCATGGAATAGGTCTGGAAAAAAAAAAAAAGATATAGAAAACAACATATGTAAGTTAAATAATACATCTATTTTAATCCCACAGCAAAAGGGAAAGAAAACTAACACTTCTTAAAGTACCTACTATGTGCCAAGCACTGTCTTAGGTGTTTTCAGGAGTAATGATTCATTTAATCCTGATCCAGAAAGCTCAGAGGTGGTCATAAACCTTTCCTTATGGATAAGGAAACTAAAGTATGGAGAAGTAAAGAATCTGCTCTAATTTTATAACTGTCAAGTAACAAACTATATATTCTAAATAACAAACCAAGAATTCAAACCCAAGATCTGTCACGCTTCTGTATTACTTGACTACCTATACTCAAAGCCAATGACAGAACACTATTAAGGCTAAACACAAACTAAGGCCATTAAAATGTCCAAGATATCATAAATCACATGTAGTAGGTAATAGGCATATCTAAAATAGTAGCTATTAAAAATTATAAATGAGATTGGCTTTCTATTCTATACCTTTTAACCTCTCTCTATGCCTTCAACTAGCTCTTGAAAAGATTCCACTTGGGCCAAAAAGCAAGAGACTAAAGAAGGTTTGCAAATAGGAGCTGCTGGTATGGTAAATTACCACCAGAGATGGTAGCTGGAGAAGGGGACAAAGCATACAGAAGAGCCAAGGCTGAATGAAGGGCACATGGTTAGATAAGAGGCAGAAAAAGAGGACAGAGACTTATGGAATGGAGGAGAGAGATCTAAATAAGAACGATCATTTTCCATTTGGTGCTAGGATCAAGAGGAAGATCAACAGACTTGAAACGAAGCAAATAATCACTGCTACCATCTCTATTTTATAGCTATACAGTTTTCAAAGCATCTTAACATATACCATGTACTTAATTTAAACTGTGCAGAAGGCTATGAGAAATAGGTAGGATAGGAACTATTCTGGGTAAAGGGTTGATGAAACTGCTGAGGCACAAAAAGATTATATAATCTGCTTATGATCATGTAACAGCTTGGTGACAGAGAAGGTACTTGAAACAGAAGAAAAGTTAGGGACCAAACAAGAGACTTAATGATCAAGGGAAATGTCATTCTCTTAATTCTTGGTTTCATACATCCTCCTTGCTTTCAATCTCCTAAACTAGTCCAATACATATGCTAGCTTTCATCTCTTAGAAACTAGAGAAAATATTCTATAGTATCCTCTGGAAGGTCAATATTTTATTTAGAATTCAGAAACCTATCTGTGTTCACATAGTGCATATTTCCTGGGGGCGGGGGGAATCAAGTGTAAAAAAGCAAATTTGCTTTCATTAGTAAATTTCACAGTATTAATATTGTGAGGAAAAAGTAACCTTAAAACTTCTCTAATTTCAAAGCATGTAACATACCAATCTAATACAGTACAGATAAGCTTCTTTTTAGCAAAAACCCTTTATTCAGCACTATGATTTATTTGCTTAATGCTTCAAATACAATAGAAACTGAAGAAATGCTAATTAACACTGTGAAATTCTGTACTGACAGCTTGAATCTTCAGAACTTGGAATTACCCTAAGGCTTCATATAAATATTTAAGAAGAGATCAAGTAAAAACCACAATAAGAAGTTCAGTGAAAAGGTATGCTCACTCTAGTTGAAACATGTAATCAAATGGAGAAGAATAAAAAAACAGAAAGAAAGAAAGAAAAGCTGCAAAAATAATGTTAGTTGTTAGGAAATGTCACTTGTACTGACAATAGAGAATTAAATTTTATATCATATAAAGAGGTTCAGAAGCAAAAATCCCCCCAAACTTAACAGTAGCACAGTACCTCTTCTAGGTAGATATTGTACTGGCCTGTCAACTCCTCCAAGTACTACCTAATTCCAACTATTGATATATAATTGCATTACTCTATTGTTTTTATCTATTGCTTTTTCAAGTTTCTGAAATTGTACAAATTCAAAAGATATTTACTCTATAATTAAAACATAATCTATTCATTACATGCCCTCTATATCAGCATATAAGTAATTTCTCTACAAATAATGAAAATTTAATAAATGTTAAAGGCAGTGGTTACTCTGAGGTAGATTAATAAGTTACAATATAGTTCACTTATTTCCTTCAGGCATCATGCTAGTTCTCCCACTTACTTTCTTTGGAAAGACCTATTTATAACATTTGTCAATGGCAACCAATCAAGACAAAATTATCTGCAAAACGGTGTCTACATGAACTGTTAAGAGTTATCTTTACAGGTTATTAAAATAGGGATCTAAAAATAATCTAGTCAGTTATCTTCTAGATTATAGAAAAGATTTAATTTTTCTCGATATTTTATTTCAAAAGAAAGGTTTCAAACTTGTAGACCTCCCAGGCTCTGAGGTTCCAGAGCATTCCATGGCCAGGTAAAGCATCTTCCCCTCTCTAGTGCTGTACCTCAGCAACCACAGTCCCTCATCTCCTAAAGTTTCAGACCTCTTTAGAGTTCACTGCAAGCACCCCCTTTCTTCCTCTATGGGCTATATTTTTCACACAAAACAACATTTTCAACACTCTCTTCAAAAAGGGACAAGGAAGAAACTCTTTAAGATACACTAAAAATAGAACATTTATAAGGATTTAAACACCTATTGGTGACATGTAAATTAATCAATGGAAATAATATTACCCTGATATCAAAAAGATTTTTATAAAATTCAAGATCTATTTCTAACAAAGAAATTCAGTCAAAGAGGAATACAGAAATATATCATTGATAATAAATAAGTTCCATCAAACACTAATAGCCATTACGATACTTAATTTTGTAATGGTAGTTAATATTCCTATTAACATAAGGAACAAGTCAAATATGTTCACTATCACCTGTGTTATTTATTTGTTTGTTCATTATTTATTTGTTTGTTCAGTTCTGGGGACTGAACTCAGGAACATTCAACCACTGAGCCACATCCCCAGACCTATTTTGCATTTTATTTAGAGACAGGGTCTCACTGAGTTGCACAATGCCTCCCCATTGTTGAGGCTGACTTTGAACTTGAGATTCTCCTGCCTTATCCTCCCAAGCTGCTGGGATTACAGATGTGCGCCACCATGCCTGGCTCACCTGTGTTATTTAATACTGTTCAAAAAGTTCTAGCCAGTAGAACAAGAAATAATGGTGTTGTATTAGGATTACCACTACTTATGTAATGGTATATCTCAAATTCAAAACTGCCTAACCGGAAATACTAAGAAAGCATCTAAAAATCTAATGGAACTAATATATGAATTTAGGTATAAGTAAATATTAAAAAATAACTAGCTTTAAAAACAAACAAATACCCAGGGACACTGGCACATCCCTGTAATCCCTGCAACTTGGAAGGTTATGATAGGACAAAGTTTGAGGTCAGCTGAGCAACTTAGTGAGATTTTGTTTGAAAACAAAAAATAACAGCAACCAGGGAGATTCCTCAGTGTTACAGTACCCCTGGGTTCAATCCCAGTATCATAAAACAAACAAACAATGAATACTTTAGAAAATTCGATAGGAAAAAAGATCTGTTGACAATAGCAGTAGTAATAATGACTAACAAAGGAATTAACAAAAATATGCAAGATTTATTAACTGAGGAACATAAAAGAGGATACGAGTAAATGGAAAAAAACACAGTTCCTAGAGTGACTATTTTACTCATTGTTGTAAATAAAAATTCTCCCTAATTTGATCCATAACTTTAAAGAAATCTCACTCAAATTCTCAGAAAGATGTGAGGTTGAGGTGGAGGAGAGGAAATGTGATAAAAAGAATTCACAGTTCATGAGGGGGGAAAATGTGGGGGAAAAAAAGAGTAACACACGGGAACTTGTCTCATTATCTCTAATAACCTTTCCCACCTTTTCACTCTCTTTAAAGCCCTTATTTTTCTTATTTCAGCTAACTCACACGCACACTTCCTGTCTTACATATGTAAGGGAAGTCATCAATCAGAACTCACCTCTCCTACACTCTACCTGATCTCCCCATTGCCATTAAAGAAGCTCTTTCCAAGCTATCAAGAGCTTTTCCAGTCAAGCAATTCAGTATTGACTATCCCTGTTTCCTCTTGTACACCAAATGTCTTCTCAGAAGAAGTTCCCTAGCATCATCTTCTAAACACATTAAAGACTCTCCCATTAAGACAAATAACGCAACCTTACATTTCCCTCCAGCTTACTTTCATTTCTTTCCAAAAATCACACTTCTCCACTGCCTCATCTCCAGCTTATCACAATCTGGTTTATAGCTCACACTAAGGTCATCTTCACTCCTAATTCAGAGTATTTTTTTTACACTTCTATATTTGACCTCGTCACACTTTCTCAGAAATATCAACCATCTCCTTTGTTTCTGAAACTCTTTTGACTTCTCATACCTACCCTCTACCCTGCACCAATTCTCTGTCACTGTTTCCCCCATCCTCTATAGGCTCATTCTCTTTACTCAGTATTAAATGTTATAGTTCCTCAAGGATAGGTCTTAGGCACTCCTCTCTTCCTTCTTGATATATTCATTTAAGCAGTATCATTTAAACAGTATCTGTGTACCTCCAATAACCACTAATATGCAGATGAGTCACATATTTTTCCCCCTCTAGCCCAAACTTATGCCCTTAGTGTATCTGCTCAATTGCCTATTTAGGATATCTTAAAGGCAACTCAAACTCAAAAGCTTCAAAACTGAACTCATTGTTTTCTCTATCTAGTCCTCCAATGCTCCCTCTTCCAAAGCAAAACAAAACAAAATATACCTAAACTCAGTCCTTCTCCCGTGTTTCCTCTTCCTCAATGTATTATTCACCTAGTTACCCAAGCCAATAACCAAGAAGTCATCTGCCCTTTCTCTTCATCCATATTTCCAGTCTATCACATAGTCCTGCAGATTCTGAAGAAACTTTTCTAGATAGAAATATGGTCCTATAAACATTCTGATTAAAAAGAAAATCCTTGGGTCAGGGTTGTAGCTCAGTGGCAGAGTGCTTGCCTAGCTTGAAGTGAAGATTGGCTTTGATCCTTAGCACCACATAAAAATAAACAAAATAAAGGCATGTTGTCCATCTACAGCTACAAAAGAAAACAACAAAAACAAATTATATCTTAAAAAAGAGAGAAAATCCTTAACTTTAACATTACCTATAAGATCCTGCATGGTTTAGCCCTCCTCCGGCTCCAGAACCATCTATTATATTGCTCTTTCCTATTCTCTCTGCTTTAGTCACAGTGGATCCTCTTCAGCTTCTTAGAAAAAAATAGGTTCACCCCTGCTACTGGGCTGTTGTAAGGGTGGTTTCCTCTGAACCTTTCACCTAACTGATTGCTACCTTTTTCTTAGCTCTTAGTTTGGTCACCACTTCTTCAGAGAAGCCCTCTCTGACCTCTCTCTGGTTCTTGTTTGTTTGTTTTTTGGTGGGCCTAGGGGATTGAACCCAGGACCTTGTGCATGCGAGGCAAGAACTCTACCAACTGAACTATATCCCCAGCCCTGACCTCTGTTTAGTTCTAAGAACCCTGAAATAAACCATAAAATAACCAGAGTAAACATTTGATAAATTTTAAATAGAACTGATTTAATGTTATGAATTTTAATACAAAAATTTAAAAACTGCAATTTTCTGAATTGTACCAGAAAATGAATGCTAGACTAAGAAATAATATACAAGTTGTTCAGAAACACACCCAGGATATATAAAAAGTAAATATACAACAATGGTGACTTTAGAATCTGCATTTATTTAGTTATTAGTGTTAGAACTGGAAAAATAAAAAATAAAAATTTTTATCACATGGCATATGGATTAAATATTTAAAGGCAAAACATGAAAGCTTAAGAGTCTAGAAGTTTAGCTTATTTACATGAGCTTAGAAAAGGCACACAGACTAAGCATCATGGGGAGGGGAAAAGACCACAAAGGGAAAAACTGGTTAAGATTTAGTTCTATGATAATGTCAATCTCCTACACATTAAATAATTATATAAATTAAAACATAAGGCTAAGAAACTGGAAACAAATATTTGCAAGATGAAAAAAAAAAAACAGGTTAATTTGAAATTATATTATAAATTATATTGTAAAATTTGAAATTTTACAATATCATTTATAAGTAATCTCAGGCACACTGAATCACTGAGCCACATCCCCAGCACTATTTTATATTTTATTTAGAAACAGGGTCTCACTGAGTTGCTCAGAGTCTTAGTCTTTGCTGAGGCTGGCTTTGAACTGTGATCCTCCTGTCTCATCCTCCCAAGTTGCTGGGATTACAGGTGTGTATCACAGCGCCTACCAGGCAGGTTAATTCTTAATATATGTAAAACTCACAAAATGGTAAGAAAAAGAATATTAGAGAAACAGGCATGGATACAATTTTAAATGTAAATAGTTACAAACTTAAAATGTGTTCAATCTCAATAATAAAGGAGGATTATCAGCTATACTGCACACCTAAAATCCCAGAGACATGGGAGGCTGAGGTGGGAGGATTTCAAATTTGAGGCCAGTCTCAGCCACTTGGTGGCTCCAAATGAGAAAAAAAGGACTGAAGATACAGTTTAGTGGTAAAGAGACCCTGGGTTCAATTCCTATTGCCTCCAGGAAAAAAAAGAAAAAAGGAAACTAATTAGAATGGTAATGATGGTAAAGATTTTTTAAAAGATAATAAGTGTTAACAGGCATGCAAATAAATACTAAATGAGAATAAATTTACATATTTTTGGACAATCTGTTAATGTACACAGAATTTTCTAAAAATTCTGCATGCTGACTTACCAATTCCACTTCTGATAATTTACTATAAGAAAACTGTCACATGTGTTTGCATGTGATAATTATGAAGTAGCTATTAAATTATAGTTATACTAGATAATAGCTAAAGATACTAGGATGATCTTCAAAATGTTTTTTTTTTACTTGACAGACAATGAATAAATCAATGAATCAAGTGTTCAACAATAGAAACTATGCTAAATAATGGCATATTATATTGAAATAAGATGTAGAAATTTAAAATACAAAAGAAAATGTAATTATACAGGAAAACAATTTTGATAAATTGCTGAATGAAAGATCAGGTGATAAAACATTTGGTTCTGCAGGATACCACTTTTCAAATGGGAATACATTGAAAATTCATTGTGAGACAAAAATCTTTTTGCAACTCATTTTATAATATCATTTATAAGTAATCTCAGGGAGCCATGATGATCAACACTTTCTTAAAATACAAAAATCTGGTAAAAACAATTATTCACTTACTCTTCCAATTTCTGCAGTCCATGAAACAACAATGGTGTTTGGTACTGTTGTGGACAATCGGACAAGTGAGGTGATATTAATTGGTCGGCTGGGTCGCTTTGGTTCCACACCATTTTTAGTAGGTGGAAGGTAACCCTAAGAAAGAAATATAGTTTATTTATACTTATTATTCACACAACCATTTCAACTTTCATTTCTTAAAAACAAAAGGCAAATACCACCACAAAATCCTACAAATCATATACTCGAAAATATGAATGTTTTCATTACAAAGAGTGAACATTTTTATGAGTTTATTACGATTTCTCTAAACCACCTCAGTAAGCCTAAGAAAAACATGAGTGATAAAAATTCAAAATTTCTCAAATTTACGAATCAGCTTATATCAGTATATAATGAGTATTTTCAAGTGACCAAACAGTTCCCATCCTCCTCCCCTAAGTAAGGAACCGCATTGTTCAAATCTCCATTCTACCACAGATTTACAGTTTAACATAAATATTGTTGAGATTTTATTGAAACAAATTCTCCCTGTTTTCCAACATAACACCAAAGGTACCATGTCCAACTTCAAATCCTAAACTTTATCTCCATAGCTGTCATAGCTGCTAAGTGTACACAATTGGTACAAGTGTTGCAGCCAGTTGTAAAAATAAATATACAAAATAAAAATATTTTCCTAACAAAAAACTATAATTAACAACAACAGCTGTGATTACTTATTTGATAGTTATATTGATAATGTATATTAAAAATAACATTAAGGTTTTAGGACTTACTGGAAGGCTGCACGGTTTTGTATTCACTTTCACACAAAGATTAGGTGGGAAGTGATCTTCTTGTGGACAACTGGTTTCAGATAAACAAAACCTAAACAATAAAGGTTAAGTTTAATTTCCTTTATTAAGGGATAACCTAACTAATATTTTTGTTTAAGACCTAACTTAAAAGATGATCAACTTACAAACAACAAAAAGGGGAAAATTAAAAACTGGACATTTCACACAATGAACAGCATTAGAATACAGTCGGTGCTAGAACAACAAGATTGAACTGCAGGGGTCTACTTATAAGCAGATTCTTATATTTTTACTTTTGGTGTTGGAGATTTTTGACAATCTGAACACACTCAAAAACTAAGCAGCCTGAAAATGTAAATAAATAAATTAATTAATACATTAAAAGTTAAGCATAAGGTATACGTGGATAGCTGAGTATGATGGCACACTTCTTTAATCCCAGCTATTTGGGAGGCTGAGGCAGGAGGTTGCAAGTACAAAGCCAGCCTCAGCAATTTAGTGAGGTCCTAAGCAACTCAGTGAGACCCTGTCCCCCCCCCCCAAAAAAGGGGGGGCTGGGGATATGGCTCAGAGGTTAAGTGCCCCTGGTTCAATCCCTGTCCTCTGCCCCCCACCAATTAAAGGGGCCATTTAAATTATTACATATAAATATTTCATTCTGGGGAACATAGCAAGAGCCTATCTTAAAATAAAATGAAATAAAAGGGGCTGGAGATATAGCTCAATGGCAGTGTGCTTATACAGTATGTGCAAGGCCCTCCTGGTTCAATCCTCAGTACTACCCCAAAATTTAAAAGTTTAAAAAAAAATGTAGGTAATTATCTATTTTATCATTTACTACAATGAAATACAAAGTTAAATTTATGCACATAAATAGACTTTACACATGGTACCATACTTAGTCAAAGGATAAACACACATGAAGATGCTTAACTACAAATTAACTCTAGTACATTCTATACTACTGTAATAATTTTGTAGGCACTTCCTGTTGCTACTGCAGTGAGCTTAAGTATCTGTTTAAAAGGCACTGTGATTTAAAAAAAAAAAAAAAAAAAAGAAAGCCCTGCAATGCTAATCTCTGTCCCTGGAGTAAATTATCTATGATAGTAAAAGGTGTTAATTGACTGTTTAAGGTTATCAGTAAGGCCCAACACTAATGTCAACAATTATTAAGTAGTTCAGTTTTCAGGGAGTCAAGTTATATAATTTTTTTTTTTTTGGGTATCAATCTTCTGGTCTCAGCCTCCCAAGCTGCTGGGAGGCTTACATGTGTGTACCACCATGCTCAGCTATACAAAGATTCTTGATGTGGGGGCGGGGGAAGGCTGGGAGATTGGCTCCATTAGCTCCCAACCCTAATTATTTATGAGTTAATTAAAAATAATTGTCAACTATCAGATTGAGCAATCACAACTATCACACTGTAGCTGTCTTCATGATAACTGTTGTTTATTTAAGTATGTTCTAAGGAGTGCTAGCTGTTCAGGTATTAACAGATGTTAAAAAGAAAAAAGTTCTGTACTTAAATAAAACTAAAAAATTCTGATTCAAAACAATTAAAATTATGTAATATGGAACTTCTTGGTTTTAAATAGGCTCATGTACATTATGGATCTCTAAAAAGATGACAGAAAACATAGTATTTCTAAAATGTGTCCATGAAATGCTTTTTGGTTCTCAGCAGAAAACACTAAAAATGTTGTACCTAGGACCAAGGTCTTATCCTTAGCAATAAGTTCTGTCTACTAAGCCAAAGTATTCCTTTATTTTTTGAGAACTGAAGATGCTGAATAATAACATCACTTATGTTATAGCTACATGAATTTAAAATAATATTTTAGGAACTCACTAAAATATTTATATCTAAATTAAATGCATAAGATTTTGGGGAAACCAAGGTTAGCTATATAATTTATAAATCCCCACTCTATTCATTCATAGATATAAAAATAAATTATTTCTTTGCTATTAAAGACATCTATTAATTATTAATTCCTATTCCCAACATACACCTGAGACTCATTCCACTTTTATAGAATGCTCACAGCACCTTTGATATATGGTATGGGGAATCCTATCTCTGAAGTCTGAAATATTCATCATTTGCAAACATATTCTATAAATACCTTTGGTATAAAACCATAACCCGCCAATCATGAAATCTGGGTGTGGGGATGGTTCAAAAAATTGGAGAAAGTTTTCTATGTAAAATTTTATGAGCACATATATATGTTCATTTTTAGAGAAGACAATCCATAGCTTCTAACAGATTCTCAAAGTCATTACAGAGCATAAAAAAGTGAAGAATTACTGATACCTACATGATTTTTTTAGAAATATACTTAGCAAACAGACATCAAAGCTCACAGAACCATCTCTAACTCCAGCAGGACCTTCCATTACAGGCTAAATTTTTATACTTCAACAGTAAGAGGATGTTAGAGTTTCCAATTACTTCAAAGCATGGTCAATTTAAAACATAAACACTGGCTGTCTGAAGCTATAGAAAAAGAATAATTTATAGAGAATTTGACTCCTATTCCATGAGGTAAAAAGTGAAATCTAAACCACTTCAACAATCTGAAAGGGAAAAAGATAAAAAGAGAATAATAACAGAAAGTTTCAGCTGGGTGTGGGGTATATGCCTGTAATCCCAGTGAACTGGGAGGCTGAAGCAAGAGGATTACAAATTCAAGGGGAGGCTCTGTAACTTAATGAGAGCCTGTCTCAAAAATCAAAAAATAGCCAGGAGCAGTGGTGTATGCCTGAAATCCCAGCAGCTTGGGAGGCTGAGGCAGGAAGATTTCAAGTTCAAAGCCATCCTCAGCAACTTAGGGGGGACCCTAAGCAACTTGGAGAGACCCTGTCTCTAAATACAAAATAGGGCGGGGAATGTGGCTCAGTGAGTGCCCCAGAGTTCAATCCCCAGTACTCAACCCCCAAAATAAATAAATAAAATTGTAAGAGGCTGGGCATGAGGCTTAGTGGTTTGGTACCCCTGGGTTCAATCCTTGGTATGCCCCACCCCCAAAAATACACAAATTAAAATAGACTAGGTGCCTAATAGAGAAAATGTTGACCTTAATTCTGATAAAATTATTTATGTTTTAGACAAACATTTATAATGAGAATAACTTAAATAATACATTGGGGTTACTGGCTTAACCATAGAGGGAGGGGATGAGATGAGACTATTTTATTAAAACACAAGGAATCAAACACACACACACACACACACACACACACACACACACACAACACACGGGTTTGTGGCTCAGTAGTAGAGCAACTGCCTAGCTTGTGTGAGGCACTGAGTTCGAGTCTTAGCACCACATATAAGCAAATAAATAAAGATCCATCAATAGCTAATAGAAATATTTTAAAAACACACACATAAAAATCACATAACAGATACCAAATAAAACAAAACAAAAATTTATCAAGTTCTGGAGATAAATTTGAATTATCCATTTTTAACTACCATGATTCCCTTGGATAGGATGTGGAGAAAAGGGAACATTCCAACACCGTTGATGGGATTAATTAGGACAAGTACTTTGGAAATCAGTATAGGGGGGGGGGGGAAGAAAATCAGTATAGAGGTTCCTCAAAAGATTAGGAATGGAACCGCTATATGACCATTAAATCACTCCTCAGTATTTGTCCTAAAGAATTGAAGTCATCATGCTACAGTCATATATGCATACCCATATTTATAGCAGCACAATTCACAACAGCCAAATTATAGAACCAGCCTAGGTAACCATCAACAAATGTATGAATAAAGAAAATGTGGTGGTGGGGTTGGGGGGTGGTGGTGGTGGTGGTGGTGATGGTGTGTGTATGTGTATGTATAGGCAATGGAGTTTTGTTTGGCCATAAAGAAAAATGAAATTATGCCATTTGCAGAAAAATGGATGAAACCTAAGAAAATTATGTTAAGCAAACTAAATCAGTTCAGAAGGTCAAGGGTCATTGTGTTTTCTCTCATACATGGAAGTTAGAGAGGAAAAAGGAAAAGAAAGGTGAAGGTGGAGCTCATGAAAAATCAAAGATGAGTAGGAAAAAGGAATAAAGGAGTGGGTGGCAGGGAGGGAGAAGGAAGTGCTGGGGAGTGATATTGGCCAAATTATACTGCTATATTATGAGTATGTAACAATAAATCCCATTACAATCAGCAACTATACAATGCACCCAAAAAATGTGGAAATAAAGAAGATTCCCTTGGACTCTGAATTTGACTGCTGATCTATTTTAGAAAGATGACAGTGTTTCAAAATATGAACCATATGTTGCTGCTTTAAAGAAGGCATGCATATTAATGTAAAATAATAACTAGGTCTTTTATTCTAGAACTATAGTTTTCAAGGTTTACTTTGGTCTTAGAATGCTTTCTTCAGGAGGAAGGGAACCCACACTTCAATTATGCAAACATAAAAGAAAGAAAAGGTAGCACTATTTGGTTCCAAATATGTATGTATTTGTAGTAGTGGGTAGTAAAAGGGAAGGGATAATGGCAGTCAGAGTGTGGGACCCAAAGGGTGGCTCCATGCAACAATTTGAGAACTACTTTTTTAAAGGATAATGCCACATAACATTATGTCCGAACTGTAAAGTAAATGGCTGAGACAGATAATATAGAAGATTGCAGCAATTCCTAATTTTATTTTGAAGACATGAGAATTTTGTACTTTATTCAGTCTTTATCATAGTCTTCCTTGAGAGAGGATACCGTATACCTTTTAAATAGAATAATTTTTGAAAGTGCCTTCTAAAACTAAGATTATCCACTAGTTTACTTGGGTAAGGTTCTGTTGTATATTACTTTTATTTTCACATACCCCCTACCCCATACTGCAGATTGAATCAACGCAAGCAGCACTCCACCAGGGAACTACACCACCAGACCTTCCTAAAAACTTTGAGACAGGATCTTGCTAAATTGCTCAGATTGGCCTTGAATTTGTGATTCTCCTGCCTCAGCCTCCCCGCAGTTGGGATTATAGGCCTTTAACCACCACACCTAGCTGTCAAATTGTTTTATAACATAAATTTTTAAATTTTTTTTTTAAATTTAAAGCTAATAACCATAGTCATATCCCTTTTAGAATCTTCAACTCAAATCTCTGTTTTTCACTCACCAATTTAAAGACTAGATCAGATAAGACATAGTGGGGCGAGGGGTTTTTAGAGAAGACTAAAGGAACATTGGTTTGTGTAGAGGGGAGTGAGGGAAGGGATGGGGCTATGTATAATTACACTATAGGAATGACTCTGCACATGTACAACCAGAGGAATGAGAAGTGCTCCATTTGTGTACAATATGTCAAAATGCATTCTACTATTAAATAAATAAATAAAGACTAGATCAGAGGTTTTCACAGTGCTCCATGAGATACAGAGCAGGAATTTAGATCTCTTTCCTAACTTACTACTAAATTAATAATTTGTACATTTGATTTAGCATCTGATTATTGAGACTAAGCTGTTTATTTTCCCCATGATATAGGGTAAATAACTTACTGAGGAAAATAAACTATTTCCTCTTCTACCTCCTATTTCAGTTAAGAACAATGTAGAATAGCTGGGTTTGTACACTGACAGTCATTGAATAATCAGAGCAGCATAAAATTGGTTTATATAAGTAAGAGATTATTATAAAAGTTTCCTGGTAATTCTAGAATGAAATGATTGGGCTATTAAAAAAAACTAAATAAGGAGCAACTGTGAACTCAATGGTGGAAATTTTTCTGATCGCCACTAAAAACTTTCAAGAGATTTAAATGTTTGATTTAAAATATATAGTACAAAGCAAATTAGAATACTTGGTGTTTGTAAGTCCATGGGATAACTACAAACTTAAGTACTAGTTCCTTATCTACAATTTTGCCTCTTATGCAGTAAGATCCTTCCTCTTAAGACTGAATATTTCTAAGAGCTGACCACTATGATACTTTAAAATATCATTTGCTAGAACTTCTTAACCAACTGAGGGCAACCAAGGTGGAGAAATGTAGTTAAATATGCAACACACTACTTGCTAAACTAAATCTAAAATTACATAAATATTAGGACATCTCTTAACAGGAGAATTTCCTTACCCAAATACCTATGCCCAATATTTCCAATACATTTATTAAAAAATCGGGTAATTTTTAAAATAAATCTTTAGGGAATATTATCTTTTAAACTCTGAATGTGTACTATAGTCAACACTGTACCTTAATTGGACCTGCACTGTGAAGTCACATTTGGTCCCAGAAATATCCCTAAAATAGAATAAGAATTACAGTTATTTTCAAAATATGTACGTGGAAGCTGATTCAAAGATGCATTCTAGAGAAGTTTTTCAAATTATCAGAGATGTAACTATTCTTAAAGTAAGTAACAGACTATAATAATATTTTCAACACTATAATTTGTATGACAACTAACATTAACTTGCTCAACACATTGTTTTTAAAAAATCACTTTATCAAAGGCCAAACTGCAAATTATATCTGAGGACAACTTACATGGAACTACTGATTTGTTGCACTTGTTGTGGTGTCAATGCAAATGCAAAACAGGTTTCTCGAAAGCGCTGACTGTTGTCTGATGCTAAAGAAGACAAGAATTATAATTTTAACTGTTAGGTATAGATACAGAAGACAATAGCAAAAAAGCACAGGTCTTTAATTCACTGAAACATATTCTAGAATTTAGATACCAAGATAATTAAAGCACTGAAAAATAAGAAGTATGCTATTATAATATAATAAACACAAAGATACAAAATGACTAATGTCAAAAACTAATGCATTGATTAGAATTCAGAAAATAAGTAAAGATGAATAAAAAATGATCACATAATGTATGCACACATTAAGAACATGTATAAAAACATATTGATGTTTAATTTTACTTAAAATAGAAGAAACTCATTTAAAGATTCATGGTTTATGAGTTCATAACAATATCTGCCTTGAGACCTACCATGACAAGATGGCATTCAATATTAAAGGCAAATGAAGAGTTTCATCGTCTCCCATTTAACTATTATCATACAAGTTTTATATAATAAATATCATATATAGCTTCTCTTATTCTTTGATGACTTCACTTCAATGTTTGCTTGTTATTATCTCGAAGAAGGAAAGAATTATAAGAAGGGAAGGAAAGAGAGAGGAAGTGATGGAAGGGCACAGCAAAGGGAAAGAGAAAAAAACATCAAGTGAACACAGGCTGGAGCAGGGACTCTTAAGCTATGCTGGCTCTTTCTGTACTGCGGATGGAAGGTAGGGTTGATCTATCCCTGAGCTACATCAAGATTCATTTATTTATTTACTCATTTATTCATTCATTCATCCCTTTATGGGTATGAGGATGACTGAACCCAAGGATGCTTAAACTCTGAGTCACATCCCCAGCCCCCTTTTTCTTTTTAATTTTTATTTTGAGATCAGTTCTCATTAAGTTGCTAAGGGTGTCTGAATTCTGGCTCATCCTGCCTCAGCCTCCCAAACTGCTGGGATGACAGGAATATACCACCATGCAGGGCTAATCTTTTTATTTGGGAACAGGGTATTGCTTTGATCACCCCAAGCTGACCTTGAAATTCATGCTGGCTCTTTCTATGATATGAGAACATAAGGAGAAGGTGTCAGTTTGAGGCCAAGAAGAGGCCTCTCCCCAGACATCCTGATCCTGGACTTCTAGCCTCTAGATCCTGAGCAACAAATTTCTGTTTACAAGCAAAAAATAAAATAAACCATGCTGTGTGATTAACAATAGTTCTACTGGCTTTCCCTGTATATACATGTGTGCATCCATACAGGTGCACATGTATGTATATATTTACATACACACATGTATACATATGTGTAAATGTACAAACACAAATGTATAGAATATAATCTCAGTTCTTGGCACAAAGAAGCAATGGAGGACTATTATTTGAGTAAAGGAATACAAAAATCTAAGAAATATCAGATTAAACTTCTTAAATAGTCCTTTTCCAAGGCAATTTCCTGAGAATAAAGGGCCAAGGAGTTCCTGGCCTGTGAGTCGCTTAAGACATGCTAGAAAAGCAAATGAGGTTGGCTACTTCAGTTTCTTGTTTAAACTGGGTTTGATACTATACTATTTGCAAAGCAGAACTTCCTATACAACTGCCACCCAAATTATAGTATGTCATATCTAAAAATCTGTACAAACTGGGCATGGTGGTGCATGCTTGTAATCCTAGTGGCTCGAGAGGCTGAAGCATGAGAATGGTGAGTTCAAAGACGGCCTCAGCAATTTAATAAGACCCTGTCTCTAAATAAATATAAAAAGGCCTAGTGATGTAGCTCAGTGGTTAAGTATCCTTAGGCTCAATTCCTAGTACCAAACAAACAAACCCTGTATAAAATATATCACTTATAAAACAAATGAAAAGGTGTCCTGATATAAAATTTCGTCTCAATGTGTGTGTGTGTTTGTTTGCTTTCCCCTTGATACTGAGATGTGAACCCAGGGGTTCTCTACCACTGAGGTACAGCTCCAGCTCTTTTAAATCTTTCTATTTTAGATAGGGTCTCATTAAATTACTGAAGCTGTCCTTGAACTTGTGGTCCTCCTGCCTTGGCCTGCTTAGTTGTTGTTAGGATTATAGGTGTGTACTTCCTGCACCCTGTTACCAGTATCTCTTAAAGGTCATATTTGTGTTTCTGCTTTATGTGCTGCGAGAAGGCTTTTTCCTGAAAGAATCTATCACCAAGATCAGCTGCTAATCAGAAAAGGTTATCTTAATTGTGAAGTGTCAATCTGGCAATGGCCAATAACTAAGGGCCACAATGTAGAAAAGCAAAAATTTCCCTGACAGCAATGTGACTAGCTCCTTTGCTTTTCTGAGAATATAGCTCCATAAAGATTCTAGTCCAGTAAGCTTAGACTAATTTAAATCTTTGGCTCCATTATAAAACAGTGCTAAAGTAATTTCCCAAGTACAAAAATTTACATTCTCTATAGAGGCAAAATTTCAGATTCATTTTAGAATATATAACTATAGTGTTTGTTACAAACTGATTTAGAAAGAGATTATGGCTGAAATAATGAGAATAGTTTTTGTGCCGAACAGAGAAATCAGGTTTATTACTTAATAATGTCTTATTTCTCTTTATATAGAGATTGTAATGCTCATGGGCTTGCAATTATGTATTTGGAAAACTGCTTCTCACACTGTGGTTTTCAGGCTTAATTCTACTATGAATGACAGTGAGGACTTTATAGTTTTGGTTTAAGATAGTTATCTAGAAATCTTTCAGGGACTAGCAAAAAGCTAGTAGCTCAGTGGTACAGTGCTTACATAGCATGTATGAGACCCTGGGATCAATTCCCAGCACTGCAAAAATAAAATTAAATGCTTTTCTAAAGTGATTTAAGCTACCACTAACCCTTCCAGAAAAATTCACACCAAAAAAAAAAAAAAAAAAAAAATCACAACATCCATCCAAAACAACTAACAATATTTGTGGCATGCATTTCAGAAGGTACAAGAGGCAATTCATAGGGATACAGGAAAAAATATCTGTAAAATATTGAAACATAAAAATGTAAATGTTAGATTTTTACATAGATCTAATTTATAAAAATTTAAAATTTTATGCAAAACCTTACTTACCCTTTTTAAACTTCTATTTTTTTCTGTTTTTAACATACATGATATTAGTGCAATGGTAACTCCTCTGAAACTCAATTTTGTCATCTGAAAATCAGGCTAATGTCTTTTCATATATGGCATATGCCCAAGAATTTTGCTGAGGGGTACATTTGATCAGTAAGTTTGCAGATGACTGATTTGGAGTCCAACCTTCCCTTCAACATTTCTATTTATTTTTAATTAGAGATGATAGAGGAGGAGGAGCCATTACTTTGTCAGGAAGAAGATGGCTGGTGATGAATCATTTAATAGTAAGAAAGCTTACAGCCAAATAGAGAATAGCAAAATATATTAGAAAGAAGAGACTACATAGACCTGGTTTTCCACTTATTGGCCATGTAACCTTAAGTACTTACATACTGTGAATCTGTTTCCTCTAATATTTTAACACTCCCATGGGGTTATTTTGAAGATAATAAGTAATATATTTAAAACAACCAACAATTTCCTATCTGCTCATTTTTCTACTTATGTCCCTGATTAAATCAAAATATATAGTGTTGTAGCTTTTACCCATTGATGCGGTACAGAACTGGCCTAAATGCACTATCCAGTGATAACCATTCTTCAAATATCTGAAGACAGCTTTAATGTGCCCCTTCCTTTCTATCCCCTCTTCCCACTACATTTCAGATGATCACTAGCCTGATCTTCTCTAGAAATACCCCTCGTTGTCACAATTTTTAAAGTGATAGCTAAAACTGAACATACTTTGTTAAAACCTGTATTATTTATTCAAAATATAGGCTGCCCTTCTATATTGGTCCACCCCCACAGGAGGATTATACCTCCAGTGCAACTAACATCTTCCTTCCACTCAATGAAAAATGAGTGGAAGCATACAACTTGCAGCAGACAAAGCTTTAAGAGCCATCCTGTGTTTTGTCTTACTTTTCCTTCTTCCTTGATCCCAGAGGAAAGAACACAGCAAAGTCATAGTGCAACTGTAAGTAATATATAAGTGAGAAATGAACTTTAGTTGTTAGCCACTGAGATTTCCAGCTGCTTGAAAGTGACTGATAAATTATTCCAGGTGTGATATGCATATTAACTGTTATCATCTGGTATTGCTTATCTATCCAACAATCATAAAGAAAAGATGTAAGTCCCCTTTTTAGATGATGAAGTTCAGACTCAAGTACTAACAGGTCAACTGGGTGTGGTGGGGTATGTCTGAAATCCCAGCAGCTCAGGAGGCTGAGGTAGGAGGATAGAGAGTTCAAAGTCACTCTCAGCAAAAGTGAGGTGCTAAGCAACTCAGTGAGAGATCCTGTCTCTAAATAAAATACAAAATAGGGCTGAAGATGTGGCTCAGTGTTCAAGTGCCCGAGTTCAATCCCTTATACCAAAAATAAAAATAAAAATAAACAAGTACTAACAGGTCAACGTTACACACTTGTAAGTATAAGAACTAAAACTAGAATTTATATCTACATGCCTCTCATTTCTAAAGCCCATGCTTTATTTACAAAAAAGTCTATTAGCACTAGGCACATTGGCACAAGCCTGTAATCCCAGAGGCTCGGGAGGCTGAGGCAGGAGGATCTTGAGTTCAAAGACAGCCTCAGCAAAAGCAAGGCACTAAACAACTCAGTGAGAGACCCTGTCTCTAAATTAAATACAAAATAGGAATGGGATGTGGCTCAGTAGTAAAGTGCAATCTTTATTATGTTTGAAATACTGTATTGTATTCTAACAGGGGACACATGAAATTTTCAATTAATTCTGATTAATCATTTAGGCTGATCCTAAATTTTCACCATTTGAAACAACTCTGTGAACATCTTTGGGTTCATGGGTTTGTTTTTAGAAAAGTGGGGGGGATAGTATTTTCTTTTGGTCAATTCCTAGTTACCAAGATTTTAAGATCAAAAAGTACGGTTATTTTTATGAAATCTTCTATATCACATTTCTAGTTTTTGTTTTATATTTGCAGTACTGAAAGTAAACTCAGGGCCTTCAGCATACTAGGCAAGTTCTTTACCAATAAATGACATCCTCAGCCCACAAATGTGCTTTTCAAATGGTTGTTTTAAATATAAGATCATTAGCAATTTATGCATCTAATAATTGCACTAAGTCTGTCCAGTATGGGAGTTGTCACTAATTTAATGATTGATCAAGATCCTGGTAGAAGTTCAATTTGCATGTAAACATTTTCCATTTATTTTTGTTGACTGTCCTATTTAATTACCCAATCTTGTTCTGTATCTGTATATATGTTTCCATAGGGTATCATATATAAGAATATTAAAACCCTTGGAAATCTGCAACAAATACTTCTCCCAGTCTACTTTTTAAATTTTTCATTTTGGCTACATTTATGGATGACCAAAAGTTAAATTTTTATATAGTCTATGCACTCTGTTGACCATCTTCTTTTAAAATTCTTTCTACTAATTCTAAGCTTATTTGATTCTTTTCTTATATTCAATCAGCACACAATTAAATAACCCTCCCTTCCCTATAGAAATGTTTACTTCTTTGATCATATATTAGATCTTTATTCCCAAAGTGTTTCATTTCTGGATTATCTTCCCATTGATCTTTTTTTTCATAGTGTTAGTATGGCTGTTATAAATCCGTTATGTTTTAATCTCTTATCATTATGTTTCACAATATTAATTTTTTCAGAACTTTTAGATGGAATTGAGACATAATCATTTAGATAAATTTTCAAATATGTTATGATTTTTAAAGCCCAATGGAATTTTAAGTAGAATTACAATAAACCTATGAATTATTGTCAGAACTGATATCTTCACAAATTAATCTTTCTTGTCTTGGAATACTATACCTGTGTCCATTTATTGATATCCTTAAGGATTTATTTCCATTACATAAATTAGTTACATAGTTTCCATTAATATCATTCTTAGCAAAAAAAAAAAAAAAAACAGGAAAAATAATTCATATAATGGAACACTCTGCAATCAAAAAAGAATCAAGATGATTTCTATATATTATATAGGAATGAACTCTTCAAAACACACATTAAAGTGGCAAAGACAAGATTTTTTGTCTGTGTGAGAGAAAAGACAAAAATATATAAAGCCATTGGCATTCGAGAAAAATGAAAGGATAAATAAAAAATTAATTAAAAATGGTAACCTATGGGAGTCAGGGAATGGGACAGGGAACAGGGAGAAAAATGAGACTTTTGCATATACTCCCCCATCCACCCAGTACTGGGATTGAACCCAGGACCTTATGATGCTGGGTTGGCACTGTACCACTGAGCTATATCTCCAGTCCTTAAACTCTAAATTTTAAAATGGTTTTATAGTTTTACTTTCAAATCAAGTTCAAAAGATAAAATTAAGGTAAAATGAGTATTTAAAATGATTTAAACATTTATGATGTTTTTTAATAGAATTCATTTTGGTTGTTATTCAAAGTGCTTTATTATATAATACTGACTTGTTTTTCTAAGTTCTATTCTCCACTCAAAAATGAACTTAAAATGACTCTTTTAAGTTTTATATAGCTAATTCCTTAGGATTTGTAGATAGGTCAGCCTTCCCTTAACTACAAAGTAGGAAAACTTCTCTAACATTTACACTTTTCTTATTCATGTCTTAATCACATAGGCTAGAACTTCAAAAAGAATGTTTATAGGCATAGTGCTCTAGACATACTTGTTTTGCCCTAAAATTTGACATATCTTTTTTTTTCAATTTTTATTGTTGGTTGTTCAAAACATTATATAGTTCTTGATATATCATATTTCACACTTTAATTCAAGTGGGATATGAACTCCCATTTTTACCCCATATAAAGATTGCAGAATCACATCAGTTGCACATCCATTGATTTACATATTGCCATACTAGTGTCTGTTGTATTCTGCTGCCTTTCCTATCCTCTACTATCCCCCCTCCCCCCCTCCCCTCCCCTCTTCTCTCTCTACCCCCTCTACTGTAATTCATTTCTCCCCCTTATATTTTCCCCCTTTCCCCTCACTTCCTCCTGTATGTAATTTTGTATACCCCTGAGGGTCTCCTTCCATTTACATGCAATTTCCCTTCTCTCTCCCTTTCCCTCCCACCTCTCATCCCTGTTTAATGTTAATCTTCTTCTCATGATTTTCGTCCCTACTCTGTTCTTAATTACTTTCCTTATATCAAAGAAGACATTTGGCATTTGTTTTTAAGGGATTGGCTAGCTTCACTTAGCATAATCTGCTCTAATTCCATCCATTTCCCTGCAAATTCTATGATTTTGTCATTTTTGATGCAGAGTAATACTCCATTGTGTATAAATGCCACATTTTTTTTTTTATCCATTCATCTATTGAAGGGCATCTAGGTTGGTTCCACAGTCTTGTTATTGTGAATTGTGCTGCTATGAACATGGATGTAGCAATGTCCCTATAGTGTGCTTTTTTTTTTTAGGTCTTTAGGGAATACACCGAGTAGGGGAATAGCTGGGTCAAATGGTGGTTCCATTCCGAGCTTTCCAAGAAATCTCCATACTGCTTTAAATGTACAAGTGAACCCTTTTCCCCACATCCTCGCCAGCACTTGTTGTTTGACTTCCTAATGGCTGCCAATCTTACTGGAGTGAGATGGTATCTTAGGGTGGTTTTGATTTGCATTTCTCTGACTGCTAGAGATGGTGAGCATTTTTTCATGTACTTGTTGATTTGACATATCTTTAAATACTTTTAGTTCTTAAAAAAATCACCTGAAAACTGCTTTAAAATTTACACACCTGCGAATTTATTCCCAGTAAGAATGTTTCTAAAGCACATCCACTACTAAGACCATGCCTAGGGCTGGGGATGGAGCTCAGTGGTAGAATGCATGTTTCCATTTAAACCCCTCAAAGCCAATGCATTCTCAAAGAGTGAGACTTCAGGGTTCTCACCTCAGTTCCGAAATTTAATAATTGTGTGACCTTAGGAGATATGTTAGACCTCTCCATTCCTCAGTTTATTTATCTATGTCACCCTAGAATCACCTGATTATTTCTTCGATGATAAAACAGTAACACGTAGAATAGTGCATACCCAATAATAAACACTCAATAAATGTTAGCTCTTAATAAATCTAGTGAATTAATATATTTCCTAATATTGAACCACTTAGAAATTCTGAGAATAAGCTTGTTCCTTCAATATTCTGATAAATTCTACTTGTTAATATTTTAAAGAACAGAACTGTTTTCAAAAGTGAAACTGAAAACTGAATGATAGGGAGGGACTAGGAGAGGGGGAGGGAGAGGGAGAAAGAGGGGGGGTGGGGGGAGAGAGGGAGAGAGCCTCATGCACATATATATAAAATGTTGCATTTCTTTGTTTTTGTTTTTGGCTTGTTTGCTTACTTCCTTTATAATTGAGAACACTTTGTAGTTTACAGAAATTACCTGCTCCTGAAAAAAATTTTCAATAATTTACCAATAAATATATCAAACCAGAGTAGTTCTTTACTAACAGTCTCAAGCTATTTACCAGTATATTCAGTTTTTATTATGCTTACATAACATCCCATGTAGAAAAAAAGCCTGGAATTTGGAAACTTCATGAGGATTCTGAAATATATTAGCACAAAATTGTGCTAACATTTCTTCCCTAATGTTTGTATATATATTTTCCTTTTATGTGATTTATATCCATTTTTTGGTGGTTATCTAAGGTTGGGGGTTGGAGGGGAAGACTGAGAGAGATTGATCAATGAGTACTGAGTTACTAAAGTTAGATCGGAGTAAAAAATTCTGGTGTACTACTGCAATGTATTGACTGTAGATAACAATACTGTACTGTATATTTCAAAAAGCCAGAGGATGAAGCAGGAGAATCACAAATTCAAAGCCAGAGTTAAAAACTTAGCAAGACCCTGTTTCAAGGTGCGGGTAGGGGATATGTGGCTCAGTGGTAAAGCGCACCTGGGTTCAATCTGGGCACCAAAAATAGGAACAATTTGGGGGAGGGAGGGTACAGGTAACCAGGGATTAAACCCAGGGCCGCTTTATCACTGAGCCACATCCCCAGCCCTTTTTATTTTGAGACAGGGTCTCACTAAGATGCTTAGGACCTCACTAATTTACCAATGCTAGCTTTGAATTTGTGGTCCTCCTGCTTTAGTCACTAGGATTATACAAATATGCCACCAAACCCTGCTTGAATGTTTTCATCATGAGATGAAATGAAAAAAGATATGTTAAGCCTGATTTTACCATTATACAACATATACATGTATCAAAATATCATCTGCATTCTGTAAATATGTATAATTTTATGTTTTATGTATCAATTAAAAATATCTGGGGGGGGGTGCTGGGGATTGAATCCAGGCCTTGTGCATGGGAGGCAAGCATTCTACCAACTGAGCTATAACCCTGGCCCTAAATTTTTTTAAAAGATTGAATTTTGAGAATATCTTTTCAGGGGCTGGAGTTGTGGGTCAGTGGTAGAGCACTTGCCTGGCATGTGTGAGGCCCTGGGTTCGAACCTCGGCACCGTATAAAAATGAATAAAAAATCCACTGACAACTAAAAAATATTTTAAAAAAGAGAGAACATTTTTTCATTTCAACACACACAAATTCTCTAATCTACCTCTATGACTACAAAGTGTCCACTATATATACACAACTTTAAATTTTTTTTTACTTTTATGATTATATTTTTCCTATTTCTATTTTTATTAAATTTAAAACTAAATTCTTGGTTCTTCACCTTTTGAAATGAAATGGATATAGTACACTTCTTCCTTTTCATGTAATGCCTTGTTTTTATAATCCAGCTTTTTAACTTCATGTTTTAACTCTTTTAACACACTCAGCAATAACTTCAAGTTTGTGCTGTTTTGAACTAGATATTGTCTTTATAGTCAAGTGTATATAGTTCTATCACAATATTTCAGACAACTAGGTTTAATCATATTCTCTAAATATTTAAAAGATATAAAACTCAACAAATATATGTTATATATTCAAAGGTTTTAGTCTGTTTTCACCATTGGTTAACGTTATTTATCTTTGCGTTTAGTTTTCTGTGAGAAAAAAAAAAATCTGTATTTTAGATTTTCTTATATAAATTTTTTTCTTATCTAATTATACCTATCATACATTCTGGGACTATTTCTAAAATTTGTCCTCTATACCAATGATTTTCTACATTATCTATTTTCCACGTTCAAAAGAGATTTAATTTTGGCTACTATGTTCCTTTTCTTTTTTTATTAGACTCCTAAAGGGCAAGACATAAAATCAAGAATCAATAAATGGGATGGATTCGAACTAAAAAGCTTCTTTTCAGTAAAAGAAACAATCACCGAGGTGAAGAGAGAGCCTACAGTATGGGAGCAAATTTTTACCACACACATATCAGAGCACTTATCTCCAGGATATATAAAGAACTCAAAAAACTTAATACCAAAAAAAAAAAAAAAAAAAAAAAAACCCAAACAACCCAATCAATAAATGGGCTAATGAACTGAACAAACACTTATCAGAAGATACACATGTGATCAACAAATATATGAAACAGTGTTCAACATCTTTAGTAATTAGAGAAATGCAGCTCAAAACTACTCTTATGATTTCATCTCACCCCAGTCAGAATGGCAGTTATCAAGAATACAAGCAATAATAAATATTGGAGAGGATGTGGGGGAAAAAGTACACTCATACATTGCTGGTGGGCTTTCAAATTGGTGCAACCACTTTGGAAAGCTGTGTGGAGATTCCTCAGAAAAGTTGGAATGGAACCACCATTTGACCCAGCTATCCCACTCCTCCGTTTATACCCAAAGGACTTAAAATCAGCATAGTATAGTGACATGACCACACCAATGTTGATAGCAGCTGAATTCACAATAGCTAAACTGTGGGACCAACCTAGATGCCCATCAATAGATGAGTGGATAAAGAAACTGTGGTATATATTCACAATGGATTATTACTCCACATTAAAAGAGAATAAAATTGTGGCATTTGCAGGTAAATGGATGGAGTTGAGAATATTATGCTAAGCAAAGTAAGCCAATCCCCAAAATCTAAGGGCAGAATATTATCTAACTGGCAGATGCTGATCTATGATGGGGTGGGGGGTGTCCCATGGGAAGAATGGAGGATCTTTGAATTGGGCAAAGGGGAGGGTGGGGAGGGGTTATGAGCGTACGAAAGATGGTGAAATGAGATGGACACATTACTCTAGGTATATATATGATTGCACGAATGGTGTGTCTCTACACCACATACAGAGAATTGAAATGTTGTACTCCATTTGTGTACAATGAATTCAAATGCATTCTATCATGTACAACTAAGTAGAATAAAATTATAATAATTTTTTAAATTTTTTCTTCTATTCTACTGATCTCCCTTCTATTTTCATGAGATCTACCATCCCTACACACACACCTTTTTCTTTTTCTCTCTAGCTTCCACACACAAGAGAAAATATATGACTTTCTGAGTTTGGCTTATTTTGCTTAACATAATGCTCTCAAGTTCCATCCATTTCCTGCATATGATAAATTCATCATTCTTTATGGCTGAATGAAACTCCATTATGTGTATATATAGCACATTTTCTTTATCCAATCATCTGTTGATGAACACCCAGGCTGGTTCCATAATTTGACTATTGTGAAATGTACTGCTATAAATATGGGTATGTACGTATGACTACAGTGTGCTTACTTTTTTTTTTTTTTTTTTTTTAATTTCAGGGATTGATCCCCAGTGTGCTTAAACACTTGAGCCACATCCCCAGACCTTTTTTAAAAAATTTTATTTAGAGACAGGATCTCTCTAAGTTGCTTAGGGCTTTGCTAAATTGCTGAGGCTGGCTTTGAGCTTGTGATCCTCTTGCCTCAGCCTCCTGGGCCACTAGGATTATAGGCGTGCACCACTTCACCCAGCCTGACCTTTAATTCTTTAGGATACAAACCAAAGAGTGGTATACCTAGGTGTTAAGATGGTTCCATTACTAGTAATTTGAGGAACCTCCATAATGATTTCAATAGTACCTGTACTAATTTACAACCCCACCAAAAATGTAAATGTGTTTACTTTCCCCAACATCTGTTCCAATATTTTATTATTATTTGTACTCTTGACAGCTTTGGCTACTAAGTTCTTATATACTGGGATACAAGAAGGATCAGATCCCCCGAGAAAATTTCCTTCTCAATTCCTAATAATCTTGACTATGGAATATTTTAATGGATGAAAATATTACTTTTTAAATCTCTGACCTTTTATCAGTTGTTCTACAAGTTTTTTCCAGGTCAGGATTCTCAAATCTAGGTACATACTAGAATAACCTGAAGAACAAAAGGAAACAAACAAAAACCAGACTATATCCTAAAATACAACCAAAACCACTAATTACAAGATTCAGGTCCTTCTTAAAAACTTTCCAAGTGATTCTAAATGTACAATGATAGTTGAAAAATCTCATCCGAAACTGATAAATTGAATTGCCTAACAAAAGATCTAAAAGGAGTGAGGTAGGGATCAGTTCTGGTTAAAATGCTGGTGTAGTAAATATATCTATTTATGCTCTCTCCCAAAATTCCAGTAAAAGATTAGTAAAGGGTTTTCTTTGTTTGCTAGTTTTGACTTTGTTTCAAAAGAACAACCCAATCAGGATAGGGCAAATTAGACAAGAGAGCAACAAAAATGTAGAAAGCGGACAGAAGGTACGTGAATGGTTAAAAAAAAAAAAAAAAGTGATCATGATTAAAGAAAAACTCACTCTGAACCATCAGTGAAGCTGAGTGAAATAGGTAAACCAACCAATACCTCTAGAAGTTGGACTAAAAGGCAGATGGCTAAAGTAAGAATTCTTTAATCTATGAAGTAACCAGATCCCCAGGTCCCTTTCAAGCAGCTGGAAAACTGCCTCCCTTCATCCTGCAAGTCTGATAGAAATGCATAAAAAGGAAACTCAAAACTAGGTCCATGGAGGGAGGGAGGAAGGGAGGAATGCCGCTCAGAGGTTAACTGCTTGTACTCAATCCAATTCCCAGCCCGATAAAAAAACAAATCAAACAAACCAAAAAAAAAAGCCACCTGGACTGGGTGGTACATGCCTGAAATCCCAGCAACTTGAGAGGCTGAGGCAGGAGGATCAAGTCAGCCTCAGCAACAGGGAGGCACTAAGCAACCAGTGAGACCCTGTCTCTAAATAAAATACACAATAAGGCTGGGGATGTGGCTCAATGGTCAAGTGCCCCCGAGTGCAATCCCTGGTAAAAGGCTGGAAAATACATTTGAGGAATTTTCTCACAAAGAAAAGCAAAAAGACACGGAGTAAGAAAATACATAAAATTAAAGGCTTATTCTGAGAACAAAAACTCCTAGGGGAAAGAAAAATACTTTAAAAAAAAATTCTGAACCAAAAAGAAGAACAAGTTTCCAGATTATCATTATATTCCCAGTACAATGTCTAAAATGGACCTGACCAACAAAAACCTTCAGAATATTCAGAATTTTAAAAATCCCACGTTTCTGGACAGACGTGAGAAAGAACAAAAATCAGAAACTAGTAACTCTTCAAACTTTTCAATAGCAACATTACAAATAGAAGGCAACGGGGCTGAGGGTTGAAGTTCAGCGGTAGAACACTTGCCTAGTACGTACGAGGCCCTGGGTTCGCTCCTCAGCACCACATAAAAATAAATAAGTAAAATAAAGTTATTGTGTTCAACTACAACTAAAGAATAAATATTAAAAATAAATAAACAAGGGCTGGAGTTGAGGCTCAGTGGTAGAGCGCTAGCCTAACACATGTGAGGCACTGGGTTCAATCCTCAGAACAGCATAGAAATAAATAAAATGAAGCTATTGTGTCCATCTACAACTAAAGAAAAATATCTGAATAAATAAATAAATGGCAATGGAAAAAAATCACTGCCTTCTAAATTCTAAAGAAAAAATTATTTCATCCTGAATTCTACACCCAACCAAACTATCAAATATGAAAACAGAATAAGACTTTCTCAGACATGCAAAGTCTCAAAAAATTTATCTTCCATGCAGTCTTTCTCTGAGAGATACTAGTGGATATATTACATCAAAGGGAGGGAGAAAACAAAGAACAAGATAAAGGCATAGGGAATAGGAAATTAACGTAGATAAGTGACAAAAGAATATTTAAGATGACAGTGAAAGAAGGTAGGCAGATGCATGTCCATAGTCCCAACATTCAGGAGACTGAGGATCCTTTGAATGCAGGCCTTTGAGACCAGCCTGAGGAACATGGTGAAATTCTGTCTCAACACACCCACACACACACACACACACACAGAGCAGACAATGAAAAGAAAACCTTAGAATGCTGCTTCCTTCAACAGCACATATATTAAATTGGAATCATACAAATATTAGCATGGCCCTTATGGAAGGATGACATGGAAATCTGTAAAGTCTTTCAAGAGGGAGGGAGAATGGGCTCGAGCATGGAGGAGAGAGAAAGCCTGAGAATGACAGCTATGAAACAGATTTAGCAAAAATATCAATTCAGAAGGGCAAGGGAGAGAATTCTTATAGAAGATGAAACTGATACATATAGAAAATTAAACCCTACACAGATGAATTTAGACATCTGTCTTGTGAGCAAGTTATACAGATGACAAAAAAAAGTCTGGAAATGAAAGAAAAATGAGTACACGGAAGAGGGTAAGACTATTACCAAAAAAAGAAAAAGAAAAGATATTCAAGAAAGAAAAAAATAGCAGTAAACTACAGATAATTTACATATGTAGTCATAGAAAATAATGAAATGACAAACAAAATAACCAAGAGAAGAAGACAGAAATGGTTTATATGGCAGGGGAGAAATATGAATTAAATCCTTATATTCCATGCAGGGAAATCAATATTTAATGTCTTAAAAGCACAAGAATTTGTAATGCAAGCATATTATTTCTAGATTTAAAAAAAAAAAAAAAAAAAAAAAAAAGCCAAAAGAGGTCAAAATGGCTGCCCCTAGAAAAAGGGAAATAAGAAAACATAAGGATTTTTTTTTTTTTTTTTTTTTTAAATACTGGGGATTGAATCCAAGTGTGTTCAACCACTGAACCACATCCTAGGCTATTTTTAATTTTTTTTAATTATTAATTATTTTGAAAAAGGGTCCTATTAAGGCTGGCTTTGAACTTGTGATCCCCCTCTCTCAGCTTCCTAAGCCAATGGGATTACAGGTGTGTGCCATCGCACCCAGCTATTTTCTTTTTTTAAAAAAAAAATATATTTGAGGGGCTGAGGTTGTGGCTCAGCGGTAAAGCGCTTACCTCACACCTGCGAGACCCTGGGCTCGATCCTCAGCACCACATTAAAAATAAATATTTATTTTTTAGTTGTAGTTGGACACAGTATCTTTATTTTTATTTATTTATTTATTTTTATTTATTTAATATATAAATATATAATATTTATATATTAAAAAAATAAAGGCATTGTGTCCAACTACAACTAAAAAATACATTTTAAAAAATCTATTTGACCCCTTAAGTTATATTCAGTGGTCTGAACAGCACCACCACCCTAAGAAATAGCAAAACTTATAACTCTGGACATGGACCCAAAAAAATCAAAGAGTCTGGGCATGTACACAAGACAAAGATGGGCTCTTTCTAACTTTGGGCCTGCCTTTAAGGGAAATGTTTTACTTCTTTTTAAAATATATATATAGTTGTAGTTGAACACAATACCTTTATTTTATTTATTTTTATGTGGTGATGAGGATCGAACCCAGGGCCTTCCATGTGCTAGGCAAGTGCTCTACCGCTGAGCCACAACCCCAGCCCCTTGCAATTTTTAAAATATTTTTTAATATTAATTTTTTAGTTGTAGTTGGACACAATATCTTTTATTTTCATGTGGTGCTGGGGATCAAACCCCGGGCCTCGCATGTACTAGGTGAACGCTCCACCACTGAGCCATAATCCCAACAGCTGCAATTTTATCACCAAAAATCTCCCCCATAAAACTAATAGCAATGTTTTTATAGAATTAGAATACTATATATGTGAAATTTTTACATGTTCAAAAGCATGTTAGAAATGCATTTTTCTCCCAGTACTGAAATTGAACCCAGGGATGAGTTACCACTAAGCTACGTTCCCAGTTGGTACCAGGGCTTGAACCACTGAGCAACATTCCCAGCCTTTTTTATTTTATTTTTCAGACAGGGTCTCGTGCTAGGTTGCTTAAGGCCTTGCTAAATTGCAGGGGCTGGCTTTAAACTTACTATCATCCTGCCTCAGGTTCCCTATTCTATGGGATTACAGGTGTGTGCTACCATGCCCAGCTCCTTTTTATTTTGAATTCTGAGACAGGATCTTATTAAGTAGCCCAGGCTGGCCTTGAACTTGTGGTCCTTCACCCTCAGCCTCCCAAGTCCTGGGACTACAGGAGTCCTGGAACTGCTCCCAGCTAGAAATGCAATTTTTAAAAATATATCATTTAACTTTCAAAATATAAAAAAACTTTAAATACATCATTAAACTTTCAAATTATAAAAAAAGTTTTTGGAGCTGTAGCTCAGTGGGAGAGCACTTGCCTACACATGTGAGACACTGAGTTTGAACCTCAACACCACATGAAAATAAACATATTGTGTCCATCTACAACTTAAAAATTTTTTTAATTAAAAAAAAAAGGTTTTTGCTTTTCCATCCTCAAAGATTCTTCCCAAGAATGAAAATAAAATTATATTTTCTTAGGATACCTTTAGTTGGGTGAGAAACTAAATAAAAGAGAACCAGTAAAGATAGCATATTGCTGGGTTCTTAAAAAACAGTGACTATTACTCTTCCAAGAGTATTTTTGGTATAATAAGCACAGTACTAGTTATACCACTCCTGCCTCAAAGATTTTATTTTGGTGTGGCATTCAAAGTAAAACTAGTGGCATTATCATTTTAGAAAAATTTAATTATAATTTTTAATTTAATTTTTATAGAAAACCAACCAATATAATTAAAAAATTAAAAGCATCAGAACTTATAACCATTAACCAATAAAGGAAATACGAATAGAATCACAAAAAAATAATCCAAGAGGGGGCACACGAATAAAAGGGAAACAGATATGAAGAAAAGACTCAAGAGGATGAGGCAAAATGATCACAAGTTCAAGGTCAGCCTCAGAAGATTAGTGAGACCCAGTCTAAAAATTTTTATCCAGGAGTGTAGATCAGTGGTAAAGTCCCCTCACCTCCCTAAAAAATAAGAGATGGGACAAAAAGAAAATAAATGCCAAGATGGTGGATTTAAAACCAACCACATTAATAACAACATTAAATAAAATAAATAAAACAATTAAAAGGCTAATGTCGTTAGATTGAAAGATATTATAAAATCAACTTATAACCTCTTTACAGAAAATTCACTTTAGATATAAAAACACAAGTAAGTTAAAAGTAAAGGATGGGGGGGCTAGGGTTGTGGCTCAATAATAGAGCGCTCGCCTAGCAAGTGAGAAGCCCTGGGTTTGATCCTCAGCACCACATAAAAATAAATAAATAAGAGGCTGAGGATATAGCTCAGTTGATAGAGGGCTTGCCTCGCATGCACAAGGCCCTGGGTTCAATTCCCAACATCAAAGTAAGTAAGTAAATAAATAAATAAAAATAAAGGTGTTGTGTCCATCTACAACTAAAGAATTATTTTTAAAAAAATCCACCCAAATTTTACATTTTATGTACAGTGTACAGTGTATCAAGAACATTTTGCTAAAGTTATTTTAATAAAAACAGTGGCTGCCAGGCATGGTGGTATATGCCTATAATTCCAGCAACCTGGGAGGTTGAGACAGTAGAATCTCAAATTCAAGGCCAGCATCCGAAACTTAGTGAGGCCCTAAGCAACTCAGTGAGACCTTATCTCAGAAAAAAGAAAAGGTAAAGGAGGATATAGCTCATAAAGCACCCCTGGGTTAAATCCCCAGTACCCCCCCCCCAAAAAAAAAAAAAGTGGCTAAGGGCCGGGGGTATAACACTCAGTAAAGTCCTTGCTTAGCATGTACTAAGTCCCACTACTTCAAAAAAATATGTGTGTGTGTGTGTGTGTGTATATATATATGGCTAAGGCCAAGTGGCAAAGAGGAGCATGTGCAAAGAAGCAGGCAACAAAATTCTGAGGAACTAGTACCAACAATTAAGCTAATATCAAGGAAATAATAGCCAGAAATACAAAAGGAAAAGCATGGGGAAACAGGGTCCTTGATACCAAGGGAGGAGATGATTTTAAAGCAGGTTGCAGAGGTCAGTTAAGATAAGAATTGCATTTAATAATGAATGAGTCCTAAGTTCCTTATCTTGGCTGGAGAAGAAATAAAAAAAAGAACAGTTCTTGAGATAAGGGGATGGTAGATTCAGAAGCCAGACTGCAACAGGTTTGGTATGAATTATTAAGCCACTGATTTTAACAAAAATATCAAATCTTTGTTTTCATAACTGAAATAGGAAATTATATTACCATCTCAGGTTTATAAATTAATAACCACAGTGTTCTGAATAACTGTCACCAATTCTAAAGTTTTTTTTTTTTTTTTAGAGAGAGAGAGAGAGAATTTTATTATTTATTTTTTAGTTATTGGCGGACACAACATCTTTGTATGTGGTGCCGAGGCTCGAACCCGGGCCGCACGAATGCCAGGCGAGTGCGCTACCGCTTGAGCCACATCCCCAGCCCCTCTAAAGATCTTTAAAGTCCTATAATACTCAGTACTTTGAAATTTTTGCGAAGACAGAAGTTTCATCAGTAACTCTAATTAAGGATAAAAATAAGAGTCACTGAAATATCCTGTGTATTTTCAGGGAGAAATGAAATGATCTTGTGGTGTTCATAATTAAGGTATTTACAATGAATGCAGGGATATTCTTTGTGAATATTAAGGGTCTATTACAGTTTATGGGGAGCAAGTGTTAAATCTCCCCTAAGTATAAATCACCCAAGTTTCATCTTTAAGAGAGAAAAACACTGCCCAAAATAACCAAAAAATAAAATTCAAAATACATAAAATATACAAATAAAAAGTTAAGGTTTTAGAAATTTCATCTTATTTCTTCACCCTATTGTTCCAGAGGTGAATTAGACCAAAAAGAAAAAGGAGGAATCATGTTGCAATTTATATAAATTCAAAACATTGGAAGGTAAAACCTAAGTACATAAAATAAACAAGGTTACTGAGAGTCTGATGATAGAAACATTGAGCTAATCTAAGTGGCTGTACTTTCAACTGCTCTAAAAATATTCGCTATTCCATCTCACCAACAGAAAGAAAAGCTAAAAATAGTCATCTTTCTGTTATAAAATATTTCTTACTGTCTTAGGGCATGTGAAACTACAAATGCCAGCCTTAAAATATTTAATAAACTCTCTGGTTTACTCAAACAAAAACCTGACAACTATGTAATTTTAAAAAATGTAGCTGGAATAATACAGTTTGATTATTAAGTTCCCAAATACATTTAAAACATGAGTACAGAAAATTTGTTTCCTTTAATTAAATACATTAAATCATTACTAAATTCACTCTGCCTTGACCAAGTACTTTCTTAAAAATAGGAATTTTTCTAGGAAGAATATTTAATGACAAGAACACAGTTAAAATATTCAATGAGCTGGGCACGGTGGCACATGCCTGTAATCCCAGTGGCTCTGGAGGCTGAGGCAGGAGGATTGAGAGTTTAAAGCCAGCCTCAGCAATAGCGAGGCACTAAGCAACTCAGTGAGATCCTGTCTCTAAATAAAAATACAAAATAGGGCTGGCATGTGACTCAGTGGTTGAGTGCCCCTGAGTTCAATCCTCAGTACCCCCCCCAAAAAAAATCAGTGAAAAAAGGAAAGATAAAAACTTGAAATGTAAAGCATAAGCCAATTTACATATTATGCATTGAAAAATCAAAGCAAGAATTAAAAATCAATTTCTTTGTAATTTCTATTTCTAAAATTCTTCACAATGAGTATTGTTTTTATAATAATATTAATCACTTCTTGTACAAAACCAATGTAATACTATATATGTATATGTGATTGTTATCTACCTACCTATCTAGACATATAAAAACACATAATCCTGGGGCTGGGGATGTGGCTCAAGAGGTAGCGCGCTTGCCTGGCATGCCTGGGGCGCGGGTTGGATCCTCAGCACCACATACAAACAAAAAAATGTTGTGTCCGCCAAGTACTAAAAAAAATAAATATTAAAATTCTCTCTCATTCTCTCTTTAAAAAAAAAAAACACATAATCCTGAAATCTAATTACTAAATTTTTGAATTTTCATGATGTTAAATATTTTATAATAAAACCTGGTTAATTCTTTGGGGTACAACCAAAATTACACATAAAATTTTCCACTCATACAAAACAGGTATCACTAAGAAACAGGACACAACTGCAATATGAAATACTATTTGACTTTAGTAAGCAAGAGAGAGGACTCTAATGCACAAGGATAGGATCTGGCCTCAGAGTTCACCCACAGTCCCATAAGAAAACATATATAGCATTATGAGCAGAGGTGAAAATAACATATATCTGTGATGGGAGCCTTTAGAAGTTATCTTCTAATTCACTCCATTTTCTTGGTGAGGAAGAAATAAAAAAAAGAAATAACAGTTCTTGGGAAGCTGTGGTTAGAGAATAGAATAATATATAAAATGTCACCTGGGAAAACAGGAAAATATAAAAACTAAAGTAATATCATATGGTGGCTGGGTGGGATTAAGCACATCTATCCATACAGGTTATTTCCAATAACTTTTCATATGTTTATAAAATGTAAATTGGTTATACATTGCAAAAAAGTTGCCCTTAGTTTATCATTTTTTTATAATCCTTTTTTTAGTTCCCTGAATTAAAATATTAATGATTTATCTGTGATTTTACCTAGGGAAAATTCCTTCCTCATTCCAATATTTTTTAATTATTATGTATGAATTTATTTAAACTCAATCTATATTTTTCCAACTTTTAATTTCAATGTTTAGCTTTCAAATCTTTAAAAAACTTCAATATGGGGCTGGTGTTGTGGCTCAGTAGTAGAGTGCACACCTCACATACGTGAGGCACTGGGTTCAATTCTCAGCACCACATATAGAAAAATGAATAGAATAAAGGTCCATCAACAACTAAAAAAAAACTTCAATATTTGGTTAAATTGCAAAGTAAGTATGTTAATTTATTTTTTAAAAGGTATGGGATTGAACCCAGGGGTACTCCATCACTGAGCTATATTTCCAGCCTTTTTATATTGAGACAGGGTCTCACTAAATTGCCCAGGCTGGCCTCAAACCTGCAAACTTGGAATTCTCCTGCCTCAGCCACCAGGTAGCTAAGATTACAGGTACTGCCACTTCTGGCTAGGAATTTTAAATGATCAATTAGGTACTCTTGAACAATTTCTAATTCATGCCACTAGTTAGAAGTTTAACTTTTTATAAAATTATATTTCTACTTTATTTACTATTTATGCAGGTACTAGTTCCACATTTTCAATTCCTATACCTCTGCCATATATTGTACATGTAAGGCCCACATCTCTTTTTTCAGATTTCCTTCTTTTTCCCCTTCTCTTGATTACACTGGACATTTTAGTCATGGTGCCAAATACACCCAGCTTCCTCTTCTGGTGAATATTCCTAGTCTTCACCACCTACCACAGAAGTACCTCTAACCCATTATATCCTCTGCATTTAGTATCCACTGATAGGACCAGGAAGTTTAACTTTCCAAGGGGTGACTCAACTTTTGAATAAGCAATAAAATGACAAGGCCTGAAAGGATCTATCCATTAGATAAATAAAACAAAATTTAATGAAAACCAGCTTCTCTCAGGACTTAAAAAAAAAAGACTATAAAACATGGAGGGTCTCTGAGAGCTGGTAATGAGAAGAAAACAGATGCTTACAAAGATATAGAGGAAGAGAAAGCACATAACAACAAAGAATATAATAATATTTTTTTCTGGTTTTAACCCCTACATATCTCACAATAAATTTTTCTTACGTAACCTGAGGTAGTATTCTTTCTTGCAACTAAAAAAGCACACCTGTAATCCCAGTGATTTGGGAGGGTGAGGCAGGATGATTAAAAAATTTGAGGCCAGCTAGCCAACTGAGCAAGAACTTCTCTCAAAATAAAAAAAAGGGCTGGGTTTGTGGCTCAGTAGTAGAGTGCCCCTGGGTTCAATCATCAAAACTGCCCCTCCCCAAAGTTGTAGATGGTATCTGACGGGTAATAAGAGGGTACACTCATTAAAACTTTGGATTTCATTGAGTCTGATGGGAAGACAACGGAGAGTTATCAACAGAGGAGTAAAATTAGTTTATATCTAAAAGTCACTCTGAGCAGGGTCCACCTATAATCCCAGCTATTCTGGAGGCTAAGGCAGGAGATTACAAAATTGAAGCTAGCATTAACAATTCAGTAAGACTCTGTCTCAAAATAAAAACTAAAAATATGCCAGGCCACAGCAGCGCACATCTGTAATCCCAGTGGTTTGGGAGGCTGAGATAGGAGGATTGCAAGTTTGAGACCAGCCTCGGGAACTTGGTGAGATTTTAAGCAACTTAGCCAGACCGGATCTCTAAATGAATGAATGAATAAGAGCTGGGGGTGTGGGCTCAGTGACAGTGTGCCTCTGGGATCAATCTCTAGCACTAATAATAATAATAATAAATAAACTTAAGGGTCTAGGTTTGTGGCTCAGTGGTAGAGTGCTTGTCTAACGTGTGAAGCACTGGGTTTGGTCATCAGTACCACATAAAAATAAATGTAAATAAAATAAATCCATCTACAACTAAAAAAAATATATATATATAAATAACAATGAACTTAAAATATGTTGGGGACTAAGTGTAGTGTTACACACCTGTAATCCCAGTGACTTAGGAGGATGAGGCCAGCCTGAGCAACTTGGTGAGGCTCTAAGCAACTTTTCGAGACTAAATAAATAAATAGGGCTGGGAATATAGCTCAAAGGTTAAGTGCTCTTGAGTTAAATTCACAACTATCCCCCAACCCTCCCCAAAGTGTAGGGATGTAGCTCAGCTCAGAAGTAGGGTGCTTATGTAACACACCTCTCTCTCTCTCTCTCTCTCTCTCTCTCTCTCTCTCTCTCTCTCTCTCTCACACACACACACACACACACACTCACTCACTCACTCACTCACTCACTCTGGATGCAAAGTGGATAACAGTATAAAGTGAGTAAAGGTATAAGTAGAGATCAATTTAATAACCAGGTAAGAGATGATGTTGGCTCACACAGGGTTGTACCAATAAAGGTCATGAGTCTGATTCTGGGTATGTTTCAAAGATAAAGCCAAGGAGATTTTCTAACTAATTAGATTTAGGACATAACTAAAGAGAATAGTTAAGAATAACACTAAAATTTTTGACCTGGGCAATAAAAAGGATGAAGATAGGTGCTGGGGGGATAGCTCAGAGGTAGAATGTTTGCCTAGCATGAGTAAAGCCCTAGATTTGATTAAAGGAAGGAAGTGAGAGAAGAGAAAATGAGAGGAGAGAATGCCTTTAATCCAGAGGGTAAAGACCTGGAGGTAGAGAAGTCTTGGCTAGACTTATAAATTTAGAGTCATCAGTGCTTTTTTATTTCATTTTTATTTATTTATTTCATATTTATTTATTTATTTCATTTTTATTTTATTTTATTTATTTTATTTGATTGATTGATTGATTGATTGACTGACTGACTGATTGATTGCAGCACTGGGGGCGCACTTCCACTGAACTAGACCTTTCTATTTTTTATTTTGAGAAAGGGTCTCACTAAACTGCTCAGGCTGGCCTCTAACTTGCTATCCTCCTATCTCATTCTCCTGAGTAGATGAGATTACAGTTCCACCACACCTGGCTTCGATGTTGATTTTCCAGTAGTTTTTTTGTGCAACAATTCTTGTATAAGTGTATCATAGTTGGTAGTTTCTACCTATACTACAATTCTAGATTAGAGAGAAAAGTTGTTCAAAATAATATTTCACTACCTTCTTAGCAACACAGATGGAAACAAATTGAATTTTCTTTTCCTTAAATGTGTATTGTCTCTAGGATACATTTTTATCATACAGGATACATTTTTATCATCACCTTTTTCCCTGTTCATAAATGTTGGCCACGTTTATCTTTCATGATAAATTATTGTCAGTTGTACAATCGTGTTTAGGTATAGTTTAATACCATTTTCAAATACATTCTACCCTTTCTTAAATGAAATATAAGGGTAAAAGTATTAAAAATTATGTAGCACCCAAAATTCATGAACCCAGGAAAGACTCCAAAGACTAAAAATTATAAATATCTAGTGTTGATATTAGATATCTAACATTTCCCCAGAACTGATTTTATATTTACAAGAGATGAACCAGAAATACCAGACATTTGGATAAATATTGATTTATACTCCTGAAAGAGAACTTAATCTTATAAACTGTTAAGGTTAACTCCCCTCCAGGAAGAAAAAGAATTTTCTTCTGATAAGGATTAAGAAAATTCCTTTAAGGGCTGGGGATATAGTTCAGTTGGTAGAGTGCTTCCTTCATATGCACAAGGCCCTGGGTTCAAGGCCCAGCATTACCAAAAAAAAAAAAAAAAAAAAAGTGGGGGCCCCCATATCCAAGTACACTTGCTATGAACAATGATCAGAGGGAAAACAACTAAAAATTAGTGGATAACCCATGACAAACACCTAAGTTTCAAATCAGTAAATAACTACTACTATTCTGAACTCTCACCGCAAGTAGAAAATCTGCAAGTTCAGAAGTAGAAACACAAACAAAAACATTAGTTTACTATAGCTGATCTATAAAAATGTGTAGGCAAGTGTGGTTCTTAGGTTTAGCTACTTGTCCAAAACTATCTTTCCAGTGTGGCACCAAACAACCCAAAGTAATATCAGCCATCTTGCATGACCAAGAAAAGCAGCATGGAAAAGAAAGTATGGATCCTCCATCACTTTTTTTGTCTATACTTCTCATGGTAAGATCGTCTCATTATGCTGAATAATGATAGTCTTAAACATCCAGTAATGATTTTCCACATATGGACCTGAAATGTAAACCAACTTCATTTGTGTTTAACAAAAGAAACAGCAATCTGACCTGAATCTGGAGGAAAGTTTACTGCGTGGTATCTATTTAAATAAGGTACACAATTTTAACTGATAGACAATTTCAGGAATTTTCAGCAGTTAGATTAATATACCGAGTTTAGATCCTAATCCTTTTCATTCAATAGATCAGACTGTTCCATTTTATAGACAATATAAAATAATATCAAGGAAGCTGAGGTACTAAAAACTACAAACTATTGATAAAATTTAAAAAGACCTAAATTAATAGAAACATGATACCATATGTTCATAAACTGGAAGGCTTGGGGTAGAAAAAATAATTAATCATCCATGAATTTATATGAAGGTTTAAAGCAATTTTGTCAAAATTCCATCAAGATTCTTTTTATAGAGATAAATAAGATAACTCTAGGGACTGAAGTATGTAGCTCATTGGTAGAATGCTTACACAAAGCCCTGGGTTTGGTCCCCAGCACACACACAAAAAAATGATAATAATAATTACAAAATCTGTATAGAAAGGCAAAGGCATTACAAGAATATTTAAACATAAAAATAAAGAAAAAATGCCCTATCAATTTTATAATTACATAAATATAGGAATCAAGCATGCGACGGTGAAACATACATCAAAAGATCAGAGGACCAGAAAAAGATGCACATATGTATGAATAATTGATTTCATATAAAGGTGTGAAAGCAATACAATGTAGGAAAGACAGTCTTTTTAAGAAATGGTTTTAGAGCAGATAGATCTCCATAAATCAACCTCAACCTAAATTTCATACCTTATGAAAAAAAAAGATAACAAATGGATCACAGATTTAAGCATAAAGTATAAAAGTACAAACTTTCTTTTTAAAGCATAAGAGAAAATATCTGATATCTAGAGTTAGGCAAAGAGTTCACAGACTTGACAGGAAAAATACTGCTATAAATGAAAAAAGATCATTAAAGTAGACTTCATAAAAATGAAAACTTTTGAGCCTGGCACAGTGGTATACACCTGTAGTCCCAGACACTTAGGAGGCTGATGCAGGAAAATTGCTTCAGCCCAGGAGTTCAAGGCAGCCTGAGCAACACAGCTGAGATCCTATGTCAAACATAAACACTTTGCTTTGCACAAGACCCTATTTAAGAAGATGAAAAGACTAGCTACAGAATGGGGGAAATTTTGCAAGTCATAAACCTGACAAATGACCAGAATTTAGAAAACAGAGCTGGGCATGATGGCATATGCCAGTGATCTCAGCAACTCAGGAGACTGAGGCAAGAGGGTCAGAAATTCGAGAACAACCCGGGCAACATAGCAAGACCCTGTCTTAAAAGAAAAAGGGCTGGAGTTATACTCTAGGTTCAATCCCCTATACCACAGTGAATAGAAAAGAACAGAGCAAAATAGAAAGAATAGATTCAAAATTCAAAAGCAGGGCTCTAGAGCTAGGGTTGTGGCTCAAGGCCCTGGGATCGATCCTCAGCACAACATAATAAATAAATAAAATAAAGGTATTGTGTCCAACTACAAATAAAAAATTAAAAAATAATAATTAAAAAAAAGAGAGCAGGGCTCCAAGTATTGCTCAGTGGTAGAGTCCCTGCCTGGTAGGTGTGAGACAATGGTAGAAAAGAAACCAAACCAAACCAAACCAAACTCAACCCTCCAATTAGAAAATGGACAAAAGTTGGTAATATGACTCGATGGCAGAGCACTTTTCTAACATGTGCAAGGCCCTGGGTTGACACCCAGTGGAAGGAAGAAAGAAAAGGAGGACGAGAAAGAGGAAGGAAGGGCAGGAAAATAAATGAAATTTGACTAAGACATGAAGAAAATTCACTAAAAAATATTCAGGTAGCAAATAAAAAGATATTCAACATTGATAGCTATTAGGCAAATGCATATTAAAACCAAATCACTAACACATAACACTACACACCTATATGAAAGGCCAAAATAAAATAGTGATGACACCAAATGCTGGTGTGAATGCAGAGAAACACTCATACATGGCGGGTAGGAATATAAAATATCATCTGGAAGAAAATTTTGCAGCTCCTTTTAAAACTAGAACTTACCATATGGCCCAACAATTAGTAATTCTTGGGCATTTATCCCAGAAATAAAAAGAACTTATTTTCACATAGAAACCTGCATATGAATATTCACAGCAACTCTATCTAATTAACAGACAAACAGAAAACTATCCAAATGTATTTCAGTGTATAATAAATGGTGGTACATCATATAATGGAATACTTCTCAGCAATAAAAAAGAACAAATTACTGATATGCACAACATTTTAGATGAACCAAGGAGTTTAGGAATGGAGGAGGAAAGTGGGTAAGAATATCAAAAGGCCAAAAGAGGAAAGGGTTGTGGTATTAGTACAGTTAAAGACCTTGATTGTGGTTAAAAACTACACAGAGCTACACATACACAAATGAATGCATATGTAGCACAAGCTGTGAATTGTACCCTAGTTGATTTCCTAGTTTTGACACTGAATTATACACTATACATAGGAAAGAAGTTAATGGAGGTTTGGTAAAAAATACACAGGGTGTTCCTATAAACTTCTCTGCAAATTCCTGTGGATCTATGCTTATATCAAAATCAAAGTTTAAAAAAGTTAGAGCCAGATGTAGTGATGCATGCCTATAATCCCAGCTACTCAAGAGGCTGAGGCAGGAGGTTTGCAAGTTCAAAGCCAGCACAGGCAACAAGGTGAGACCCTATGGCCAAAATAAAAGTTAAAAAATATAAAGAAAAACAAGCTACAGACGGAAAGAAAATACTTGCAAACTACATATTTTACTAAGGACTAGTATCTAGAATTTCTAAAAGAACTCTTGAAACAAATAATCCAATTAAAAAATGTGAAAGGCATCCCTACCACTGGGGGGAAAAATGAACCCAAAACAAAACAAAGTGTGAGACATGCATAGACATTTCACCCAAGTATATACAGATGGCAAAGAAGCAGAAGGAGTGATATACAACACCATTATCCATTAGAGAAACACAAATTAAGACCAAATGAGGTATCACTACATATCCATTGAAACACCTAAAATTTAAAAATTAGTGACAATAACAAACATACTGGCAAGGATACAGAAAAACTAAATTTCTCATACATTGCCAGTAGAAATGGAAAATGATCAAATCACTCTGGAAAATGGTTTGGTATTTTCTCAAGAAATGAGCATATTTATACATGTGACCCAGCAATTCCACTTCTGAGCATGTATTTAGAGAAAACATATATCCATGTAAATGCCTGTGCATAAATGCTCATGACAACTTTACTTGTAATAGCCCAAAACTGCAAACAATCAAAATGCTCTTAGAAAAACTGTGAGCCATCCAAACCATTAAATATTTCTTAGATAAATTAAACAAACTAAAAGCAAATCTGAGTCACTCATCATAAAGTCAAAAGACAATGACAAACCAAAGTAGCTGTAGGGACTAGGGCTCAGTGGTAGAGCACTCACCTAGCATGTGTGAGGCACTGGATCTGATCCTCAATACCAGATAAAAATAAAATAAAGGTATTGTGTCTATCTATAACTTAAAAAAAAAGAAAGAAAGAAAGAAAGAAAGTGTAGTTCCAATCTATCTACCACCAAATACTAAATTTCGTTTTTTTTTTAACATTTATTCTTTAGTTGTAGGTGGACACTGGACACAATATCTTTATATAATTTTTATGTGGTGCTGAGGATCAAACTCAGTGCCTTACACATGCTAGGCAAGCACTTTTCCTCTGAGTCACAACCCCAGCCCCTAAATTTCTTGATTTTATAGAGGAAAAATTCCAATAGCCCAAATCAAAACTACACAAATTTCAAAAGAAAAAGAAATACAATCATTTTAATCATACAAGAAAAAACAAACAAAAAACCACTTAACCCTCACCTTTAAGAGATATTCAAGTTAAAAAAAAGTATGAGGGGCTGGGGATGTGGCTCAAGTGGTAGCGCGCTCGCCTGGCATGCGGTGCGGCCTGTGTTCGATCCTCAGCACCACATACAAAGATGTTGTGTCCGCCGAAAACTGAAAAATAAATATTTAAAAAAAAAAATTCTCTCTCTCTCTGTGTCTCTGTCTCTCTTTAAAAAAAAAAAAAAAAAAAAAGTATGAGTTAACCAGGTGCAGCGGCACATACCAGTAACCCCAGCTACCTGGAAGGCCAAGGTAGGAGAATCCCAAATTTGAGGCAGGCCTGGGCAATTTAGCAACACCCTGTCTCAAAACAACAAAGAAGAGAGTGCAATGTTGGGGATATAGCTCAGAGGTAGAAGTCCCGAGTACAGTCCCCAAAAACAAAAAAAGACAAATATGTCTGGAAAAGAGACATTATAAGGTTAACAGAACTTTCTTTTCCTTATAAACTCTTATGTCCCTTCTGATTTTAATACCTATTTTTTTAATTGGTTGTTCAAAACATTACAAAGCTCTTAATACCTATTTTTTAAAAATAGTTTTCTCCCAGTTCTGGGGATCAAACCCAAAGCCTTGTACACAATACATTGAGCTACATCCCCAGCCCAAAAACTTATGTTTAAATACCAGGGACTAAACTTGGGCACTTAATCACTGAGCTACATCGCCAGCCCTTTTTATCTTTTATTTTGCTAAGTTACTTAGGATCTCACTTGGGATCCTCCTGCCTCAGCCTCCAGAGTCACTGGGATTATAGACATGCATCACCATGCTCAATTACTTTAAATAATGATGATGATAATAATAATAATTCAATAAATCTGTTAGTGGATAACATACAAATAGATCAGTAGAACAGAATAAAATCTAGAAAAATATTAATTCAAACAACAGTTTTGGCAGAAATAAAATCAAAGACTTAGGTATATATGTTTTTAAAAAAAGTGAAATCCAGAATTGATCAAAAAACCCATGACTCTCAGAACTGAAAGATATTTTAATGTTTTCATCTAGAAAACAGGACAGATTATCTAAAATCAGACAAAATCCAAAAGCTACTGGTTTAATATATGAAAAATGACCAAAGTAATAGAGCATATTAATAACATAATGAACAAAAATATCAACAGATGCAGAAAAGTATTTAATAAATTTGAACTTTCATGATCAAAAATTCAACAAAAAAAGAGCATCTATTAAAAAAAATCCACAGCTATACTTAATGATGGAAGGACAAGGTGCTTTCTAGGAGGAACAAAACAAGAATAACTATTCTAATACTGAATCTCTCCAAATTCAATAGGAAATGAAATATACCATGACTAGTGATCCCCACCCCCCCCCCCCCGTATATAAGGAAAGTTCAAGACAGAATTGGGGTGGGAGGAGAAAAGGGAGGGAAGGAGGAAGATGATTAGGTGGAGGATTCAAGATTGGGAGGAGAAAGAAGAATACCACATACACAAGCTAAATGATACAAAAAAGGTATTTGCGGGCTGGGGATGTGGCTCAGTAGTAAAAGTACTTGTCTATCATGTGTGAGGCCCTGAGTACAATCTCCAACACAACCACACACACACACACACACACACACACACACACACACAAAAGCTATTTGACAAAATTCAACACCCTATTATAATAAAAGACCAACTAGGAATGAGAAAGAAACTCCCTCATTATAACAAAGGCCATATGAAAAACCTGACAGCTGAAGGATAGTGGTAGGTAATAATATCAAAGTATTTTATCTGCAGGTATGAATATGCCACAATGAAATCCAATATTCTGTACAATTAAAATACACTCATGCTGGGCGAGATGGCACATACTTGTAATCCCAACAGCTCGGGAGGTTGAGATAGGATTGCGAGTTCAAAGCCAGGCTCAGCAATGGAGAGAGGCTAAGCAACTCAGTGAGACCCTATCTCCAAATAAAATACAAAATAGGGTTGGGGATGTAGCTCCATGGTTGAGTGCCCCTGAGTTCAATCCCTGGTACTTCCTTCTCCCTCTCAAAAAAAAAAAAAAAAAAGCACTCTCAAGGGCTGGGGCTATAGTTCAAAAGAACAGCCCTGTGAAACACTGGGTTCAATCTTCAGCACCACATTAAATAAATAAAAGAGATACTGTGTCCATCTACAATTAAAAATAATTTTTTAATGCACTCATAAAAACAAAAGAAAAGACGGCTGGGACTATAGCTCAGTGGCAGAGGGCTTGCCTTACAAGTGTGAGGCACTAGATTCAGTCCTCAGCACCACATAAAAATAAATAAAATAAAGGTATTGTGTCCAACTACAACTAAAAAATAAATATTAAAAAAAGAACAAAACTGGAGGTCTCACAGTTCCTAATTTCAAAGCAAAGGTACAATCATCAAAACAGTGTCATGA